>NW_027142246.1:2420000-2720000 GCF_036365525.1 Heterodontus francisci | reverse complement strand
GATTCGCCAACTTTAAGGGCATTTAAGTGGACATTGGATAGACACATGGATGAAAATGGAATAGTGTAGGTCAGATGGTTTCACAGGTCGGCGCAACATCGAGGGCCGAAGGGCCTGTACTGCGCTGTAATGTTCTAATTCTAAAAAAAAAAGAATCTGGATGAGGGAGGGAAGGCAGAGAAAGATGGAGAAAGACAGAGAGAGAGAGAGAAATCCACACTCAAAATCTTGCCAAACTGAATGTTGAAGTGTCACCATTGCTGGGATCTTGCAGTGCCCAGCTTGCCTGCAGAATTCCCTGCATTGTGACAGTGACTGCATTTTAGAAGTGAATTCATTGTGTGTAAAGCTCTCCTGAAGGCCTGGAATTTAAGTCCGGAGCTTGAAGCCAGTAAAATTCCCGAATAATGCTGGTGTTTTGGGCAGTGATGTGAATTTCTCTCTCTCTTTCCATCTGTCTCTCTGAATGAGAGTAACAGGAGGGAGAGAGATGCAGGAGAGTGAGGGAATCAGAGGGGGAGAGAGGGGTAGCCGGCTGTAAACACACTGCTGCTTGTGGGATCTTGCTGTGCATCAATGGCCGACAGCATTTCTAGCGTTGCAACAGTGACGACCTCTTTAAAAATTAATTCATTGAGTGTCAAATACTTCTGTGAATCAGCAATGAAATGGATGAAATGTGAAGGTTTGTAAAGGCTTGTTCTCATTCCCGAATATTGCTGGTGTTTGAGGCTGCGGGTTGAATTTGACAGTGAAATGAAACACCGGGGGACTATTTAAATTCAGATTTTCAGGGATGGGAATGTGAATTTCTCTCTCTATCCTTCTACAGGAGCGGGGATGGGGGTCACCAGTGTTTGTGTGCTTTTACAATGAGGCAGAAACAGATGTAGAGAGACACACAGAGAAATAGAGAGAGAGGGAGAGAGAGACAGCAGGAAATGACAGGGTAAACACATCTACACTTCCCAGTCTCTGGCTCTGTGTCAGGGGATGTGTTTGTAAGTCACTGAGAGATTGTTTTTTGTCAGTGAGTTTGAGAGAGAGTCCTGGGCTCTCGCTGTGTTTTATTTCTGTGCAAAAATGCTTTGCTTTGTTTGAATCTATTTTATTTATCTTATTCCCAAGGAGAATCTTTTCAGAAGCTGCAGCTGTGATGATGCAGAGGGAGAATCTTTTGGCGACGTGGAATTCTCTGACAAGAGCTTTAACCGGAGAGGGAAAGTAATAATAAAAATATATTTGTCATTGTCAAATTAATTTCTAGATCCAGAAATGAAGACTGTGTGATTTCGGGACTGATAGAAAAACATACTGAGCATTTCCAGCACGGTTTTTATTTCAGATTTCCAGCATCCAAAGTATTTTGATTTTGTGTTTTCGGGGGTCTGTGGATTTTTTTTTACCACAAGGGAGGGGGCTGGATGGTGCTCCAAATGGAATAGTTTGATAATCGCTGCTCCAGAACAGTCAATGTAATCCCATAGATTTCCCTCTCTCCATCTCTTGCTGCATTTTGTTCCCTGCACCTTCCTCTTTGTTCCTAACTCTGTTTCTTCACATCTTTAAATCCCTGTCTCTGTATCTCTCAACATCCTTTCTATCTCTGCCTCTCTCTGGAGTCTCACAAGTTTCCATTGTCACTCTCTTTCTGCGACTCTCTGTATCTTTATCTGTCTCTCTCTCTCACTCCATTTCTTCTCTCACTCACTTCCAAATCCCTGAATCTTTCCATCTCTGCTCCTCCTTTCCTGCAAGATTATCTCTGCATTTCCCTCCCACCTGTCCCTGGACACCCCTCTCTATTCTGTGAACACATCTTACTTTGTATCTCTGCCCCTCCACATCTTTCTGTCTCTGAATATTTAGATGGTATTCTGATGGGGGTCTGTCCCCGGGTGGGGGGCGAGTTAGATGGGGGTCTGTCCCGTGGGGGGTAGTTAGATGGGGTTCTGTTCCCGGGCGGTATTTGTAACAGGTGTATTATAAGGGTATAATTAGATGGGGGTCTGTCCCCGGGGTTGGGGGAGGGGTGGTGGTAGTTAGATTGGTGTCAGTCCCCGCGTGGGCTATCTAAATGGGGGTCTGTCCCCGGGGATGTATTTAGATGGCGGTCTGTCCCCGGGGATGTATTTAGATGGGGGTCTTTTCCCGGGTGGGCTATGTAAATAAGGGTATGTCCCCGGGGATGTATTTTGATGGTGGACTGTCCCTGGGGATGTATTTAGATTGGGAGTCTGTCCCCGGGGATGTATTTTGATGGTGGTCAGTCCCCGGTGATGTATTTAGATGGCGGTCTGTCCCCGGGGATCTATTTAGATCGGGGTCTGTACCTGGGGATCTATTTAGATGGGGTTCTGTCCCCGGGTGGGCTATCTAAATGGGGGTCTGTCCCTGGGGAGGTATCTAGATGGTGGTCTGTCCCCGGGGATGTATTTAGATGGGGGGTCTTTTCCCGGGTGTGCTATCTAAATAGGGGTACGTCCCCGGGGATGTATTTAGATGGTGGTCTGTCCCCGGGGATGTATTTAGATGGGGGTCTGTCCCCGGGGATGTACTTTGATGGGGGTCTGTCCCCGGGGATGTATTTAGATGGGGGTCTGTGCCCGGGGATGTATTTAGATGGGGGTCTGTCCCCGGGGATGTATTTTGATGGTGGTCAGTCCCCGGTGATGTATTTAGATGGCGGTCTGTCCCCGGGGATCTATTTAGATCGGGGTCTGTACCTGGGGATCTATTTAGATGGGGTTCTGTCCCCGGGTGGGCTATCTAAATGGGAGGCTGTCCCTGGGGAGGTATTTAGATGGTGGTCTGTCCCCGGGGATGTATTTAGATGGGGGGTCTTTTCCCGGGTGTGCTATCTAAATAGGGGTATGTCCCCGGGGATGTATTTAGATGGTGGTCCATCCCCGGGGATGTATTTAGATGGGGGTCTGTCCCCGGGGATGTACTTTGATGGGGGTCTGTCCCCGGGGATGTATTTAGATGGGGGTCTGTGCCCGGGGATGTATTTAGATGGGGGTCTGTCCCGAAAGGGTATTTAGATGGGGGTCTGTTCCCGTCAGGTATTTGTAACAGGGGTTTTATAAGGGTATAATTAGATGGGGGTCTGTCCCCGGGTGGGCTATCTAAATAGGAGTCTGTCCCCGGGGATGTATTTAGATGGGGGTCTGTCCGCAGGGATGTATTTTGATGGTGGTCTGTCCCCGGGGATGTATTTAGATCGGGGTCTGTCCCCCGAGGGGGGGTATTTAGTTGTGGGTCTGTCCCCGGGGTTATTATTTAGATGCAGGTCTGTTCCCGTCAGGTATTTGTAACAGGGGTATTATAAGGGTATAATTAGATGGGGGTCTGTCCCCGGGTGGGCTATCTAAATAGGGGTATGTCCCCGGGGATGTATTTAGATGGGGGTCTGTCCCCGGGGATTTAATTAGATCGAGGTCTGTCCCCGGGGATCTATTTAGATGGGGGTCTGTCCCCGGGGGGGGGTTATTTAGATGGGAGTCTGTCCCCGGGGGGTATTTAGATGGGGGTCTGTTCCCGTCAGGTATTTGTAACAGGGGTATTATAAGGGTATAATTAGATGGGGGTCTGTCCCCGGGTGGGGGTATCTAGATGGGGCGGTCTGACCCCGGGGATGTATTTAGATGGGGATCTGTCCCCGGGGATTTATTTAGATGGGGATCTGTCTCCGGGGATCTATTTACATGGGGGTCTGTCCCCGGCTGGCGTGTCGAGATGGGGGTCTGTCCCCGGTGATGTATTTCGATGAGAGTCTGTCTCCAGGGATCTATTTAGATGGGGGTCTGTCCCTGGGTGGGGTGTCTAGATGTGGGTCTGTCCCCGGGGATGTATTTAGATCGGGGTCTGTCCCCGGAGTTAGCATTTAGTTGGGGGTCTGTCCCCGGTGGGTATTTAGATGGGGGTCTGTTCCAGTCAGGTATTTGTAACAGGGGTATTATAAGGGTATAATTAGATGCGGGTCTGTCCCCGGGGGGTAGCGAGATGGGGGGTCTGTCCCCGTGGATGTATTTAGATGGCGGTCTGTCCCCGGAGTTAATATTTAGATGGCGGTCTGTCCCCGGGGTTAGTATTTAGATGGGGGTCTGTTCCCGTCAGGTATTTGTAACAGGGGTATTCAAAGGGTATAATTAGATGGGGGTCAGTCCCCGGGGGGTGTAGCTAGATGGGGGGTCTGCCCCGCGGATGTATTTAGATGGGGGTCTGTCCCCGGGGATGTCGGTAGATGGGGGTCTGTCCCCGGGGATGTATTTGTAACAGGGGTATGATAAGGGTATAATTAGATGAGAGTCTGTCCCCGGGGGGTAGTTAGATGGGAGTCTGTCCCCGGGGTGTATCTGGATGGGAGTCTGTTATTGGCGGGGTATTTAGATGGCAGTCTTTTCCTGGGGGGGGGGGGTATTTAGATGGGACTCGGTCCTGGGGGGGGGGGGTATCTAGATGGGAGTCTGTTCCTGTGGGGGTATCTAGATGGGACTAGGTCCTGGGGGGTTATCCATATGGGAGTATGTTCCTGGGGATGTATCTAGATGGGACTCGGTCATGGATGGGTATCTGGATGGGAGTATGTTCATGGGGCGGGTATCTAGATGGGACTCGGTCCTGGGGGGGGTAGAGAGGGAGACGGGGTGGAGAGAGGGAGACGGGGGGGGCGAGAGGGAGACGGGGTGTGAGAGGGAGACGGGGGGAGAGAGGGAGACGGGGGGAGAGAGGGAGACGGGAGTCAGAGAGGGAGATAGATGGGGGAGAGAGGGAGATAGAGGGGGAGAGTGAGATGCAGTGGGGAGAGGGAGATTGAGGGGGGAGACAGAGATAGAATGGGAGAGAGAGAGATGGGGAAGAGGGTGGTGAACCTATGAAATTCGCTACCGCAGAAGGCAGTGGAGGCCAAGTCATTAAATTTATTCATGGAGGAGAGAGATATATTTCTTAATGTCAAAGGGATCAAGGGGTATGGGGAGAAAGTGGGAACAGGGTACTGAATTAGACCATCGGTCATGATCCTTATTGAATGGCAGAGCAGACCCGAGAGGCCGAATGGCCTGCTCCTGCTCCTATTTTCGATTTTTCTATGAGAGAAGCGGACTGAGAGAGGGAGAGGTCGAGCGAGAAGGAGAAACAGAGAGAGAAGGAGAGATAGAGATACAGAGAGGTGACCCTGAGATTCTCTCTCTCTCTCACACAAACATGCAGACACACACACACACAGTCACACACAGTCACACACAGAGACACACACAGACACACACACACACACACACACACAGATTTTCCAATCCACACTGATGACAGTAAAAATGGCCAACAGAACTTCAGTAACAATCCCCAGTGTCTGCCTAGTCCTGAGAGAGACAGAGAGAGAGAGATCGGGCAGTGACGGAGAGAGACCTTGGAAGGAGGAGGACACAACAGCTTGTCGGAGAAACTTTACATTTATTTGCGTTCTCCAGATTTTATTAAAAGTTGAAGGGGACTGGAGACTGGAAAATCTGTCAGCACACAACAACAACACTGAGAGACTTTAGAAGTGAGGGAAGGGGAGACACATTTTAAAATCCACACTGATGTCAGTAAAAATCCCCAAACACAAGCTCAGTAACAATGTTTGATATTTTCAAACTGCAGGGAAAGAATTAAAGGTTTGAAGTTAGCTACGAGATGGCTGAAAGCATTGCTGTGCTGGGATTAACATATCAATAGACTGGAAGAGTCCGGATGGTCCTGACCTGGGATTAACATATCAATGGACAGACCCCCTCTCCCGCCCCTGAGGCAGGAGATTGAGAGACAGCCCAACATGTCAGAGGCTCTAGGTGGAGTTTGCAAACAGCTCACTCAGAATATAAACTGGGTTTGAAGATCTCAGTTCCAATCACAAAACCCACCTTTCACTCTCTCTCTGGAGAGAGTGGACACATTCCCCAGTCTGATTCAGTGTGTGTGTCTGTGTATCTGTGTGTGTGCTCTCTCTGTCTCAATCTGGTTTATAACTGTGATTTGATTGTATTTGAATATTGCTGATTGTCTGTGTAACTGAGAGAGGAAACCCTGGGCTCTTGCTATCCTATTTTGTTGAAATATGTCCTCGCTTTGTATTTTAATCCATTTTTTTTCTCCTTCTGTCTCCTGAGGAATTTTCATTCTGAAAACTGCACCGTGAAGTTGAAAAGAGGGAAAGTTTGGGACGAGGAATCCTTGGACAGATTGAGGCCTTTTCCACAGGCTGCACCCAAAGGGCCCACGTGAGTTGTGTCTATTTATTAGTCCGAGGTTCAATTTCCTCTCTGGGGCCCACTTCGCAAGACTCATTCTCTCTCTCCATCTGTCTCTCTGAATGAGAGTAACAGGAGGGAGAGGGACGCAGGAGAGTGAGGGAAACAGAGAGAATCAGAGGGGGAGAGGAGGGGTAGCCGGCTGGTATCAGAAAGCTATTTGTAGCATCTTGCTGTGCACCAATGGCCTGCAGCTTTTCCAACATTGTAACAGTGACGACCACTTTAAAAATTAACTCATTGAGGGTCAAAAAATTGGAATTAAGTCACAAATGTGATAGTTTCTAAAGGCTTGTTATAATTCTAGAGTAATCCGTGTGCTTTGGGCAATGTTCTGAATCTTTACAGTTAAATAAGGTGTACGGAGTTATTGTCTTTAAAAATGCCTTTTGATCAAGTTTCTCTCTTTCCCTCTTGCCTTCAGGAATTTTCATTCTGAAAACTGCATCGTGAAGACGAAAAGAGGGAAAGTTTGGACGATGAATCCGTGGACAGGATCTTCCTCCTGAGGGGACGGACTGAGGCCTTGTCCACAGGCTGCACCCAAAGGGCCCACATGGGTTGTGTCTGTTTATTAGCCCGAGGTTTAATATCCTCTCTGGGGCCCTGGGTTATCTCGTTCCTGTCGGATTGGGGCCCTGGAGTTTTAAACATGTTGAAAACCTGGGTTTAAAGGAGCAGCCCCAGTAAGGAGTCCCATTTGCACTTGCTCCATCCAGCCCTGTCTGTGAGGTTTGCTGATGTTTTGGGCAATGCTTCGTGAACTTAGTGAAATAAGATGCACGGTGCCCATTTTAATTCATTTTACTGTAGTTATGAGGTTAGCATTCCCTCTGTCTCCACATTCTTTCCCTGTGTCTCTATCTCCCCCCATGCTTTCTCTTCTCTGTCTCGGTTACACACTCTCCATCGCCACTTAAACCTTTAATAAATAAAAATAAACATACCACACACAGCAATGCAATATGTCGTTATTTGAAATGTTGAGACGGAATCAGCAGCTTGTTCCCAGTTTAAAAAGGGAGTTTCACCCTTTCTAGGGACTGAAATCTGGCTATTATCACATTGCTGCTTGTGGGATCTTGCTGTGCATCTAGTGGCCTGCAGCATTTCCTACATGACAACAATGAGGACACTTCCCTCCCTGTCACACCACTTTAGAAGTGAATTCATTTTGTGTAAAGCTCCCCTGAAGTCCTGGAATTAAAGTCCTGAGCTTGGAGCCGGTATAATTCCAGAGTGATGCTGGTATTTAGGGCAGTGACGTGAATGTGAGGGTGAAATAAATTGTGGGATCTTGCTGTGCACATATGGCATGCAGTGTTTCCAACATTGCAATAGTGAGGAGCACTTAAACAGTTCACTGAGTGTCAAATGTTCCCGATTCAAACAATTCAGTTTACTGAAGTTCTGAGTTTCGAATTCTCTCTGTCTTTGTCCAGAATTCTTTCCCTCTGTCTCTATTTAAACCTTTAATAGTTAAAAACACACACAGCTGTGTGATTTGTTGTTGGTTTCAATGGTGAGGCAGAAATATTTCACATCTATTTTCAGTCAAGATTGCATATGAGATAGAGCGACAAAAACAGATATGGACGGAGAGAGAGGTGGAGATTGCTGCATGAACACTTTTATCCTCTGGTTTATTAACTGTGATTTGTCTGTATTTGGGCGAGAGAGAGAGAGAGAGCTTTGCTTTGTTTGAATCAATTTTATTTCTCTTATTCCCAAGGAGAATCTTTTCGGAAGCTGCAGCTGTGATGATGCAGAGGGAGAATCTTTTAGCCACGTGGAATTCACAAACAAGAGCTTTAACCATCCAGCAGCATCCCTCTCTATTCTGTAAACACATCTTACTTTGTATCTCTGCCCCTCCACATCTTTCTGTCTCTGCATATCTCTCTTTGTCTGCTTTCTTTCTCAGTATCTACATGTCTGTGCATTTCTCCATTTCTCTCTCTCTCTGCCCTTCTCGGTATTTATGACCCTCTGTTCTCAGTTTCTCTCACTGGTTTCGGACTCCCTGCACCTCATTCTCCATCTCCCTTTACATTTATTTATCTCTCTCTCTGTTCTGTCCTAATCCCAGGATCAGTTTTCTGTGTTTCTGTCCCTCTGTCAGGTGGTGGATTTGAACTTGCAGCCTTGGTGTTGTACAGGGTGATTGTGAAGTGGAATCCTGCTTTCCATCTCTGCCCAGTTTTGCTCCCATTGAGGTGAAAACAGGGTAGAGATTCTGAACGGACAGCCGATAAACAACCACCCTCCTCCCCTCCACCCTGGTTTGTACCATTGGCACCAAGTCCGAGTCCAGCCCAGTGTTTCTTTGACTCTCTGTGTATCTGCTCCCCGACTGTCTCTGCCTGTCTCCTTGTGTTTCAATGGGGGAATGGACAAGTCAGCCATTATCTAACATGGGTGGGACAGGATCAAAGGACAGAATGGCCTCTTCCCGTCCCTGTGCAAAATTAATGTGTGAGTGTTTGTGTGTGACTCCCTCTGTTTGATTCCCTGAAGCCGATGGGGAGAGCAGGTGAAACACCTTTCTGCAGAGAGGGTTGTGTCCTGTGCGTTAAAGGCTCTGAATGCCAGTTAGCCTCTGAAGGTCCTTGCTCTCTGCACGGCCCTTATTTTGGCCGGACAGGAGTTAAAGGTCCCGGGGATCTGGGAGCAAGTTGTTGGAATTCCAGTGGCTTATCCAGATCTGGAATTAAAATGAACGGAAGATTGTCGGGAGATGGAGCCAAACCCAGGAAAGTGATGGACGTGGGAATAACACGGTGGGGGGTGAGGAGGGTAGGGGGCTGTACACGGGGGTGATGATACAGGGTGGGAATTAGTAGAGGGGAGACTTTTACATTACATGGATGGCATTTAGAAACAGGGAGAGTTTACAGTGGAGAAAGGCGGGAGAATTAGATTGGGTTCAGTAAATGGGGGGGGGGTATTTAGCTGGGAGTCAGTTCACAGAACGGTGGGTATTTAGATGGTGGTCTGTTGCGGGCGGGTATAGAGATGGGAGTCTGTTCCCGGGGGGTATTTAGATGGGAGTTTGTTCCTGGGGGGTTATTCAGAGGGGAGTTTGTTCCCGGGGGTATTCAGATGGTAGTTTGTTCATGGGGAGGTATTTAGATGGGTGTTTGTTCCTGGGGGGTTATTCAGAGGGGAGTTTGTTCCCGGGGGGGGGGGGGGTATTTAGATGGTAGTTTGTTCATGGGGAGGTATTTAGATGGGAGTTTGTTCCTGGCGGGTTATTCAGAGGGGAGTTTGTTCCAGGAGGGTATTGAGATGGGAGTTTGTTCCTGGGGGGTTATTCAGAGGGCAGTTTGTTCCCGGGGGGGGGGGGGTATTTAAATGGTAGTTTGTTCATGGGAGGTATTTAGATGGGAGTTTGTTCCTGGGGGTGTATTTAGATGGGAGTTTGTTCTGGGGATGTATTCAGTTGGGGTTTGTTCCCGGGGGGTATTTAGATGGGAGTTTGTTCAAAGAACAAAGAACAAAGAACAAAGATAATTACAGCACAGGAACAGGCCCTTCGGCCCTCCAAGCCTGCGCCGATCCAGATCCTCTCTCTAAACATGTCGCCTATTTTCTAAGGTTCTGTATCTCTTTTCTTCCTGCCAATTCATGTATCTGTCTAGATACATCTTAAAAGACGCCATCGTGCCCGCATCTACCACCTCCGCTGGCAACGCGTTCCAGGCACCCACCACCCTCTGCGTAAAGAACTTTCCACGCATATCCCCCCTAAACTTTTCCCCTTTCACTTTGAACTCGTGTCCTCTAGTAATTGAAACCCCCACTCTGGGAAAAAGCCTCTTGCTATCCACCCTGTCTATACTTCTCATGATTTTGTACACCTCAATCAGGTCCCCCCTCAACCTCCGTCTTTCTAATGAAAATAATCCTAATCTACTCAACCTCTCTTCATAGCTAGCGCCCTCCATACCAGGCAACATCCTGGTGAACCTCCTCTGCACCCTCTCCAAAGCATCCACATCCTTTTGGTAATGTGGCGACCAGAACTGTACGCAGTATTCCAAATGTGGCCGAACCAAAGTCCTATACAACTGTAACATGACATGCCAACTCTTGTACTCAATACCCCGTCCGATGAAGGAAAGCATGCCGTATGCCTTCTTGACCACTATATTTACCTGCGTTGCCACCTTCAGGGAACAGTGGACCTGAACACCCAAATCTCTCTGTACATCAATTTTCCCCAGGACTTTTCCATTTACTGCATCGTTCACTCTTGAATTGGATCTTCCAAAATGCATCAGCTCGCATTTTCCCTGATTGAACTCCATCTGCCATTTCTCTGCCCAACTCTCCAATCTATCTATATTCTGCTGTATTCTCTGACAGTCCCCTTCACTATCTGCTACTCCACCAATCTTAGGGTCGTCTGCAAACTTGCTAATCAGTCCACCTATACTTTCCTCCAAATCATTAATGTATATCACAAACAACAGTGGTCCCAGCACGGATCCCTGTGGAACACCACTGGTCGCACGTCTCCATTTTGAGAAACTCCCTTCTACTGCTACTCTCTGTCTCCTGTTGCCCAGCCAGTTCTTTATCCATCTAGCTAGTACACCTTGGACCCCATGCGACTTCACTTTCTCCATCAGCCTGCCATGGGGAACTTTATCAAACGCCTTACTGAAGTCCATGTATATGACATCGACAGCCCTTCCCTCATCAATCAACTTTGTCACTTCCTCAAAGAATTCTATTAAGTTGGTAAGACATGGCCTTCCCTGCACAAAACCATGTTGCCTATCACTGATAAGCCCATTTTCTTCCAAATGGGAATAGATCCTATCCCTCAGTATCTTCTCCAGCAGCTTCCCTACCACTGACGTCAGGCTCACTGGTCTATAATTACCTGGATTATCCCTGCTAACCTTCATAAACAAGGGGACAACATTAGCAATTCTCCAGTCCTCCGAGACCTCACCCGTGTTTAAGGATGCTGCAAAGATATCTGTTAAGGCCCCAGCTATTTCCTCTCTCGCTTCCCTCAGTAACCTGGGATAGATCCCATCCGGACCTGGGGAATTGTCCACCTTAATGCCCTTTAGAATACCCAACACTTCCTCCCTCCTTATGCCGACTTGACCGAGTGTAATCAAACATCTGTTCCTCACCTCAACATCCGTCATGTCCCTCTCCTCGGTGAATACCGATGCAAAGTACTCGTTTAGAATCTCACCCATTTTCTCTGAGTCCAAGCATAACATTCCTCCTTTGTCCTTTAGTGGGCCAATCCTTTCTCTAGTTACCCCCTTTCTCCTTGTATATGAATAAAAGGCTTTGGGATTTTCTTTAACCCTGTTTGTTCCTGGGGGGATATTTTATGGGAGTTTGTTCCTGGGGTGTTGTTAGATGGCAGTTTGTTCTGGGGGTGTATTTAGATGGCAGTCTGTTCCGGGGTGGGGGCATTAAGGTGGGAGTTTGTTCCCGGGGGGTATTTAGATGGGAGTTTGTTCCTGGTGTGTAGTTCGATGGCAGTTTGTTCTCGGGGGTGTATTTAGATGGCAGTCTATTCCGGGGTGGGGGTATTAAGATGGGAGTTTGTTCCCGGGGGGTATTTAGCTGGGAGTCAGTTACTGGGGGGTGTTATTCAGATGGGAGTTTGTTCCCGGGGGGAATTTAAATGGTTGTTTGTTCCCGGGGTCTATTTAGATGGGAATCTGTCCTGGGCGGGTGGTACTTTGATGGGTTGTCTTGTAACAGAAGGAATGGGATAATTAGATGGGGGTCTGTTGATAATGAGGGTATTAGATGGGGGTCATTTAACATAGGATATCAGACAGTTGTCTGCAGATGAGGATTATTTAGATCGGGGGTGTCTGTACAAGGGGGGGATGTTTTCTGGCGGGGGGAATTGCAGGAAAATGATTTGCGTGGTGGATAAAAATTGCTGGCGGTGGATAAATTGAGGGCGGTGGATAAATTGAGGGCGGTGGATAAATTGAGGGCGGTGGATAGGGTCAGGAAAAGACAGAAAAATTTGGAAAGAGAGAGAAATGACAGAAAGAGAAATAGAGAAGACAGAAAGATACAAAGAAAGAGAGAGAAAAAGAGAAGGGAAAAAAGTGGAGGGAAAAAAGTGGAGGGAAATAACAGAGGCACAAAGAAATTGAAGGCACCAAAGAGACAGACAGAAAGCCAGTGAGAAAGACACAGAGAATCACAGAGAGATTGAGAGAGAGGACAGAGAATCACAGAGCAGATTGAGAGAGAGGACAGAGAATCACAGAGAGATTGATAGAGAGGACAGAGAATCACAGAGAGATTGTGAGAGAGGACAGAGAAAGCCATTGAGACAGAAAGACGCACAATCACTCAGAGAGAGAGAGAGAAACACAAAGTGAGGGAGAGAGAGAGAGATGGAGGAACAGAGAGAGAGAGAGAAAAACAGAGACAGAAATACAAGGTGAGGGAGAGATTGAGAAATAGAGAGAGTGAGAGAGAGATTCAGTGCGAGAGAGAGATTCAGTGCGAGAGAGATTCAGTGAGAGAGAGATTCTGTGAGAAAGAGATTCAGTGAGAGAGATTCAGTGAGAGAGATTCAGTGAGAGAGATTGTGTGAGAGAGAGATTGAGTGCGAGGGAGAGTCTGTGCTGGGAGATTGAGTGCGACAGAGATTGAGTGCGAGGGAGATTGAGTGCGAGGGAGATTGAGTGCGAGGGAGAGTCTGTGAGAGGGAGATTGAGCGAGAGAGAGATTGAGTGAGAGACAGATTCAGTGGGAGAGAGATTCAGTGAGAGAGATTGAGTGAGAGAGAGAGTGATTCAGAGAGAGATTCAGTGAGAGAGAGATTCAGTGAGGGAGAGATTGAGTGAGAGACAGATTCAATGAGAAAGAGATTGAGTGAGAGAGAGATTGAGTGAGAGAGAGATTCAATGAGAGAGAGATTGAGTGAGAGAAAGATTGAGAGAGAGAGAGATTGAGTGAGAGAGAGATTCAATGAGAGAGAGATTGAGTGAGAGAGAGATTGAGTGAGAGAGAGATTGAGTGAGAGAGAGATTCAGTGGGAGAGAGATTCAGTGGGAGAGAGATTCAGTTGGAGAGAGATTCAGTGAAAGAGAGATTGAGTGTGAGAGAGATTCAGTGAGAGAGTGATTGAGTGGGAGAGAGATTGAGTGAGAGAGAGATTGAGTGAGAGAGATATTCAATGAGAGAGAGATTGAGTGAGAGAGAGATTCAGTGAGAGAGACTTAGCTAAAGAGACTGAGTCAGAAGAAGGGAGGGAGAAAAGCAGAAACAGACAATAAAGGTGTGATACTCACCATCCCACACCGTCTGCTTTCCATCGTTGGACTCTAACACCTTCCCGCCATCAGCTCATCCATGGGGAAGAGATCCTGGAGAAGGGCATTGTGGTGGGATTTGGAGAAAAGCATCAGGACTGGGACAGAGAGTGTGGGGGAATCAGAATGGACTCTCTCACACACACACACACTGTAATCAGTTCCAATTCACCTGGGCACAGAGATTGAGACACAGAAACTCACCTTCAGAAACCAGCCGCATGGAAGGAAAGAATGTCGTCTGATGTTGTCCTAATATATCCCAGAACCTGTCACTCAAAACAGACAGTCTACCCAAAATGCAGCTTACCCAACCAGCTCTCAGCTTCCTCCATCTGGACACTCCCTCCCAGGTATAGGACAGTCCAAGGTGAGTCTCTGTGGAAACAGCGAAAAGGGGACAGAGGGATATTCCAGATATATCCCAAATGGAACATTCCAGACAGAAACCTGTCTGCCTTTCTCTCTCTCTCTCCCTCCCCATAAAACCTCATTAACAGAGCAGAAAAGCTGCTGTAATTGAAAACCTGGAGGGACCGGTTTGGATAATGACCATTTAACACTCATTGTATTAAATGTCTTTCACTATTCACCTCCAGTTAACAGGAAGTTCAGAAAATGACTCATTGCACCTTGAAACTCTGACAAAGTGTTATTGCTGGAGAGGCCTGTTTGAATGCAGTACAAACATGCGGTTTTTATTCGGTTTTTCATTTCCACTGTGTGACAAAGACTGAAACTAGAGCCAGGTTAATGAGGCAGCCAGGAGAACTTTTATAACCAGTGACATTTCACACAACAATTCTTACCCATATTTACAGTTATATTTGTCAATGATTCTTTGCACTGTATTTGATGCTGCTGTATTTATGTATTAGCTGTAATCAATCAATAAAACCTTCTTAACATTTACCAGTTTAATGTTACAAGGGTTTACAAAGCTGGGAAATGGCCATTTATCACAAATGGTATTAAAGATCTTCCACTTTTCACCTCCAGTTTTTTGTAAAGTTCAGCAATAAAGACCTCTACATTCTGACAAAGACTTTTTACTGCTGCAATAAAGTGTCACTTGTTCCCATTTGCTTCCTGACTGTTTCTATCCTCTGCTCTCCTGGGGGATTCAGAGGGATTTTTGTTCATTGTTTGTCCAAATTTAGGAGGTTCCAGATCCTCTGCAGCTGCTGTCCTGGAGAAATTAATTGCATTGCATTCAAAATCTTTCCCTCATTTTGGAGATATGAGGAGAGACTGTTTACACGAGTGGAGGGGTGAAACACTAGGCAGGGAGTTATTATGGTCTGGAATTCTCTGTCTGACAGGTTTCTGAAAGCAGATTCAATATTAAATTTCAAAGGACAATTGGAGTAAAATTTCAACTACTCTTAGTTAGAGTAGAGAAGATACCAGCATATAAAGAGAAGTGTGAGAGAGAGATGTCATAACGTAGGTGATCAAGAACTCAACACAACTTATATTGAGAGTTTTTATTTATAAATGACTGTTGGAGTTTTATTTGATCCTGTTGTTTTATTTATACATTACCTTTAATCACTCAATATAACTTTCCAAACAGGAATGAGTTTCATGTTACAAGTGTTCACACAGTAGAACAATAGCCATTTTACAAACGTTGCATTGAAATTATTTTATTCAGCATCTCAAGTTTACAATAAAGTAAATTCTTCAGACTTGTGGAAACCTTCAAACTCAGCAAGGGAATCTCCCATCAGTAATGGCTCAGCATCTCCATCTGCTGGTGTCCCTGCCTCACTGCAGTTAATGTTCCTCTCTCACCATCTCCATCTGCTGGTATCCCTGCCTCACTGCAGTTACTGTCCCACACTCACCATCTCCATCTGCTGGTGTCCCTGTCTTACTGCAGCTGCTGTCCTCCTCTCACCATCTCCATCTGCTGGTATCCCTGTCTAACTGCAGCTACTGTCCCCCTCTCACCATCTCCATCTGCTGGTGTCCCTGTCTCACTGCAGTTAATGTCCTTCTCTCACCATCTCCATCTGCTGGTGTCCCTGTCTCACTGCAGTTACTGCCCCCTCTCACCATTTCCATCTGCTGGTGTCCCTGTGTCAATTCAGTAACTGTCCCATCCTCACCATCTCCATCTCCTGGTGTCCCTGTCTCATTGCAGTTAATGTCCCTCTCTCACCAACGACATCTGCTGGTAGTCCTGCCTCACTGCAGTTACTGGCCCACTCACCATCTCCATCTGCTGGTGTCACTGCCTCACTGCAGTTACTGTCCCACTCACCAGCTCACAATCCCTGCGATTTGCAGCTTTGTCCACTGGCTGCGGTTGTTGACAAAGCAACCACTAGGTGGCGCTGTACTGGCACATGCGCAAATGTCGCCTGTTCCACTTGAACTGCCCACGCTCAGGCAGCTGCCAGGACTAAAGATGGCGCCGGTCAAATAATCACAGAGGCGGGTGGAGGGTGGGAGGTGTAGCTGGGGGTCTGGGGCAGGAGGAGGGGGAATGGGATTTAGTTCCAGTGTTTGAAACCCTTCAGCTCTTTCTATGATTTCACTAATTTAACAATGCGATTGAAAGGGTATTTCACCCCCTTCTTCAGCTCCTGTCTGAATTTAGTCTGGGTCACAATGTAAATACATGTGTTGGTGCAGGAACTGAGAAGCTGCAGCATCTTTGATGTGTGATTTGTGATAAAGACAGGGTCAGTGGGGGAGGAATAATAATAAATATCTGTAATTCTCCTATAAATGTTATAAACAACCCGGTTCACCCATAACAGGAGAAAACTGCCGGATATAGTGAAGAGTAAAATAATTGATTTCCTGCAATTCTCCATCTCTGGGTCCTTGTGATTCTCTGCATTGCTGTGGCGCCGGAATCCCCTGCGGACTTTACTGGAGAATAAAATCCGTCTGACAGTCAGAACATTGAGCAGCAAAATCAGAAAGACAGGGATACAAGGGGTTAAAATGTAATTAAACAATTCAAATGCCCCCCATATGGGGGAATTAAAGAAGCTCAGTTTAGTAACACAACCCATGGGAACATTATCAATAATGTATTGCTGTTCCTGTGTAAAGTACCAGGGGAGAGACTCCAAAGAGCCCAGCACACTCACTGTTCCCACAACCACAGCCGCCGTTTTCTCACTGCAATATTTTGTTTTCAGCTTCTCACAACAAATGGCCACAAATCGATCAAAGGTGAAAGTGACTGTGAGCCAGACAGAAACAACTGTGGATGCAGAAAGCAGAACGGCAATGAGAGAACACACAGGAGTAATTCTCAGGAATGAATATGGGAAATAAATTCCAACAATCCACCTCAATATTGGATCAGTGATAACGACCAGGAGATCAGACACTGCCATTCCCACCAGGTAGACACTGATACATTTGGAGAGACCGCACTTTCCTCGGGACAGGATCACAATCGCCACCAAGTTTACTGGAAGAGAGAGAGAAAAGGAAGCAAAGAAAGTACTGATCAGACCAGGTGACAAAGCAGCAGTTTGACAGGATCTGGGCTGAGATTTCCAGCTTTGTTGCTGCATCGAGCAGTGAAAATTGATTCATTGACCCGGGCAGTGCTTTGTCACAGTGAAATGTTTGAAAACACAATTATTAATAATGAATTGGGAAATTGGTGCAGGAAGTGAATAAAGTCAGCACCGGATCTACTGGAAGTATTGAGTGAGGATGCAGTGTCAGTGGGGAATGAGAAGCTGTTTTACAGAGATGGAATCCAATGGGTTAATTGGGAATGTGTCTCCAGACTGTTGGTTGGGAAGGTTTGGGGAGAGTGGGATGTATAGCTGGTTTGTTGCTCTGGGTTCAGGGAACCGACAGGGACTGTTATCAAATGGGAAAAGGTAGAAAACTGCAGCGCTAAGTTTGAGGATCAGCAATGATCTAGAATGGTGGAGCAAGCTCGAAGGGCTGAATGGCCTCCTCCTACTCCCATGTTCCTGTATTCCTATCAGGTTGGACGAAGCAGCTGGAGGTGGAGCCAGTGATTGAGATTGGGAGGGAGAGACGGTGAACGATATGTTGGAGCAGGAGGGGAGACTGGAGCAGATGGTTTGGGAAAGTGGATAAACTGAAGCAATGGATGAGGAGACTCAGGATTCAATCCAGTGAGAGGAGAGGCTGAGATTCACAGAGAGAGACTGCAGCAGAGTGTTAGAGGAAATCTAATCTATAGATCCCAGGAATACAACTCATTTAATACATTCAAACAATAATCCCTGTGGTTATGGGTGTTGGAGAACAGTTCATTGTTTCTACAATATAGTCAATATATTTAGTCTGCACAGGCTATTAAATATAAATTTAAATATATTTCTGATATCAACCTCGCTCTTTATTGAATTCAGCAGTCACAGAGATTTTAAAGTGCAGTATTTAAATAATGAATTACCATCAGTGATGAACTGATTCTATTCTGTTTATTCAGTCACTAAGTTAGGAATAGGAACTTTCTGCAAAACAAAAAGATGACCTGAGAGAAATTAACACAGAGGATCAAGTCCAACAGGAAAATGAACACAATCTGACAACAGACAACTTCAACTCACAGTTTCTCTCACTAATTGTTCTGGACATTCCAGCACTTTATGATAGTGAATTATTTACACTGCTGCTTCTTTCTCGTTCTTTTTACTTCACTTTTCATTTCAAATCGGTTTCTTTCTCCCTGCTCATTTTCTCCTTCCCTATCTCTCCGGAGTACTCACACCCTGTAAATTGTTACTTCATGCTGCTTTTCACATATGATTTATTCCTAACATTCTGCGTCTGTCTTCTGTTCACCAGCCCCAGGTTCAATGATTCTATTCTCAGAGTCAGTTTGTTCAATGGTGAAACCTCTGTGAATAATTTACTGTATCTACAGTACACCCAAGTCTCCACCTGTTCACCTGCACTCTTGACTTCATCGACAATACATGGAATAACCAGGATCGAAAGCTACTTCCAGACCAGCCTCACAATCATTGAAATTCCTTCTCCTGGAATTATAAAGTCATCTGTTAGAATGTGGGATTGTTTAATTAATAAAACACCAACATCAGCGCTGCAGCTGATAATCTACAGATAAATGGAACGTCTCTTGTTTCCAACTGATGGAGTGAAAACCAATAAAACATCACATCAACCCTATTTTACAATGTAGTCCAGTGACAGTGAAGTGTCCACAGTGAAGCAGAGAAGGAGATGTGAAAGTGTCAGCAGCAAACTCAGTTCAGTAGCCAGACCTCTGAAGCAGCGTCAGACACACACAGAATGAAATAATATTTGATAACAGTGATAATCAATAAATACATTGAAATCCCAGTTAAACTGAACCATGTTATTGGGGAGGGAGGACATTGTTCTGTCCCCTTGTAACACTGAGACTGTGAGATGTCTCATTATCAATCACTGAAAAAAACAATCGTAAAATTATTCCAGGACTGGTTAAATCCACATCATGAAACTGTTAAAAGCTCCTGATGGTCTGATTCGTATCCCAACCAAGACCTCTCCTTCAAATACATTCCATACACAGAATAATCCAGTAGCAATGCCAGGGTTACTTCAAGCAATACCATGAAAGACATAATGCAGCTCCTGCAAGAATGAAAGTGTAGACAGTGAGGAGATTCCATCTGTAAATTGCTGGAAAAGAGCTGGGGGATGTGTAACACACACATTGAGAAATATTACCTTGTACAGCAGCACAGTTAACATCGATTTACACCATTAACAGCTGAGATGCTAGCTTACCAGCAACTCCAATTGCTGCAAGTACAGGATAGTAAATGTCTTGTATCTGATACATTACTGGATATCCCATTTCTGTGAGAAGCAGAGACTTCTATTAGCCTGGAATCCACAGCTCCAGCAGGCACTCTGAGCGGATCCATTCCAATGGGTCCTGATTTATACAGGGGATGAGTCTCCACTGACACGGTTATACCCCTGATCATTGCTATTAGTTGCACTCACCTGAACAAACACATTACATCAGCAGCTTTGACTCTGGTCTAAATAATGTGGTGGATAAAACAGAATCATTTCAATGTCAATGACATTTTCTGAGTCTGACCTCTCTCGGGAATAATCCTGAAATCTGTACTCATGCGGCATGGCTGCAACAGTTACTCGTGGCGTAATTTATATTTTCCATATTATTGCATTGACCGTGCTCACTCCTGGCGTTTCAATTGTAAATGTAAATGATCTGTCTGCAGTGGACACTGAATCCAGGGACTAAAACATTCCCGCTTCACTCTGTTCCTGCCTTTTCCCAGTTAAAATGTGAACTTTGAGTCTCTGCATTGGGACCATGTTGAGAGTTAGAAGCCTAAAAAAATACTGTGAGTGATATTAGGGGACGGACACAGTACATATCCATTAAGGAAGCAGTCGCATGGCGATAATATCAGTAGTCAAGTAATCCAGAGGCCCAACCTAATGGCCAGGGGACAGAGGCTCCAATCCCACCATAACAAGTGTATAGATTAGAGGGTGCTCCCCTTCAACGTATAAACGGGACGGAACTCCCTCTCTATGTATAAAGTGGAGGGAGGTCCCTCTCTATGTATAAAGTGGAGTGAGGTCCCTCTCTATGTACAAAGTGGAGGGAGCTCCCTCTATGTATAAAGTGGAGGGAGGTCCCTCTCTATGTATAAAGTGGAGGGAGCTCCTTCTCTACGTATAAAGTGTTTAATATTTTCAAACTGCAGTGACATTTAATGTTGTTGAAAAAATATAATCAGAAATTGACAAACCATAGAAGCAGGGGAGAGGGGAGACAGGGTGTGAGCGGACCTTGACAGAACCTCAGTAACAATCCCCATTATCTGCACAGTCCTGTATTGGGGGTTTAGTGTGAGAGTTTAGGGGGCGAGTGTTGATCAGTGTTTGATATTTTCAAACTGCAATGACGTTCCCAGCGAGGGCAAGAATTGCAGGTTCAAAATTAGCCAAGAAATGGATTAAAACATTTCTGTCCAAGGGGAGAGAGAGAGGGAGAGATGTTGTGAGAGAGGCACAGGCACAGTCAAGGACTGAGGCGGAGAAAGAGGGTTAAGAAGATCGAGGGAGAGAGAGAGAGAAATGGAGAGAGACAGACGTGAGAGGGAGAGACAGAGGATGAGACAAGATGTAACAATAAGTAACAATCCTCATTATTTGTCCAATCCTGCATTGTGAGTTTGGTGTGAATGTTTTACGAGTGAGTGTTGGTTGGATCAGTGTTTGATATTTTCAAACTGCAGTGACCTTCCCAACAAGGCAGATATAGAATAGCAGAGCAGGGAGGTTACGCTGAAACTGTATAACCCATTGGTTAGACCACAACTCGAGTACTGTGTGCAGTTCTGGTCACTTCATTACAGAAAGGATGTAATTGCACTGGAAAGGGTACAGAGGAGATTTGCGAGGATGTTGCCAGAACTGGAAAGATGAAGCTATGAGGAAAGATTTGATAGGCTAGGCTTGTTCTCCCTGGAACAGAGAAGTCTGAGGGGAGATCTGATTGAAATGTGAAGGCCTTGGATAGAGTGGAGGTGAAGGGTCTATTCACCTTAGCAGAGAGCTCAGTGACGAAGGGACATAGACTTAAAGTGATTGGTAGAAAGATTAGAGGGGTGATGAGGAAAATGTTTTTCACCCAGAGGGTGGTTCCCACTTGTGAAAGGGTCGAGAATGCGATTAGTCAGATAGAAAATATATGGTAAGAGAAGCAAAAGTGACATGGAGAAAAACTTTTTCATGCAGTGAGTGCTTAAGGTCTGGAACAAGCTGCCTGAGAACGTGGTGGAGGCAAGTTTAATTGAAGCATTCAAAAGAGAATTCGACAGTTATATGAAAAGGAAGCATGCGCAGCGTTATGGGGAGAAGGCAGGGGAATGGAACTGAGTGACTTGCACTCGGGGAAAACCTGTGCAAAAATGATAGGACAGATGGAGGGATAGATAGAAGCAGAGACAGAGAGAAAAGGAGAGAGTGGGAGAGACAGATAGGGAAAGGCAGTTGGAGAGACAGAGAGTGAGAGAGGCAGCGATGGAAGGTGACAGAGGGAGTGACAGGAAGGGAAAGAGAGATGGAAAGACAGAGAGCGAGAGAGACAGAGATAGAAGGAGAGTGTGGAGAGACAGAGAGGGAAAGACAGATGGAGGGACAGACAGAGAGAGACAGGGAGAGAGAGGGAGAGACAGAGAGGGAAAGACAGATGGAGGGACAGAGAGAGAGACAGAGAGAGTGGCAGAGACAGAGATATAAGGAGCGAGAGGGAGTGACGGGGTGGGGGGGTAAGACAGATGGAGGGACAGACAGAGAGAGAAGGAGAGAGAGGGAGAGACAGAGAGAAGGAGAGAGGGAGTGACAGAGAGGGAAAGACCGATGGAGGGATAGAGAGAGTGGCAGAGACAGAGAGAGAAGGAGAGAGAGGGAGTGTCAGAGAGGGGAAGACAGATGGAGGGACAGAGTGAGAAACAGAGAGAAGGAGAGAGATGTAGTGACAGGGAGGGAAGGACAGATGGGGGGATAGAGAGAGGCAGAGACAGAGAGAGAAGGAGAGAATGGGAGAGACAGAGAGGGAAAGGCAGTTGGAGAGACAGAGAGAGAGAGCGAGGCAGCGATGGAAGGAGAGAGAGGGAGTTACAGGGAGGGAAAGACAGATGGAAAGACAGAGAGCGAGAGAGACAGAGATAGAAAGAGAGTCTGGAGAGACAGAGAGGGAAAGACAGATGGAGGGACAGAGAGAGAGACTGGGAGAGAAATGGAGTGACAGGGAGGGAAGGACAGATAAAGGGACAGAGAGCGAGACAGAGAGAGAAGGAGAGAGATGGAGAGACAGAGAGGGAAAGACTGCTGGAGCGACAAGAGAGAGACATAGAGCATGGCAGAGACAGAGATAGAAGTAGTGAGAGGGAGTGTCAGGAAGGGAAAGCCAGATGGAGGGACAAAGTTACAGACAGAGAGAGAAGGAGACAGACGGAGTGACAGGGAGGGAAGGACAGATGGAGCGATAGAGAGAGAGAGACAGAGAGAGAAGGAGAGAGAGAAGGAGTGTCAGGTAGGGAAAGACAGATGGAGGGACAAAGTGAGAGACAGAGAGAGAAGGAGAGAGATGGAGTGACAGGGAAGGAAAAGACAGATGGTGGGGACATAGAGAGAGACAGAGAGAGAGGCAGAGATAGAGAAAGAAGGAGAGAGAGGGAGTGACAGGTGGTGGGGAAGATAGATGGATCGACAGAGAGAGAGAGACAGAGAGAGAAGGAAAGAGAGGGAGAGACAGAGAGGGAACGACAGATGGAAAGACAGAGCGAGAGAGACAGAGAGAGAAGGAGAGAGAGTGAGAGACAGAGAGTGAAAGACAGATGGAGGGACAGAGAGAGAGAGAGGCAGAGATGGAAGGAGAGAAAGGGAGAAACAGACAGGGAAAGACAGATGGAGGGACAGAGAGAGAGACCGAGAGAGAGAGATAGAGAGAGAGAGAGAGAGGCAGAGATAGAAGGGGAGAGAGGGATTGACATGGAGGGAAATACAGGCGGAGGGACAGAGAGAGACAGAGAGAGGCAGAGATGTAAGGAGAGAGAGGGATTGACAGGGAGGGAAAGTCAGATGGAGGGACAGAGCGAGAGACAGAGAGAGAAGGAGAGATTGGGAGAGACAGAGAGGGAAAGACAGATGTACAGACAGAGAGAGAGACATAGATCTCTCCCAATGTTTCTGTCTCCATACCTATCTCTTAAATGTTTGTGCACACAGCAGTGAAGGATTACATCAAATTAATTTCTCTTACATTCCCCTTTCAATCAACCCCGCAATCTCTCTCTCTCTCCAACCCTGTCCCTCTCCACAGCACTCCCTCTGTCTGCAGATCTAACCCTCTCTCCCTCTGATTCTCTCCTCGTGTCAGAGATAGCAGGAGGGAGAGACAGAGAGAGGAAGACAGAGTGAGAATGTTGAAAGAACTAAACTCTATTCCTAAGCTGCTCTGGGAGTGTTTGATGGGCTACATTAATCGGTCGTGTACAGTCCTGTATCAGGCTGTGAAGAAGCACAGCTTGCTCAGTGTACAATGGGTCAAAGGGACTGATTCACCCCTGTCTGCTACTGGGAAGAGAGACTGACCTAAACATCAAGGCAGCGTTTGACCGAGTGTGACATCGAGGAGCCCGAGTAAAACTGAAGTCAGTGGGAATCAGCTGTTTGGACTCATATCGAGCACAAAGGAAGATGGTTGTGGTTGTTGGAGGTCAATCATCTCAGTCCCAGGACATCACTGCATGAGTTCCTCAGGGTAGTGTCCGAGGCTCAACCATCTTCAGCTGAGATCCCAGGAGGAAATACTTGGCAGGTCAAGCAGCATCTGCGGAGAGCAAAACAGAGTTAGTGATTCAGCTCGATGCTTTCCAGATTTCCAACATCCACAGTATTTTCTCTCAGATAATAAAACAATCCACAGCCACATGCACCGAGACCCGGACAGCATTCAGGCTTGGGCCGACCATTGGGAAGTAACATTCATGTCACACAAGTGCCAGGCAATGACCATCTGCAACAAGAGAGAATCCAACCACCTCCCCTTGGCATTCAAAGCATTATCCCATCGCTGAATCACTCAGCGTCAACATCCTGGGGAAACATTGACATCAAACTTAACAGAACGAAACACATCAGTAGTTTCTTCACCCAGTGGCTGGTGGGTGTCTGGAACTCACTGCCTGAAAGGATTAGCATAAAATGGGTGGTTGATGGCCGGCACAGACTTGGCGGGCCGAAGGGCCTGTGTAAGTGCTGGATCTCTCTATGACTCTAAAGGATGGTAGAGGCAGAAACCATCATCACACTTAAAACAATCTCTTGGATATTCGATTCTCCATATTTAAAATGGGTAAGGAATAACTCTCCTCGTCTGCACTGCCCCATCAAACAATCTCAGAGAAGGTACAGCACAGTTTAGATACAGAGTACAGTTCAGTTTAAACTGTCCCTCGAATGTCGCCTGAACCCAGGGTCACTCACTGTGCCCGGCTCAGCCTCAAGACTCACCTGCCTCAGTCACTGAGACGCTCCTGTATCACTTGCCTTAATGGAAGTCGATGCCAGGTTTGGGAGCAGGACAGGCACATGGGATTAGGACGACTGCTCATGTGGAGGATAAGCATCAGCAATCCCTCAGAGAATCAGAACAGACCATCGAGACTCAGAGAAGGAAACTTGTGTTGAATTTGTGAGTCTTGCATTGTGGAATGCTTTAGTATTTGGTGAGAATGTTGAGCCAGTGAAATTTTGCCCCACTGGGATGAATAGATACTATATGACTTTATTACAGTCGTAAGGTCCCGTGTGTAATGTAAATATGGACTGCAATGACTGAAATAACAATGTAACTGATCAATTTGCAGCTGAATTCTATGACGACAGTTAGAGTCATAGAGTTATACAGCACAGAAACAGGCCGTTCGGCCGATCGTGTCTGTGCCCACCATCAAGCACCTACCTATTCGAGTCCCATTTTCCAGCACTTGGCCCTTAGCCTTGTATGCTACGGCACATCAAGTGCTCATCTAAATACTTCTTAAATGTTGTGAGGGTCCCTGCCTCTACCACCCCTTCAGGCAGAGCGTTCCAGATTCCAACCACCCTCTGGGTGAAAAATCTTTTCCTCAAATTCCCTCCAAACCTCCTGCCCCTTGCCTTCAATCTATGCCTTCTGATTATTGACCCCTCCGCTAAGGGAAAATGTTTCTTCCTATCTAACCTATCAATGCCCCTCATAATTTTGTAGTCCTCAATCAGGTCCCCTCTCAGCCTTCCCTGCTCTAAGGAAAATCACTCCAGCCTTTTCAGTCTCTCTTCATTGCTGAAATGCTCCAGTCCAGGCAACATCCTGGTCAATCTCCTCTGCTTCCTCTCCAGTGCAAGCACATCCTTCCTATAGTGTGGTGCCCAGAACTGTCCACAGTACTCCAGCTGTGGCCGAACCAGTGTTTTATATAGCTCCATCATAACCTCCCTGTTCTTATATTCTATGCCTCAAATAATAAAGGCAAGTAATCCATATACCTTCCTAACCACCTTGTCTACCTGCGCTGCAGCCTTCAGTGATCTCTGGACAAGTGCACCAATATCGATCTGACACTCGGTACTTCCTATGATCCGACCATTCATTGGATATTTCCTAGCGTTGCTAGTCCTTCCAAAATTCTATGTAACCTAACCTATGTATAATCTTTAATCTTGCAGTGCATGTGTAATGTTCAATTTCTGAAAGCCAGACAGAGTAAAGCTTAACGTACTCCAAAAAACTCCCGACTTTTGGCATTTATTACCTTATCGGGTCAAATCTGTCGTTACGTTGGACTGGACTAGTGAATAATTCTTTTGAACTTGTTTTTCCGACAGTACTAGCGTAAATCGATTTGCAGCATCCCATCATATCATGTATTTTGCTGCCTACATCACTGTGATCATGTCTGAATACAGACATAAAATAGCCACACATTTTGCTATTTTTTTTCGGGGCAGACAGGTGAAGTATTTATTTTGTCTGTGATTTAACTCAACCCCCAATGATAACCAACATGGTGGAAGAGAGTGATAGACAGAGAGAGAGGAACAGAGGTAGAGTATCAGACAGATAGGGGGAGATAGAAATGGAGAGAGAACAGAGAGATAGTGAGGGATAGAGAGAGAAGCAGAGAGATAGAAAGTGCCAGGAGACCCTGAGACACTTTCGATGCAGGGGGACGGGGAGACAGGCTGTGTGGAGACCCTGGGACAACGCTATGGATAGACAGGCTAGATGCAGGTAAGATGTTTCTCCTGGTTGAGGAGTCTAGAAGCAGGGGAGACAATTTCAAAATGAGGGGGAAGCCACTTGGGACAGAGATGAGGAGAAATGTCATTACTCAGTGGGTTGTGAATCTTAGGAATTCTCTATCCCAGAGGGCTGTGGAAGCTCAGTCATTGAGTATGTTTAAAGCAGAGATTGACAGATTGCTGAATACCAATGACATAAAGGGTATGAGGATAGTCTGGGACAACACATTGAAGTGGATGATCAGTCATGATCGTTTTAAATGGCACAGCAGGCTCGATGGGCTGAATGGCCTACTCCTGTTCATTTATTCCAAAGCTGCCGAAATAGTTTCTCTCAAACTACCCCATCAGGACCCCTTAATATCACGGGGTCCAGTTATCATTCTGGTAAATCTACTCTGCACTCAAATGGACATGGACCCCTCAAGTCTCTTTTGACCTCCAGTGTTTCGATCTTTTCACCATTTATGGAGTACTCTGTTCTCGTCTTTTTTACTGACATGGAAATCTATCTGCCACAGTTTTAACCATTCACTTCAGGTATCTCTTTGCATTGTTCTGCTTCCAGCTACACTGCTTACAATGCTGCCTATTTTTGTGTCATTGGTAAACTTGGGTATGTTGCATTCTACCACATCATCTTAAATCGTTCATAAATACAGCAAAACTGAGACACACACGGGCTTTGCACTCGTAGACAGGAGTGAATCATTCCATCCTAGAGGTTTTTTAATTCCAGATTTATGTTTATTTTTCGAAAAAACAAAATTCAAATTCACAACAGCCCAGCGTGGGATTTGAACTCCTACTTTTTCAATCATCAGCTCAGGCCTTCAAATTAAAACCCATAAAAAGAGATTCATTTTCCTATTGCTGTTGTGTGACTGACTGAGGTTTTGTATATTGTTCCCTTCTCCTCTTCTTCCATGTGTTTGAAGTCTTTGAAGTTTGTCAGACATTGGTAAACAACGTCATGTGGTGTTCTGTAAATACCTTCAATAATGTGTATCTGCAAGGGACACAATTTAAATTCTCACCTTATTGCATCAACTAAAACCTGCAGGTCCATTCAAACAACTCTATTTCCTGTCTCTGTAAAGATAGCTCACACTTCCACAATGCAGGAATGTCTGAATGGAAACAGCTTTTGACACATTTCCCAACACGTTTGCTTACACTTTTCAGGATGAAGCTAAATTCAACTCACAGATTGCAAGCCCCAAATTGAGCTTTTGGGTAGAACAGGTCACATTGATGAAATCCCAGATCTCTCTGTCCTGTCACCCATTCTAACATTGTACCATTTAGTTTATATCACTCAGTCTTCCTTCCAAAATGCATCACTTCTCATTTCTCAGCATTGAAGTTAACGTGCCCTGTGTCTGTCCAATGATACGTTGGATAGTAAGCTGTCAAGAGGACATAAAGTGTCTACAAAGAGATTTCCACAGGTTAAGTGAGTGAGCAAAAAATTGGCAGATGGAGTACAATGTGGGAAAATGTGAGCTTGTCCACTTTCGCAGGAAGAATAAAAATCATTATATTATTGAAATGGAGAGAGACTGCAGAACTGTACGGTACAGAGGCGTCTGGGTGTCCTGGTACATGAATCACAAAATGTTACCGTGTAGCTACAGCGAGTGATTAGGAAGGCAAATGGAATGTTGTTGTTTATTGCAAGGTGAATAGAATATCAAAGTAGGGAAGTGTTGTCACAGCTGTAAGGGGCATAAGTTAGACGTCTGCAGGATTGTGGACACGTTTGATCTCCTTACTGAAGAAATTATATAATTGCATTCGAAGTAGTTCCGAGAAGATTCACTGGGCTGATTCCTGGGATGAAGGGGCTATCTTATGAGGAAAGGTTGAACAGGTTGGGTCTATACCCACTGGAGTTTAGAAGAATGAGAGGTGATCTGAGTGAAACATCTCAGGTCCCGAGGGGACTGGACAGGGTGGATGCTGAGAGGACGGTTCCACTTGTTGGGGAGACTAGAACTAGGGGACACAGTTTAAAAATTAGGGACGTCCCATTTAAAAGTGAGATGAGGAGAAATGTGTTTCTCTCAGAGGGGGGTCAGTCTGTGGAATTCTCTTCCCCAGAGAGCAGTGGAGGCTGAATCATTGAATATATTCAAGGCTGAGTTAGATAGATTTTTGATCAGTTAGGGAGTCAAGGGTTATGGGACACAGACAGGAAAGTGGAGTTGAGTTCACAATCAGATCAGCCATTGAATGGCAGAGCAGGCTCGAGGGGCCGAATTTCCTGCTCCTGCTCCTTATTCATTTGTTCTTGTGTGTTCCATTTCACCAGAATGCCTCCATCCTCCTGAAGTCTGCTACTGGTCCCTTCCCTTTTATTACATTGCAGATGACACAAACATTGGCAAACATTGAAGTTATGCCCTGTAAACACAATCCAAGTCATTAGTATATATCAAAATGATCAGTGGTCCTAATATAAACCTCCACTGTTTATCTCCCTGCAGTCTGAAACAACCATTGTCCACTCTCTCAGCCAATGTCGTATCCACTCAGCCAATGTCCCTTTCATCCCTGGAGCACCAATATGGCTAACTGGTCAATTAGGAGGCACCATTAAGTCCTCCCCATGAGGACCCTAGTCCAAGACCTCTCTGTTTCCACTCTCCCATCAACATTCCCCAGACAGGTACAGCATGGATTAGATACAGAGTAATGCTCCTTCTACACTGTCCCATCCAACAGTCCCAGGACAGGAACATCATGCGGTGGATACAGAGTGAATCTCACTCAGACAGAGAGAGAGAGAGAATGAGAGAAATAGAGGGAGACACAGACTGACAGCGTGACTGAGAGTGAAAGAAGGATATTTAACATCAGACAGAGGAAGATGAGGAGGCAATTTAACCCCTCGACCCTGTTCCAGCATTCAATGAGATCAGGGCTAAACTGTGATCTAGCTAACACCATATATCCCACCTTTGCCCTTTATCTCTTAATACCGCTGGTTAAAAAAATCGATCATTCTCAGATTTAAAAATTCACAAATGTCTCAGCATCAATTGCTGTTTGTGGAAGAGAGATCCAAACTGATACCACACCTGGTGTGTTGAAGTGTTTCTTCATTTCACTCCTGAAAGGTTTTGAGACTAAGTTTAGATTTTTAGACTAGGCCCACAAGTTCCTGACTCTGCAGCCTGTGGGAATAGTTACTCTCTGTCTACCCTGTCAGTTTCCCTTATTATCTTGAAAACATTCATCGAATCACCCCATAACCTTCTAAATTCCAGGGATACAGAGTAAATCTCCAGCTGCACTGTCCCATTAAACATTCCCAACCTAAGCACAATGTTGGGTTTGACACAGAGTAAATTTCCCTCTGCACTGTCCCATCACACACTCCCAGGGCAGGAACATCATGGGGTGGATACAGAGTGAATCTCACTCGACACTGTCCGATAGAGACAGAGAGAGAGACAGAAAGAGAGAAAAAGAGAGACATAGACTGACAGAGTGACTGACAGAGAAAGAAGGATATTTAACAGGGGATATTGGAAGAGGAGGGTGCAATTCACAACTCTGTTCCTGCATTCAATGAGATCATGGCTGATCTGTGATGTAACTTACACCATATATCCTGCATTTGCCCCTTATCTCTTAATACCTTTGGTTAACAAGAACCTATCAATCAGAGATTTAAAAATTAACCAATAAGCCAGCATGAAATTTCCCCAACCAATATCATGAGTGTGTGATGGTTCCCACAGTGGAATATTTGGCTGAATATTTAAAATGGAGGCTATTCCTTCTGGATCATCAAAAGTGTCTGACTGGGCCCCAACTTCATCTGCATTCCTCCCTCTCCCGATGTTTTTTTTCTCTCCATACCTATTTCAAATATGTTTGTGTTCACAGCAGTGAAGATTAAATCAAGTTAATATATCTTACATTATCCTCTTCATCCAACTCAACAATCTCTTTTTCTCTCCAAGTTTGCCCTCCCCACCGCCCTCTCCATCCCTTCATATCGAACCCTCCGTCCCTCTGTCTCTCTCCTAGTGTCAGTGATAGCAGAGAGCGAGACAGAGATAGAAGGAGAGGGAGAGAGTGACAGAGTGGGAAAGACAGATGGAGGGACAGATTGTGAGACAGACAGAGGAGAGAGATGGAGTGACAGTGCGGGAAGGACAGATGGAGAGACAGAGAGAGAGAGACAGAGATGGAAGGGGAGAGAGGGAGTGACAGAGAGGGAAAGACAGATGGAAGGACAGAAAGAGAGAGACAGAGAGAGAGGCAGAGACAGAGAGAGAAGGAGAGATTGGGAGAGACAGAGAGGGAAAGGCAGTTGGAGAGACAGAGAGAGAGAGAGACAGAGACAGAAGGACAGAGAGGGAGTGACAGAGAGGGAAAGACAGATGGAGAGACAGAGAGAGAGAGGCAGAGATGGAAGGAGAGAGATGGAGTGACAGGGAGAGAAGGACAGATGGAGGGATAGAAAGAGAGAGACAGAGATAGAAGGAGAGAGAGGGAGTGACAGAGAGGGAAAGACAGATGGAAGGACAGAAAGAGAGAGAAAGAGAGAGAGGCAGAGACAGAGAGAGAAGGAGAGATTGGGAGAGACAGAGAAATAAGACAGTTGGAGAGACAGAGAGTGCGAGAGACAGAGATGGAATAAGAGAGAGGGAGTGACAGGGAGGGAAAGACAGATGGAAAGACAGAGCGAGAGACAGAGATAGAAGGAGAGAGAGGCAGAGCCATAGAGGGAAAGACAGATGGAGAGACAGAGAGAGAGAATGGCAGAGTTGGAAGGAGAGAGAGCGAGAGAAATGGAGGGAAATACAGATGGAAAGACAGAGAGAGAGACAGAGAGAGAAGGAGAGAGAGGGAGTGTCAGGGAGGGAAAGACAAATGGAGGGACAGAGAGAGAGAGAGACAGGGAGAGAGATGGAGTGACAGGCAGTGAAGGACAGATGGAGGGACAGAGAGAGGGAGAAAGAGATAGAAGGAGAGAGATGGAGTGATGGGATGGATGGGATGACAGATGGAGAGACAGAGAGAAAGACAGCGTTAGAAGGAGAGAGATGGACTGACTGGGAGGGAAAGGCAGATGGAGAGAGAGAGAGAGAGTGACAAGATAGAAGGAGAGAGAGGGAGTGACAGAGAGGGAACGACCGATGGAAAGATAGCGAGAGAGAAAGAGAGAAAGAGAGAGATAAGGAGACAGAGGAAGAAACAGAGAGGGAAAGACAGATGGAGGGACAGAGAGAGAAACAAAGTGAGAGAGACAGAGAGAGAAGGTGACAGAGGGAGTGACATGGAGGGAAAGACAGATGGAGAGACAACGAGAGAGAGAGACAAAGACAGAGATAGAAGGAGACAGAGGGTGAGACAGAGAAGGAACGACAGATGGAAAGTCAGAGAGAGACAGAGAGAGAAGGAGGGAGAGTGAGAGACAGACAGGGAAAGACCGATGGAGGGACAGAGAGAGAGAGGCAGAGATGGAAGGAGAGAGGGGGAGAAACAGACAGGGTAAGACAGATGGAGGGACAGAGAGAGACAGAGAGAGAGAGAGACAGAGAGAGAGGCAGAGATAGAAGATGACAGAGGGAGTGACAGGGAGGGAAGGACAGATGGAGAGACAGAGAGAGAGAGAGACAGAGACAGAGATAGAAAGAGAGAGAGGGAGTGACAGAGAGGGAAAGACAGATGGAGGAACAGAGAGCGAGACAGAGAGAGAGGCAGAGACAGAAATAGAAGGAGAGAGAGGGAGAGACAGAGAGGGAAAGACAGATGGAGAGACAGAGAGAGAGAGACAGATAGAAGGAGAGAGAGCGAGAGACAGAAAGGGAAAGACAGATGGAGGGACAGATAGAGAGAATGAGAGAGATGGATTGACAGTGAGGGAAGCACTGATGGAGGGATAGAGAGAGAGAGAAAGAGATAGAAGGAGAGAGAGCGAGTGACAGAGAGGGAAAAAAGGAGGGACAGCGAGAGAGACACCGAAAGGCAGAGACAGTGATAGAAGGAGAGAGAGGGAGTGACATGGGGGGAAAGACAGATGGAGGGACAGCGAGAGAGAGAAAGAGTGAGAAGGAGAGAAAGAGCGAAGGACAGAGGGAGTGACAGAGAGGGAAAGACAGATGGAGGGATAGAGAGAGAGTGACAAGATAGAAGGAGAGAGAGGAAGTGACAGGGAGGGAAAGACAGATGGAGGGACAGAGAGAGAGAGAGAGACAGATACAGAGAGAGAAGGAGAAACCGGGAGTGACAGGGAGGGAAAGACAGAGAGAGAGAGAGAGAGAGAGAGAGAGAGACAGAGACAGAGATAGGACAGAGATGGAGAGACTGAGAAGTGAAGACAGATGGAGGGAAATAGAGAGAGAGAGAGATAGAAGGAGAGAGAGGGAGTATCAGGGAGGGAAAGACAGATGGAGAGACAGAGAGAAAGAGAGAGATCGAAGGACAGAGTGGGAGAGACAGGGAGGGAAGGACAGATGGAGGGATAGAAAGAGACAGACAGAGATAGAAGGAGAGAGAGCGAGAGACAGAAAGGGAAAGACAGATGGAGGGACAGAGAGACAGAGACAGAGACAGAGATAGAAGGAGAGAAGGGGGTGACAGAGAGGGAAAGACAGATGGAGGAACAGAGAGAGAGAGACAGAGATAGAAGGAGAGAGAGCGAGTGACAGAGAGGGAAAAACAGGCGGAGGGAGAGAGAGAGAGACAGAGAAAGGCAGAGACAGAGATAGAAGGAGAGAGTGGGAGTGACATGGGGGAAAGACAGATGGAGGGACAGCGAGAGAGAGAGAAGGAGTGAGAAGGAGAGAAAGAGCAAAGGACAGAGGGAGTGAGAGAGAAGGAAAGACAGATGGAGGGATAGAGAGAGAGTGACAAGATAGAAGGAGAGTGAGGAAGTGACAGGGAGGGAAAGACAGATGGAGTTACAGAGAGAGAGAGACAGATACAGAGAGAGAAGGAGAGACAGGGAGTGACAGGGAGGGAAGGACAGAGAAAGAGAGAGACTGAGACAGAGATAGGACAGAGATGGAGAGACTGAGAAGGAAAGACAGATGGAGTGACATAGAGAGAGAGAGATGGAAGGAGAGAGAGGGAGTGTCAGGGAGGGAAAGACAGATGGAGAGACAGAGAGAAAGAGAGAGATCGAAGGACAGAGTGGGAGAGACAGGGAGGGAAGGACAGATGGAGGGATAGAAAGAGAGAGACAGAGATAGAAGGAGAGAGAGGGAGAAACAAACGGGGAAAGACAAACGGAGGGACATAGAGAGAGACAGAGAGAGAAAGAGACAGAGAGAGAGTTCACAGAGAGAGGCAGAAATAGAATGTGACAGAGGGAGGGACAGGGACGGAAAGACAGATGGAGGAACAGAAAGAGAGACAGAGAGAGAAGGAGAGGGAAGGAGAGACAGAAAGGGAAAGACGGATGGAGGGACAGAGCGAAAGAAGGAGAGAGATGGAGTGACAGGGCAGGGAAAAACAAATGGAGGGACAGAGAGAGAGACAGAGATAGTCAGAGACAGAGATAGAAGGAGAGAGAGGGAGTGACAGCGGGGGAAAAACAGATGGAGGGACAGAGCGAGAAGGAGAGAGAGACAGAGATAGAAGGAGACAGAGGGAGAGACAGAGAAGGAACGACAGATGGAAAGTCAGAGAGAGAGACAGAGAGAGAAGGAGGGAGAGTGAGAGACAGACAGGGAAAGACAGATGGAGGGAAAGAGAGAGAGAGGCAGAGATGGAAGGAGAGAGGGGGAGAAACAGACAGGGAAATACAGATGGAGGGACAGAGAGAGAGAGACAGAGAGAGAGAGACAGAGAGAGAGGCAGAGATAGAAGATGACAGAGGGAGTGAAAGGGAGGGAAGGACAGATAGAGAGACAGAGAGACAGAGACAGAGACAGAGATAGAAGGAGAGAAGGGGGTGACAGAGAGGGAAAGACAGATGGAGGAACAGAGAGAGAGACAGAGAGAGAGGCAGAGACAGAAAGAGAAGGAGAGAGAGGGAGAGACAGGGAGGGAAAGACAGATGGAGAGACAGAGAGAGAGAGACAGAGAAAGAAGGAAAGAGAGCGAGTGACAGAGAGGGAAAAACAGGCGGAGGGACAGAGGGAGAGACAGAGAAAGGCAGAGACAGAGATAGAAGGAGAGAGTGGGAGTGACATGGGGAGAAAGATAGATGGAGGGACAGCGAGAGAGAGAAGGAGTGAGAAGGAGAGAAAGAGCGAAGGACAGAGGGAGTGAGAGAGAAGGAAAGACAGATGGAGGGATAGAGAGAGAGTGACAAGATAGAATGAGAGTGAGGAAGTGACAGGGAGCGAAAGACAGATGGAGTGACAGAGAGAGAGAGACAGATACAGAGAGAGAAGGAGAGACAGGGAGTGACAGGGAGGGAAAGACAGACAGAGAGAGAGAGAGAGAGAGAGACTGAGACAGAGATAGGACAGAGATGGAGAGACTGAGAAGCAAAGACAGATGGAGGGACATAGAGAGAGAGAGAGAGATAGAAGGAGAGAGAGCGAGAGACAGAAAGGGAAAGACAGATGGAGGGACAGAGAGAGAGAAGGAGAGAGAGGGAGTGACAGAGAGGGAAAAACAGGTGGAGGGACAGAGAGAGAGACAGAGAAAGGCAGAGACAGAGATAGAAGGAGAGAGAGGATGTGACATGGGCGGAAAGATAGATGGAGGGACAGAGAGAGAGAGAGACAGAGAGAGAGGTAGAGATAGAAGGGGAGAGAGGGAGTGACAGGGAGGGAAAGACAGATGAAGAGACAGAGAGAGAGAGACAGAGACAGAGATAGAAGGAGAGAGAGGGAGAGACAGAGAAGGAACGACAGATGGAAAGACAGAGAGAGAGAGAGACAGAGATAGAAGGAGTGAGCGTGAGAGACAGAGATGGAAAGACAGATGGACGGACAGAGAGAGAGAGGCAGAAATGGAAGGTGAGAGAGGGAGAAACAGACAGGGAAAAACAGATGGAGGGACATAGATAGAGACAGTGAGAGAGAGAGACAGAGAGAGAGAGACAGAGAGAGAGGCAGAAATAGAATGTGACAGTGGGAGTGACAGGGAGGGAAAGACAGATGGAGGAACAGAGAAAGAGAAAGAGAGAGAAGGAGAGGGAAGGAGAGACAGAAAGGGAAAGACAGATGGAGGGACAGAGAGAAAGAAGGAGAGACAGGGAGTGACAGGGCAGGGAAAAACAGATGGAGGGACAGAGAGAGAGACAGAGAAAGGCAGAGACAGAGGTAGAAGGAGAGAGAGGGAGTGACAGGGGGGGAAAACAGATGGAGGGACAGAGAGAGAAGGAGAGAGATGGAAAGAAAGAGCGAAGGAGAGAGGGAGTGACAGAGAGGGAAAGACAGATGGACGAACAGAGATAGAGACAGAGGTAGAAGGACAGAGAGGGAGTGACAGAGAGGGAAACACAGATGGAGGGACAGAGTGTGAGACAGTGAGAGTAGAGAGATGGAGTGACAGTGAGGGATGGACAGCTGGAGAGACAGAGAGAGAGACAGACAGAGAAAGAAGGACAGAGAAGGGAGTGACAGAGAGGGAAAGACAGATGGAGAGACAGAGAGAGAGACAGAGACAGAGAGAGAAGGAGAGATTGGGAGAGACAGAGAGGGAAAGGCAGTTGGAGAGACAGAGAGAGAGAGGCAGAGATGGAAGGAGAGAGAGGGAGTGACAGGGAGGGTAAGACAGAGGGAAAGACACCGAGAGAGAGACAGAGAGAGAAGGAGAGAGAGGGAGAGACATACAGGGAAATAAAGATGGAGAGACAGAGAGAGAGAGAATGGCAGAGATGGAAGGAGAGAGAGGGAGAGGCAGGGAGGGACATACAGATGGAAAGACAGAGAGAGAGACAGAGAGAGAAGGAGAGAGAGGGAGTGTCGGAGGGAATGACAAATGGAGGGTCGGAGAGAGAGAGACAGGGAGAGAGATGAAGTGACAGGCAGGGAAAGACAGATGGAGAGATATATAGAGAGAGACAGAGATAGAAGGAGAGAGAGGGAGTGACTGGGAGGTAAAGACAGATGGAGAGATAGAGGGAGAGAGACAGCGATAGAAGGAGAGAGAGGGAGAGACAGAGCGGGAAAGACAGATGGACGAACAGAGATAGAGACATAGATCGAAGGACAGAGAGGGAGTGACAGACAAAGAAAGACAGATGGAGGGACAGAGAGAGAAGGAGAGAGAGACACAGATAGAAGGAGACAGAGGGAGAGACAGAGAATGAACCACAGATGGAAAGTCAGAGAGAGAGACAGAGAGAGAAGGAGGGAGAGTGAGAGACAGACAGGGAAAGACAGATGGAGGGACAGAGAGTGGGACAGAGAGAGAGAGACAGAGTGAGAGTTAGAGATAGAAGATGACAGAGGGAGTGACAGGGTGGGAAGGACAGATGGAGAGACAGAGAGAGACAGAGACAGAGATAGAAGGAGAGAGAAGGAGTGACAGAGAGGGAAAGACAGATGGAGGAACAGAGAGAGAGAGACAGAGAGAGAGGCAGAGACAGAAAGAGAAGGAGAGAGAGGGAGAGACAGAGAGGGAAAGACAGATGGAGAGACAGAGAGAGAGAGACAGAGATAGAAGGAGAGAGAGCGAGTGACAGAGAGGGAACAACAGGCGGAGGGACAGAGAGAGAGACAGAGAAAGGCAGAGACAGATGGAGGGACAGAGAGAGAGAATGAGAGAGATGGATTGACAGGGAGGGAAGGACAGATGGAGGGATAGAGAGAGAGACAGAGATAGAAGGAGAGAGAGCGAGTGACAGAGAGGGAACAACAGGCGGAGGGACAGAGAGAGAGACAGAGAAAGGCAAAGACAGAGATAGAAGGAGAGAGAGGGAATGACATGGGGGGAAAGACAGACGGTTGGACAGCGAGAGAGAGAAGGTGTGAGAAGGAGAGAAAGAGCGAAGGACAGATGGAGTGACAGAGAGGGAAAGACAGATGGAGGGATAGAGAGAGAGTGACAAGATAGAAGGAGAGAGAGGAAGTGACAGGGAGGGAAAGACAGATGGAGGGACAGAGAGAGAGAGAGAGAGAGATATACAGAGAGAGAAGGAGAGACAGGGAGTGACAGGAAGTGACAGGGAGGGAAAGACAGACAGAGAGAGAGAGAGAGAGAGACAGAGGCAGAGATAGGACAGAGATGGAGAGACTGAGAAGGAAAGACAGATGGAGTGACATAGAGAGAGAGAGAGAGATGGAAGGAGAGAGAGGGAGTGTCAGGGAGGGAAAGACAGATGGAGAGACAGAGAGAAAGAGAGAGATCGAAGGAGAGAGTGGGAGAGACAGGGAGGGAAGGACAGATGGAGGGATAGAAAGAGAGAGATCGAGATAGAAGGAGAGAGAGCGAGAGACAGAAAGGGAAAGACAGATGGAGTGACAGAGAGAGAGACAGAGAAAGGCAGAGACAGAGATAGAAGGAGAGAGAGGGTGTGACATGGGCAGAAAGACAGATGGAGGGACAGTGAGAGAGAGAGACAGAGAGAGAGGCAGAGATAGAATGGGAGGGAGGGAGTGACAGGGAGGGAACGACAGATGGAAAGACAGTGAGAGAGAGAGAGAGACAGAGATAGAAGGAGGTAGAGTGAGAGACAGAGATGGAAAGACAGATGGAGGGACAGAGAGAGAGGCAGAGATGGAAGGAGAGAGAGGGAGAAACAGACAGGGAAAGACAGATGGAGGGACATAGAGAGAGACAGAGAGAGAGAGAGAGTGAGACAGAGAGAGAGAGACAGAGAGAGAGGCAGAAATTGAATGAGACAGAGCGAGTGACAGGGAGGGAAAGACAGATGGAGGAACAGAGAGAGAGACAGAGAGAGAAGGAGAGGGAAGGAGAGACAGAAAGGGAAAGACAGATGGAGCGACAGAGAGAAAGAAGGAGAAACAGGGAGTGACAGGGCAGGGAAAAACAGATGGAGGGACAGAGAGAGAGACAGAGAAAGGCAGAGACAGAGATAGAAGCAGAGAGAGGGAGTGACAGGGGGGGAAAAACAGATGGAGGGACAGAGAGAGAAGGAGAGCGAGGGAAAGAAAGAGCGAAGGAGAGAGGGAGTAACAGAGAGGGAGTGACACATGGAAGTAGACAGTGAGAGACAGAGAGCGAAGGAGAGAGAGGGAGTGACAGAGAGGGAAAGACAGATGGAGGGACAGAATGAGAGACAGTGAGAGTAGAGAGATGGAGTGACAGTGAGGGAAGGAAATATGGAGAGACAGAGAGTGAGAGAGAGAGACAGAGATAGAAGGACAGAGAAGGGAGTGACAGAGAGGGAAAGACAGATGGAGAGACAGAGACAGAGAGAGACAGAGACAGAGAAAGAAGGAGAGATTGGGAGAGACAGAGAGGGAAAGGCAGTTGGCGAGACAGAGAGAGAGAGGCAGAGATGGAAGGAGAGAGAGGGAGTGACAGGGAGGGTAAGACAGATGGAAAGACAGAGAGAGAGAGACAGAGAGAGAAGGAGAGAGAGGGAAAGACATACAGGGAAAGAAAGATGGAGAGACAGAGAGAGAGAATGGCAGAGATGGAAGCAGAGAGAGGGAGAGACAGGGAGGGAAATACTGATGGAAAGACAGAGAGTGAGACAGAGAGAGAAGGAGAGAGAGGGAGTGTCGGAGGGAAAGACAAATGGAGGGACCGAGAGAGAGAGACAGGGAGAGAGATGGAGTGACAGGCAGGGAAGGAGAGATGGAGGGATAGAGAGAGAGAGACAGACAGAGATAGAAGGAGTGAGACGGAGTGATGGGGGGATGGGAAGACAGATGGAGAGATATCGAGACACAGAGTTAGAAGGAGAGAGAGGGAGTGACTGGGAGGGAAAAACAGATGGAGAGATAGAGAGAGAGAGAGACAGAGATAGAAGGAGAGAGAGGGAGAGACAGAGCGGGAAAGACAGATGGACGAACAGAGATAGAGACAGAGATAGAAGGACAGAGAGGGAGTGACAGACAGGGAAAGACAGATGGAGGGACAGAGAGAGAGGCAGAGACAGAAAGAGAAGGAGAGTGAGGCAGAGACAGAGAGGGAAAGACAGCTGGAGAGACAGAGAGAGAAGGAGAAAGTTGGCGAGAAAGAGAGGGGAAGACAGATGGAGAGACGGAGATCTCTCCCGATGTTTCTGTCTCCATATCTATCTCTGAAATGTTTGTGCACACAGCAGTGAAGGATTGCATCAAATGAATTCTCTTACATTCTCCCTTTCAATCGACTCCGCAATCTCTCTCTCTCCAACCTTGTCCCTCTCTACAGCACTCCCTCTTTCTGCATAATTAACCCTCTCTCCATCTGTATCTCTCCTCGTGTGAGAGATAGCAGGAGGGAGAGACAGAGAGAGGAAGACACAGAGAGAATGTTGAAGGAACTATACTCTATTCCTAAGCTGTGCTGAACCTGCTCTAGGAGTGTTTGATGAGCTATATTAATCGGCCATGTACAGTCCTGTATCAGGCTGTGAAGAAACACAGCTTGTTCTGTGTACAACGGGTCATTGGGAACGATTCACTCCTGTCTGCTACTGGGAAGAGAGACTGACCTTAACATCAAGGCAGCGTTTGACCGAGTGTGACATCGAGGAGCCCGAGTAAAACTGAAGTCAGTGGGAATCCGATGGTTTGACTCATACCGAGCGCAAAGGAAGATGGTTGTGGTTGTTGGAGATCAATCATTTCAGTCCCAGGACATCATTGCAGGAGTTCCTCAGGGTAGTGTCCGAGGCTCAACCATCTTCAGCTGAGATCACAGGAGAGAATGCTGGAAATACTGAGCAGGTCAAGCAGCATCTGTTTAGAGAAAAACTGAGTTCGTGATTCAGCTCGATGTTTTCCAGATTTCCAGCATCCACAGTAATTTGCCTCAGATAATGAAGCAATCCATAGCCACATGCACCAAGACCCGGACAACATTCAGGTTTGGGCCGACCAGTGGGAAGTAACATTCACGTCACACAAGTGCCAGGCAATGACCATCTGCAACAAGAGAGAATCCAACCACCTACCCTTGGCATTCAAAGCATTATCCCATCGCTGAATCCCCCAGCATCAACATCCTGGGGAAACATTGACATCAAACTTAACTGAACGAAACACATCAATAGTTTCTTCACCCAGTGGCTGGTGGGTGGCTGGAACTCACTGCCTGAAAGGATTAGTATAAAATGGGTGTTGATGGCCGGCACAGACTGGGCGGGCCGAATGGCCTGTCTAAGTGGTGTATCTCTCTATGACTCTCAAGGATGGTAGAGGCAGAAACCCGCATCACATTTAAAACCATCTCTTGGATCTTCACTTCTCTATATTTAAAATGGGTAAGGAATAATTCTCCTCGTCTGCACTGCCCCATCAAACAATCTCAGAGAAGGTACAGCACAGTTTAGATACAGAGTACAGTTCAGTTTAAAATGTCCCTCGAGTGTCGGATTAACCCGGGTCACTCACTGTCCCCGGCTCAGCCTCAAGACCCACCTGCCTCAGTCACTGAGACGCTCCTGTATCACTTGCCTTAATGTAAGCGGATGCCGGATTTGGGAGCAGGACAGGCACACGGGATGAGGACGGCTGCTCATGTGGAGGAGAAGCATCAGTAATCCATCAGAGAATCAGAACAGACCAGCGAGAATCAGAAAAGGAAACTTGTGTTGAATTTGTGAGTCTTGCATTGTGGAATGCTTTAGTATTTGGTGAGAATGTTGAGCCAGTGACATTTTGCCCCACTGGGATGAATAGACACTATATGACTTTATTACAACAGTAGGGGACCGTGTGTACTGTAAATATGGACTGCAATGACTGAAATAACAATGTAACTGATCAATTTGTAGCTGAATTCTATGACGACAGTTAGAGTCACAGAGTTATACAGCACAGAAGCAGGGCCTTCGGCCCATCGTGTCTGTTGCCACCATCAAGCACCTACCTATTCTCGTCCCATTTTCCAGCACTTCGCCCGTAGCCTTGTATGCTACGGCATTTCAATTGCTCATCTGAATACTTCTTAAATGTTGTGAGGGTCCCTACCTCTACCACCCCTTCAGGCAGAGAGTTCCAAATTCCAACCACCCTCTGCGTTAAAAATCTTTTCCTCAAATCCCCTCTAAACCTCCTGCCCCTTGCCTTCAATCTATGCCCCCTGGTTATTGACCCCTCCGCTAAGGGAAAAAAGTTTCTTCCTATCTAACCTGAGGCCTAACCAGTGTTTTATATAGCTCCATCATAACCTCCCTGTTCTTATATTCTATGCCTCAACTAATGAAGGCAAGTATCCCATGTACCTTCCTGACCACCTTGTCGACCTGCGCTGCAGCCTTCAGTGATCTATGGACAAGTACAGCAAGATCCCTCTGACACTCGGTACTTCCAATGATCCTACCATTCATTGGATATTCCCGAGCCTTGTTAGTCCTTCCAAAATTCTATGTAACCTAACCTATGTATAATCTTTAATCTTGCAGTGCATGTGTAATGTTTAATTTCTGAAAGCCAGACAGAGTAAAGCTGAATGTACTCCAAAAAACTCCAGACTTTTGGCATTTATTACCTTATCGGGTCATATCTGTCATTCAGTTGGACTAGACTTGTGAATAATTCTTTTTAAGTTGGTTTTCCGGCAGTACTAATGTAAATCGATTTGCAGCATCCCATCATATAATATACACTCCTGTCTATATTGTCTGAATACAGACATAAAATATCCACAAATGTTGCTATTTATTCCGGGGCAGACAGGTGAAGTGTTTATTTTGTCTGTGATTTAACTCGACCCCCAATGATAACCAACATGGTGGGAGAGAGTGATAGACAGAGAGCGAGGAACAGATGTGGAGTATCAGAGAGGTAGGGAGAGATAGAAATGGAGAGAGAACAGAGAGATAGTGAGGGATAGAGAGAGAAGCAGAGAGCTAGAAAGTGCCAGGAGACCCTGAGACACTTTAGAAGCAGGGGGACGGGGAGACAGGCTGTGTGGAGACCCTGGGACAACGTTATAGATAGACAGGCTAGATGCAGGTAAGATGTTTCTCCTGGTTGAGGAGTCCAGAACCAGGGGACACAATTTCAAAATAAGGGAGAAACCACTTGGGACAGAGATGAGGAGAAATGTCATTCCTCAGAGGGTTGTGAATGTTAGGAATTCTTTATCCCAGAGGGCTGTGGCAGCTCAGTCATTGAGTATGTTTGAAGCAGAGATTGACAGATTTCTAAATACCAATGACATAAAGGGATATGAGGATAGTCTGGGAAAAACACATTGAAGTGGATGATCAGCCATGATCGTCTTGAATGGCGGAGCAGGCTCGATGGGCTGAATGGCCTACTCCTGTTCCTATATTCCAAAGCTGCTGAAATAGTTTCTCGCAAACTACCCCATCAGATCCCCTTAATATCTCAACAGCTTTGATCAAATCACCTTGATCCTCCCAAATTCCAGGGAATAAATCCACAGTTTGTGTAATATCACCTTGTAATTGAACCCTTGGAGTCCAGTTATCATTCTGGTAAATCTACGCTGCACTCAAATGGACACGGACCCCTCAAGTCTCTTTGAACCTCCAGTGTTTCTATCTTTTCACCATTTATAAAGTACTCTGTTCTAGTCTTTTTAACTGACATGGAAATCTATCTACCACAGTTTTAACCATTCACTTCAGCTATCTCTTTGCATTGTTCTGCTTCCAGCTACACTGCTTACAATGCTGCCTATTTTTGAGTCATTGGTAAACTTGGGTATGTTGCATTCTACCACATCATCTTAAATCGTTCATAAATACAGCAAAACTGAGACACACACGGGCTTTGCACTCGTAGACAGGAGTGAATCATTCCATCCTAGAGGTTTTTTAATTCCAGATTTATGTTTATTTTTAGAAAAAACAAAATTCAAATTCACAACAGCCCAGCGTGGGATTTGAACTCCGACTTTTTCAATCATCAGCTCAGGCCTTCAAATTAAAACCCATATAAAGAGATTCATTTTCCTACTGCTGTTGTGTGACTGACTGAGGTTTTGTATATTGTTCCCTTCTCCTCTTCTTCCATGTGTTTGAAGTCTTTGAAGTTTGTCAGACATTGGTAAACTACTTCATGTGGTGTTCTGGAAACACCTTCAATTCTGTGTATCTGCAAGGGACACAATTCAAATTCTCACCTTATTGCATCGACCAAAACCTGCAGGTCCATTCAAACAACTCTATTTCCTGTCTCTGCAAAGATAGCTCACACTTCCACAATGCAGGAATGTCTGAATAGAAACAGCTTTTGACACATTTCCCAACACATTTGCGAACACTTTTCAGGATGAAGCTAAATTCAACTCACAGATTCCAAGCGCCAAATTGAGCTTTTGGGTAGAACAGGGAACATTGATGAAATCCCAGATCTCTCTGTCCTGTCACCTATTCTAACATTGTACCATTTAGTTTATATCATTCAGTCTTCCTTCCAAAATGCATCACTTCACATTTCTCATCATTGAAGTTAACCTGCCCTGTCTCTGCTCAATGTTAGGTTGGATAGTAAGCTGTCAAGAGGCCATAAAGTGTCTGCAAAGAGATTTCCATCGGTTCTGTGAGTGAGCAAAAAATTGGCAGATGGAGTACAATGTGGGAAAATGTGAGCTTGTCCACTTTAGCAGGAAGAATAAAAATCAGTATATTATTGAAATGGAGAGAGACTGCAGAACTGTACGGGACAGAGGCATCTGGGTGTCCTGGTCCATGAATCACAAAATGTTGCCGTGTAGCTACAGCAAGTGATTAGGAAGGCAAATGGAATGTTGTTGTTTATTGCAAGGTGAATCGAATATCAAAGTAGGAAAGTGTTGTTACAGCTGTACAGGGCATAAGTTATACGACGTGTGCTGGATTGTGGACACTTTTGGTCTCCTTACTGAAGAAATTATATAATTGCATTCGAAGTAGTTCAGAGAAGGTTCACTGGGCTGATTCCTGGGATGAAGGGGTTATCTTATGAGGAAAGGTTGAACAGGTTGGGTCTATACTCACTGGAGTTTAGAAGAATGAGAGGTGATCTGAGTGAAACATCTCAGGTCCCTAGGGGAGTGGACAGGGTGGATGCTGAGAGGATGTTTTGATTGTTGGGGAGACAAGAACTAGGGGACACAGTTTAAAAATTAGGGACGTTCCATTTAAAACTGAGCTGAGGAGAAATATGTTTCTCTCAGAGGGTGATCGGTCTGTGGAATTTTCTGCCCCAGAGAGCAGTGGAGGCTGGATCATTGAATACAGTCAAGGCTGAGTTCGATAGATTTTTGATCAATCAGGGAGTAAATGGTTATGGGACACAGAGAGGAAAGTGGAGTTGAGTTCACAATCAGATCAGCCATTGAATGGCAGAGCAGGCTCGAGGGGCCGAATGGCCGACTCCTGCTCCTAATTCTTTTGTTCTTGTGTTTTCCATTACACCAGGCTGCCTCTATCCTCCTGAAGTCTGCTACTAGTCCCTTCCCGGTTTATTACATTGCAGATGTCACAAACATTGGCAAACATTGAAGTTATGCCCTGTAAACACAAGTCCAAGTCATTACTGTCTTTCAAAAAGAGCAGTTGTCCTAATATAAACCTCCACTGTATACCACCCTCCAGTCTGAAACAACCATTGTCCACTCTCTCAGCCAATGTCGTGTCCACTCAGCCAATGTCCCTTTCATCCCTGGCGCACCAATGTTGCTAAATTAGCAGGCACCATTAAGTCCTCCTCATGAGGACTATGGTCCCAGACCTCTCTGTTTCCACTCTCCCAGAAACATTCCCCAGACAGGTACAGCATGGATTGGATACAGAGTAATGCTCCTTCTACATTGTCCCATCCAACAGTCCCAGGACAGGAACATCATGCGGTGGATACAGAGTGAATCTCATTCTTCACAATCCGATAGAGACACAGAGAGAGACAGAAAGAGAGAAACAGAGAGACATAGACTGACCGGTTGACTGACAGAGAAAGAAGGATATTTAACAGGGGATATTGGAAGAGGAGGATGCAATTTAACCCCACAAATCTGTTCCAGCATTCAATTAGATCATGGCTGACCCGTGATCAAACTTACACCATATATCCTACCTTTGCCCCTTATATCTTAATACATTTGGTTAACTAGAATCTATCAATCACAGGTTTAAAAATTGACCAATCAGCCAGCACGAAATTTCCACAAACAATATCATGAGGGTGTGATGGCTACCACAGTGGAATAGCTTGCTGAATATTTAAAATGGAGGCTATTCCTTCTGGATCATTAAAAGTGTCCGCCTGACCCCAACTTCATCTGCATTCCTCCCTCTCCCGATGTTAGTTTTCTCTCCATACCTATCTCTTATCTGTTTGTGTAAACAGCAGTGAAGGATTTCATCAAATTAATAGATCTTACATTATCCTCTTCATCCACCTCAACAGTATTTCTCTCTCCACGTTTGTCCCTCACTACAGTCCTCTCGATGGCGTCATGTCTAACCCACCCTCCCTCTGTCGTTCTCTTAGTGTCAGTGAAAGCAGAGAGAAAGACAGAGAGAGAAGGAGTGAGAGGGAGTGTCAGGGAGGGAAATACAGATGGAGGGACAGAGTGAGAGAGGAGAGAGAGGGAGTGACAGGGAGGGAAAGACAGATGGAGGGACAGAGTGAGAGAGAAGGAGAGAGAGGGAGTGACAGGGAGGGAAAGACAGATGGAGGGACAGAGTGAGAGACAGAGAGAGAAGGAGAGAGTTAGAGTGACAGGGAGGGAAAGACAGATGCAGGGACAGAGAGAGAGACAGAGAGAGAGGCAAAGGCAGAGGGAGAAGGAGAGAGTGTGACAGACAGAGAGGTAAAGACAGATGGAGAGACAGAGAGAGACAGACTGAGAGACAGAGAGAGAGAGAGGCAGCGATGGAAGGAGAGAGACGGAGAGCCAGAGAGGGAAAGACAGATGGAGGGACAGAGAGAGAGACAGAGAGAGTGGCAGAGACAGATAGAAAGAAAGAGAGGGATTGTCAGGAACGGAAAGACAGATGGAGAGACAGTGAGAGAGAGGCAGAGATGTAAGGGGAGAGAGGGATTGACAGGGTGGGAAAGACAGATGGAGGGACAGAGAGAGAGAGAAGGAGAGAGAGGATGACAGAGAGGGAAAGACAGTTGGAGGGACAAAGTGAGGTACAGAGATAGAAGGAGAGAGAGGGAGTGCAAGAGAGGAAAAGACAGATGGAGGGACAGTGAGAGAGAGACAGAGAGAGAGGGAGTGACGGGGGCGGGAAGACAGATGGAGGGACAGAGAAAGAGAGAAGGAGAGAGAGGGAGAGACAGAGAGAAGGAGAGTGAGGGAGAGACAGAGAGGGAAAGACAGATGGAGGGACAATGTGAGAGAAGGAGAGAGAGGGAGAGACAGAGAGAAGGAGACAGCGAGTGACAGAGAGGGAAAGACCGATGGAGGGACAGAGAGTGGCAGAGACAGAGAGAAGGAGAGAGATGGAGTGACAGGGAGGGAAGGACAGATGGAGGGATAGAGCGAGGCAGAGACAGAGAGAGAAAGAGAGAGTGGCAGAGACAGAGAGGGAAAGGCAGTTGGAGAGACAGAGAGAGAGGCAGCGATAGAAGGAGAGTGTGGAGAGACAGAGAAGGAAAGACAGATGGAGGGACAGACAGAGAGAGACAGGGAGAGAGATGGAGTTACAGGGAGGGAAGGACAGATGGAGGGATAGAGAGAGAGAGACAGAGATAGGAGAGTGAGGGAGTGACAGAGAGGGAAAGGCGGATGGAGGGACAGACAGAGAGACAGAGACAGAGATAGAAGGAGAGTGTGGAGAGACAGAGAGGTAAAGACAGATGGAGGGACAGACAGAGAGAGGCAGGGAGAGAGATGGAGTGACAGAGAGGGAAGGACAGATGGAGCGATAGAGAGAGAGAGACAGAGATAGGAGAATGAGGGAGTGACAGAGAGGGAAAGACAGACAGGGGACAGACAGAGAGACAGAGACAAAGATAGAAGGAGAGAGAGGGAGTGACAGGGGGGTAAAAGACAGTTGGAGGGACAGAGAGAGAGACAGAGAGAGAGGCAGAGAGAGGCAGAGAGAGAGAGGGAGAGAGAGGGATTGACAGAGAGCGAAAGACAGATGGAGGGACAGAGAGAGAGACAGAGAGAGAGAGAGAGAGAGACAGAGAGAGTGGGAGAGATGGTGTAAGGGAGGCACAAATGGAGTCATGGAAAGAGACAGAGAGAGAGAGAGAGATAGGCTGAGACAGAGAATGAGAGAGATGTAAACAGAGTCATGGACAGAGGGTGAGAAAGAGAGATAGGGAGAGACACTGAGAGACAGAGAGAGACAGAGAGAGAGAAAGAAACAGAGTGGGAGGGAGAGAGAGACAGAGAGGGAGAGACTGGGATTCAGAGGGTCACGGAGAGGGAGAGACTGGGATTCAGAGGGTAACAGAGAGGGAGAGACTGGGATTCAGAGGGTAACAGAGAGGGAGAGACTGGGATTCAGAGGGTAACGGAGAGGGAGAGACTGGGGTTCAGAGGGTATAGAGGGAGAAGTAGAGATGAAGAGTGAAGATGTGAGAAAGACAAAGTCCAGTGTTCGTAACACATGGATAAAGAGGAGGTGAGACAGGGCTTGAGAGAGTAAAAGACAGAGGAAGGAGAGATAGAGATGGAGAGCTTACCAGGAACATAAATCTCCAGCAGTCTCTTCATGCTGATCACTCCTTTTCTCTGGATGTGGCAGGATTGCAGAGCTTAGATCTGATCCGTTGGTCATGGGATCGCTTTGCTCTGTCTATCGCATGCTGCTTCCGCAGTTTGGCACGCAGATAGTCCTGGGTTGTAGCTTCACCAGTTTGACACCTCATTTTGAGGTATGCCTGGTGCTGCTCCTGGCATGCCCTCCTGCACACTTCACTGAACCGGGGTTGGTCTCCTGGCTTGATGGTAATGGTAGAGTGGGGGTTATGCCGGGCCATGAGGTTACAGACTGTCTTTCTTTCTGTCTGTCTGTCTGTCTCTCGTTCCCTCCTCTCTCAGAACATCAGTCAGCCATTTTAGTTTTGCTCACGGTGGCCATTTTATGTTACAGCAGCACTGGGACATTTATTTCAGAGTCTGACTCCTCACAAATGCAAGGTTAGTGCTTTAAACGTGACAGAGAAACGGGTCCTGGGGTTCAGTTGAATGTAGCTTCTCATCCCGAAAAGTGTGAGCAAACGGGTTTTTCAAATCAATTCCGCGACAACCTCAACAGGAGGAAAAACACCAACAAATGCAACACCAACTTCAACAGGAGAAAAAAACCACCAACAAATGCAACAACAACCTCAACAGGAGAAAAAAACACCAACAAATGCAACAACAACCACACCAGGAGGAGAAAAACACCAACAAATGCAACAACAACCTCAACAGGAGAAAAAACCACCAACAAATGCAACAACAACCTCAATAGGAGAATAAAACACCAACAAATGCAACAACAACCTCAACAGGAGGAAAAAAGCACCAACAAATGCAACAACAACCTCAACAGGAGAAAAAACACCAACAAATGCAACATCATCAGAAGGGGAAAACACACCGATAAATAGGGCAGTGGCACAAGCTGTTGGAGGGACAGGAAATGGTTTACGAAGGGACAGAGTGTCTGATCACACCCGGGATGGTGGAATTGAGTATTTATTAAATGGTAAGAGATTAGAAAGCGTAGATGTACAAAGCGACCTGGGTGTCCCCGTCAATAATCACTGAAATCTAACATGCAGGTGCAGAATGCAATTCAGATGGCAAATGGGATGCTAGTCTTTATCACAAGAGGATTTGAGTACAGGAGTAGTGCAGTCTTGCTTCAATCACATGGAACCTTGGTTAGACCGCACCTGGAGTACTGTGTGCAGTTTTGGTCCCCTTACCTTAGGAAGGATATTATTGCCAGAGAGGGAGTGCAATGAAGGTTCACCAGACTTGTTCCCGGGATGACGGGACTGTCCTATGGTGAGAGATTGGGGAAACTGAGACACAGAGAGAGAGATAGAGACAGGGAGAGGCAGAGAGACAGAGGCAGAGAGAGAGAAATGGTGTGAGAGAGACACAAACAGAGTCATGGACAGAGAGAGAGAGGAGAGACAGAGAGAGAGCAACAGACAGAGAGACACAAAGAGAGAGAGAAACAGAGAGAGAGAGACAGGAAGAGGTAGAGAGAGAGGCAGTGAGAGAGACAGAGAGAGCGGGAGAGGGAGATGGAGGGGGAGAGTGAGATAGAGGGGGTGCATGAGATAGAGGGGGTGTGTGAGATAGAGGGGGTGTATGAGATAGAGGGGGAGTGTGGAATTGAGGGGGAGTGTGAGATAGAGGGGAAGTGTGAGATAGAGGGGGAGTGTGAGATAGAGGGGGAGAGGCAGATCGAGGGGGAGAGTGAGATAGAGGGGGTGTGTGAGATAGAGGGGGAGAGGGAGATAGAGGGGGAGAGGGAGATAGACGGGAGATGGAGATAGAGGGGAGAGGGAGATAGAGGGAGAGAGTGAGATAGAGGGAGAGAGTGAGATCGAGGGGAACAGTGAGATCGAGGGGAGGGAGCGGGAGAGACAGAGAGAAGGTGAGTGGGAGTGACAGAGAGGTAAAGACAAATGGTGGAACAGAGAGAGAGACAGAGATAGAAGGAGAGAGAGGGAGCAACAAAGAGGGAAAGACAGATGGAGGGACAGAGAGAGAGACAGAGATAGAAGGAGAGAGAAGGAGTGACTGGGAGGGAAAGGCAGATGGAGGGACAGAGAGAGAGACAGAGAGAAAGGCAGAGAGAGAGAGAGAAGGAGAGTGTGGGTCAGACAGAGAGGGAAAGGCAGTTGGAGAGAGAGAGAGAGAGAGGCAGAGATGGAAGGAGAGAGAGGGAGTGACAGGAAGGGAAAGACATATGGAAAGACAGAGAGAGGGAAACAGAGATAGATGGAGAGAGACGGAGAGACAGAGAGGTAAAGACAGATGGAGAGACAGAGAGACAGACAGAGAGAGAAGGAGAGAGAGGGAGGGAAGGACAGATGGAGGGATAGAGAGATAGAGACAGAGATAGAAGGAGAGAGATGGAGTGATGGGTGGGGTGTGGGAAGACAGATGGAGTGACAGGGAGAGAGGCAGAGATGGAACGAGTGAGAGGGAGTGATAAGGAGGGAAACACAGATGGAAAGACAGAGAGAAAGACAGAGATAGGAGAGAGATGGAGTGACAGGGAGGGAAGGACAGATGGAGGGATAGAGAGAGTGAGAGCGAAAGAAGGACATAGAGGGAGTGACAGAGAGGGAAAGACAGATGGAGAGAGAGAGAGACAGAGATAGAAGGAGAGAGATGGAGTGACAGGGAGGGAAGGACAGATGGACGGATAGAGAGTAAGAGGCAGAGATAGAAGGACAGAGAGGGAGTGACAGAGGGGGAAAGATAAATGGAGGGACAGAGAGAGAGAGGAGAGAGATGGACAGACAGAGAGAGGGAAAGACAGATGGAGAGACAGAGATGGAGAGAGGCAGAGATGGACAGAGAGAGAGGGAGTGACAGGGAGAGAAAGACAGATGGAAACACAGAGACAGAGAGAAAGGGAGAGAAGGAGAGAGATGGAGTGACAGAGAGGGAAGAATAGATGGAGGGATAGAGAGCGGGAGACATAGATAGAAGGATAGAGAGGGAGTGACAGTTGGTGGGTGTGATACACATGGAGGAACCGAGAGAGAGCGAAGGAGAGAGAGGGAGAAACAGAGAGAAGGAGAGAGGGATTGGCAGAGAGGGAAAGACAGTTGGAGGAACAGAGATCGAGACAGAGATAGAAGGAGAGAGAGGGAGTGACCGAGAGGTTTCGACAGATGGAGGGACAGAGAGAGAGACAGAGACAGAGGCAGAGACAGAGAGAGAAGGAGAGAGAGGGAGAGACAGAGAGAGAGGCAGAGACAGAGAGAGAAGGAGAGAGAGGGAGAGACGGAAAGGGAAAGACAGATGGAGAGACAGAGAGAGAAGGAGAGAGAGGGAGAGACAGAGAGAGAGAGGCAGAGACAGAGAGAGAAGGAGAGAGAGGGAGAGACAGAAAGAGAAAGACAGATGGAGAGACAGAGAGAGAGACACACACAGATAGAAGGAGAGAGAGGGGGAGACAGAGAGGAAAAGGCAGATGGTGCGGCAGAGAGAGAGAGAGATTAAGAGAGAGAGATAGAAGGAGAAAGACATAGAGACAGAGAGGGAAAGACAGAAGGAGGGACAGAGAGAGAGACAGAGAGAGTGGCAGAGACAGATAGAGGGGGAGAGTGAGATAGAGGGGAGAGACAGATAGAGGGGACGAGTGAGATAGAGGGGGAGAGTGAGATAGAGGAGGAGAGTGAGATAGAGGGGTGTGTGAGATGGAGGGGGTGCGTGAGATAGAGGGGGAGAGGGGGATAGAGGGGCAGAGGGACATAGAGGGGCAGAGGGATATGGAGGGGGAGAGGGAGATAGAGGGGGAGAGACAGATAGATGTGGGAGAGACAGATAGAGGGGGAGAGACAGATCGAAGGGGGGAGACAGATAGAGGGAGAGAGTGAGATAGAGGGAGAGAGTGAGATAGCGGGGGAGAGTGAGATAGAGGGGAAGAGGGAGATAGAGGGGAGGGAGAGGGAGAGACAGAGAGAAGGAGAGTGGGAGTGACAGAGACGGAAAGACAAATGGTGGAACAGAGAGAGAGACAGAGATAGAAGGAGAGCGAGGGAGCAACAGAGAGGGAAAGACAGATGGAGGGACAGAGAGACAGAGATAGAAGGAGAGAGAAAGGAGTGACTGGGAGGGAAAGGCAGATGGAGGGACAGAGAGAGAGAGAGGCAGAGAGACAGAGAGAGAGACAGAGAGAGAGGCAGCGAGAGAGGCATAGAGAGAGAGAGAGAAGGAGAGTGTGGGTGAGACAGAGAGGGAAAGGCAGTTGGAGAGACACAGAGAGAGAGAGACAGAGATAGAAGGAGAGCGAGGGAGCAACAGAGAGGGAAAGACAGATGGAGGGACAGAGAGACAGAGATAGAAGGAGAGAGAAAGGAGTGACTGGGAGGGAAAGGCAGATGGAGGGACAGAGAGAGAGAGAGGCAGAGAGACAGAGAGAGAGACAGAGAGAGAGGCAGCGAGAGAGGCATAGAGAGAGAGAGAGAAGGAGAGTGTGGGTGAGACAGAGAGGGAAAGGCAGTTGGAGAGACAGAGAGAGAGAGAGGCAGAGATGGAAGGAGAGAGAGGGAGTGACAGGAAGGGAAAGACATATGGAAAGACAGAGAGAGACAGACAGAGATAGATGGAGAGAGAGGGAGAGACAGAGAGGTAAAGACAGATGGATGGACAGAGAGAGAGAGAGAGGCAGAGATGGAAGGAGTGAGCGGGAGAGACAGAGAGGGAAAGACAGATGGAGGGACAGAGAGACAGACAGAGAGAGAAGGAGAGATGGGGAGGGAAGGACAGATGGAGGGATAGAGAGCCAGAGACAGAGCTAGAAGGAGAGAGATGGAGTGATGGGTGGGGTGTGGGAAGACAGATGGAGGGACAGGGAGAGAGGCAGAGAGAGAGGAGGGAGAGTGAGAGACAGAGATGGAATGACAGATGGAGGGACAGAGGGAGAGAGACAGAGACAGAGATAGAAGGAGAGAGAGGGAGTGACAGAGAGGGAAAGACAGATGGAGGAACAGAGAGAGAGACAGGGAGAGAGGCAGAGAGAGAAAGAGAAGGAGAGAGATGGAGAGACAGAGAGGGAAAGACAGATGGAGAGACAGAGAGAGAGAGACAGAGATAGAGGAGAGAGAGGGAGAGACAGAAAGGGAAAGACAGATGGAGGGACACAGAGAGAGAAGGAGAAAGATGGAGTGAAAGGGAGGGAAGAACTGATGGAGGGATAGAGAGAAATAGACAGAGATAGAAGGAGAGAGGGTGTGACAGAGAGGGAAAAACAGATGGAGGGACAGAGAGAGAGACAGAGAAAGGCAGAGGCAGAGATAGAAGGAGAGAGAGGGAGTGACAGGGGGGAAAGACAGATGGAGAGACAGAGAGAAAGAGAGACAGAGACAGAGAGGGAAGGAGAGATAGGGAGTGACAGAGAGGGAAAGACAGATGGAAAGACAGAGAGAGAGAAAGACAGAGATAGGAGAGAGATGGAGAGACTGAGAAGGAAAGACAGATGGAGGGACACATTGAGAGACAGAGATAGAAGGAGAGAGTGGGAGAGACAGGGACGGAAGGACAGACAGAGGGACAGAGAGAGAGAGACAGAGATAGAAGGAGAGAGAGGGAGAGACAGAGAGGGAATGAGCGATGGAATGACAGAGAGAGAGAGAGAGAGATAAGGAGACAGAGGAAGAGAAAGAGAGGGAAAGACAGATGGAGGGACAGAGAGAGAGAGAGAGGCAGAGATGGAAGGAGAGAGATGAAGAAACAGATAGGGAAAGACCGATGGAGGGACAGAGAGAGAGAGAGAGAGAGAGAGAGACAGACAGAGTCAGAGACAGAGAGACAGAGAGAGAGAGAGAGAGGCAGAGATAGAGGGGATTGAGGGAGTGACAGGGAGGGAAAGACAGATGGAGAGACAGAGAAAGAGAGACAGAGACAGAGATAGAAGGAGGGAGAGGGAGAAACAGACAGGGAACGATAGATGGAGGGACAGAGAGAGACAGAGACAGAGAGAGAGACAGAGAGAGAAGGAGGCAGAGTGAGAGACTGAGATGGAAAGACAGATGGAGGGACAGAGAGAGAGGCAGAGACAAAGAGAGAAGGAGAGATTGGGAGAGACAGAGAGGGAAAGGCAGTTGGAGAGACAGAGAGAGAGAGGCAGAGATGGAAGGAGAGAGAGGGAGAGACACGGAGGGAAATACAGATGGAAAGACAGAGAGAGAGACAGAGAGAGAAGGAGAGACATAGAGCAAAAGACAGATGGAGAGACAGAGAGAGAGAATGGCAGAGATGGAAGGAGAGAGAGGGAGAGACAGGGAGGGAAATACAGATGGAAAGACAGAGAGAGAGACAGAGAGAGAAGAAGAGAGAGGGAGTGTCAGGGAGGGAAAGACAAATGGAGGGACAGAGAGAGAGATGCAGGGAGAGAGATACAGGGAGAGAGAAGGAGTGACAGGCAGGGAAGGACAGATGGAGAGACAGAGAGAGGCAGAGATGGAAGGAGAGAGATGGAGAGACAGAGAGGGAAAGACAGATGGAGGGACAGAGAGAGAGACAGAGATAGAAGGAGAGAGATGGAGAGACAGAGAGGGAAAGACAGATGGAGGGACAGAGAGAGAGACAGAGATAGAAGGAGAGATGGAGTGACAGGGAGGGAAGGACAGATGGAGGGATAGAGAGTGAGAGCAGAGATAGAAGGAGAGAGAGGTTGTGACAGAGGGAAAGACAAATGGAGGGACAGAGAGAGAGAGGAGAGAGATGGACAGACAGAGAGAGGGAAAGACAGATGGAGAGACAGAGAAAGAGAGACAGAGACAGAGATAGAAGGAGGGAGAGGGAGAAACAGACAGGGAACGATAGATGGAGGGACAGAGAGAGACAGAGACAGAGAGAGAGACAGAGAGAGAAGGAGGCAGAGTGAGAGACTGAGATGGAAAGACAGATGGAGGGACAGAGAGAGAGGCAGAGACAAAGAGAGAAGGAGAGATTGGGAGAGACAGAGAGGGAAAGGCAGTTGGAGAGACAGAGAGAGAGAGGCAGAGATGGAAGGAGAGAGAGGGAGAGACACGGAGGGAAATACAGATGGAAAGACAGAGAGAGAGACAGAGAGAGAAGGAGAGACATAGAGCAAAAGACAGATGGAGAGACAGAGAGAGAGAATGGCAGAGATGGAAGGAGAGAGAGGGAGAGACAGGGAGGGAAATACAGATGGAAAGACAGAGAGAGAGACAGAGAGAGAAGAAGAGAGAGGGAGTGTCAGGGAGGGAAAGACAAATGGAGGGACAGAGAGAGAGATGCAGGGAGAGAGATACAGGGAGAGAGAAGGAGTGACAGGCAGGGAAGGACAGATGGAGAGACAGAGAGAGGCAGAGATGGAAGGAGAGAGATGGAGAGACAGAGAGGGAAAGACAGATGGAGGGACAGAGAGAGAGACAGAGATAGAAGGAGAGAGATGGAGAGACAGAGAGGGAAAGACAGATGGAGGGACAGAGAGAGAGACAGAGATAGAAGGAGAGATGGAGTGACAGGGAGGGAAGGACAGATGGAGGGATAGAGAGTGAGAGCAGAGATAGAAGGAGAGAGAGGTTGTGACAGAGGGAAAGACAAATGGAGGGACAGAGAGAGAGAGGAGAGAGATGGACAGACAGAGAGAGGGAAAGACAGATGGAGAGACAGAGATAGAGAGAGGCAGAGATGGACGGAAAGAGAGGGAGTGACAGGGAGAGAAAGACAGATGGAAAGACAGAGAGAGAGAGAAAGGGAGAGAAGGAGAGAGATGGAGTGACAGAGAGGGAAGGATAGATGGAGGGATAGAGAGCGAGAGCCATAGATAGAAGGAGAGAGAGGGAGTGACAGGTGGTGGGGGTGGGGGGATGCAGATGGAGGGACCGAGAGAGAGAGAAGGAGAGAGAGGGAGCGACAGATGGAAGGAGAGAGGGATTGGCAGAGAGGGAAAGACAGTTGGAGGAATAGAGAGCGAGACAGAGATAGATGGAGAGGGAGGGAGTGACCGAGAGGGAAAGACAGAATTAGGGACAGAGAGAGAGACAGAGAGAGAGGCATAGACAGTGAGAGAAGGAGCGAGAGGGAGAGACAGAGAGAGAGGCAGAGAGAGAGGGAGAAGGAGAGAGAGGGAGAGCCAGAAAGGGAAAGACAGATGGAGAGACAGAGAGAGAGACACACACAGATAGAAGGAGAGAGAGGGCGAGACAGAGAGGAAAAGGCAGATGGAAGGGCAGAGAGAGAGAGATTAAGACAGAGAGATAGAAGGAGAAAGACATCGAGACAGAGAGCGAAAGACAGAAGGAGGGACAGAGAGAGAGACAGAGAGAGTGGCAGAGACAGAGATAGAAGGAGAGAGAGGGTGTGCCAGCAGGAGGGGAGAGGGAGATAGAGGGAGAGAGACAGATGGAGGGAGAGACAGACAGATAGAGGGAGAGACAGACAGATAGAGGGGGAGACAGGCAGATAGAGGGGGAGACAGACAGATAGAGGGGGAGAGTGAGATAGAGGGGGAGAGGGAGATGGAGGGGCAGAGGGAGATAGAGGGGCAGAGGGAGAGAGAGGGGGAGAGGGAGAGAGAGGGGGAGAGGGAGAGTGAGGGGGCGAGGGAGGTATAGGGGAGAGGGAGATATTGGGGGAGAGGGAGAGAGAGCGTGAGAGGGAGAGAGGGAGATAAAGGGAGAGAGACAGATCGAGGGGGAGAGTGAGATAGAGGGGGAGAGGGAGATAGAGGGAGGAGAGGGAGAAATAGGGGGGAGAGGGAGACAGAGTGGGGAGAGGGAGATAGAGTGGGGAGAGGGAGATAGAGTGGGGAGTGGGAGATAGAGGGGGAGAGGAAGATAGAGGGGGGAGAGGGAGATAGAGGATGGAGAGGGAGAGAGAGCGGGAGAGACAGATAGAGGGAGAGAGTGAGATAGAGGGCGAGAGACAGATAGAGGGCGAGAGACAGATAGAGGGCGAGAGACAGATAGAGAGGGAGAGTGAGATAGAGAGCGAGAGTGAGATGGAGGGGGTGAGGGAGATAGAGGGGAGAGGGAGATCGTGGGGGTGTGTGAGATAGTGGGGGGTGTGTGAGATATTGGGGGTGTGTGAGATAGAGGGGGAGAGGGAGATAGAGGGGGAGAGTGAGATAGAGGGGAAGAGGTAGATAGAGGGGGTGTGTGAGATAGAGGGGGTGTGTGAGATAGAGGGGGTGTGTGAGATAGAGGGGCAGAGGGAGATAGAGGGGAGAGGGAGATAGAGGTGGAGAGTGAGATAGAGTGGGGAGAGGGAAATAGAGGGGGAGAGAGATAGAGGGGGGCGAAGGAGATAGAGGGTGGAGACGGAGATACAGGGGGAAGATGGATGGGGTAGAGGGTGGTAAACCTGTGGAATTCTCTACCGCAGAAGGCAGTGGAGGCCATGTCATTAAATATATTTCTGGAGGAGAGAGATATATTTCTAAATGTCAAAGGGATCAAGGGGTATGGGGAGAAAGTGGGAACAGAGTAATGAATTAGACCATCGGTCATGATCTTTATTGAATTACGGAGCAGGCCCAAAGGGCCGAATGCCTTGCTCCTGCTCCTATTTTCTATGTTTCTATGAGAGAGGTGGATTGAGAGATGGAGAGAGAAGGATAAACAGAGAGAGAAGGAGAGATAGAGATGTAGCGAGGTGACCCTGATATTCTCTCTCTCTCTCACACACACACATCCAGACACACACAGACACATACATAAAGGGACACACAGAGACACACACACACAGACAGATTTTACAATCCACACTGATGTCAGTAAAAATGACCAACAGAACCTCAGTAACAATCCCCAGTGTCTGCCCAGTCCTGAGAGAGTCAGAGAGAGAGATAGGGCAGTGACAGAGAAAGACAGTGAAAGAGGGAGGACAAAACAGCTTGTAGGAGAAACTTTACATTTATTTGTGTTCCACAGATTTTATTAAAAGTTGAAAGGTACTGAACACTGGAAAAGCTGTCAACACACAACAACAACACTGAGAGACTTTAGATGTGAGGGAGGGGGAGACACACTTTAAAATCCACACTGATGTTAGTAAAAATCCCCAAACACATCCTCAGTAACAATCCCCATTATCTGCCCAGTCCTGTATTGCTGGTTTCTTCTTTGGCCTCCTTATCTCGAGAGACAATGGGTAAGTGCCTGGAGATGGTCAGTGGTTTGTGGAGCTGCGGTTGGAGTGGTTTTAAAGGCCAATTCTAGAGTGACAAGCTCTTCCACAGGTGCTGCAGAGAAATTTGATAGTCGGGGCTGTTACACAGTTGGCTCTTACCTTGCGCCTCTGTCTTTTTTGTGGGTTTAGTGTGAGGGTTTGAGGGGGGAGGGTTGGATCAGTGTTAGATATTTTGAAACTGCAGGGAAAGAATTAAAGCTTTAAAATGAACTAAGAGATGGCTGAAAGCATTGCTGTGCTGGGATTAACATATCAATGGACTGTAAAAGTCAGGAAGTTCCTGTCCTGGGATTAACATATCAATGGACAGGCCCCCTCCCCCGCCCCCGAGGCAGGAGATTGAGAGACAGCCCAACATGTCAGAGGCTCAAGGGGTGGAGTTTACAAACAGCTCAGTCAGGATATAAACTGGGTTTGAAGATCTCAGTTCCAATCACAAAACCCACCTTTCACTCTCTCTCTCTCGAGAGAGAGAGAGAGTGGACACATTCCCCAGTCTGATTCAGTGTGTGTGTCTGTGTATCTGTGTGTGTGTGTGCTCTCTCTCTTTCTCAATCTGGTTTACAACTGTGATTAGATTGTATTTGAATGTTGCTGATTGTCTCTGTAACTGAGAGAGGAAACTCTGGGCGCTTGCCATGTAATTTTGTTTAAAAATGTCCTCGCTTTGTATTTTGATCCAATTTTTTTCTCCTTCTTTCCCCTGAGGAATTTTCATTCTGAAAACTGCACCGTGAAGGTGAAAAGAGGGAAAGTTTGGGACGAGGAATCCTTGGACAGCAGCTTCCTCCAGAGGGGATGGACTGAGGCCTTGTCCACAGGCTGCACCCAAAGGGCCCACGTGAGTTGTGTCTGTTTATTAGCCTGTGGTTTAATTTCCTCTCTGGGGCCCTTTGTTAAACATTTCATGTTGGATTGGGGCACCTGGAGTTTTAAACAGATTGAAAGCCTGGCGTTAAAGGAGCAGCCCCAGGAGGGAGTCCCATTTGCCCCTTGCTCCTTCCATCCCTGTCTGTGAGGTTTGCTGGTGTTTTGGGCAATGCTATGAAGCTAACAGTTAAATAAGATGCACAGTGCCCATTTTAATTCATTTTACTGAGTTCTGAGCTTTCTCTCTGTCGCCACATTCTTCCCCTCTGTCTCTATCTCCCCCCATGCTTTCTGTTCTCTGTCTCGGTTTCACACTCTCCTTCTCCAATTAAACCTTTAATAAATTTTTTAAAAAACATGCCACACACAGCAATGTGATTTGTCGTTATTTGAAATGGTGAGACAAAATCAGCAGCTTGTTCCCAGTTTAAGGAGGGAGTTTTGCCCTTTCTGGGGACTGAAATCTGGCTATTATCACATTGCTGTTCGTGGGATCTTGCTGTGCATCTCGTGCCCTTAAGCATTTCCTGCACAGCAATGAGGACACTTTAAAATTAAGCTTCCTGAGGGTCAGATTGTGGATTTCTCTGTGTTTTCTCTCCATCTTCCTCTGCTTTTCTCTCCCCCGCACTTCCTCTATTTTAACCATTAATCAATAGGTGCCACAATGTGTGCACAGCAAGATCCCACAGGCAGCAATATGATAATATGCAGATAATGTGTTTTCAGTGATGTAAGTTTCGGGATCGCAGAGGGAGGGACTTTCCTGCAGTGGCTAAGTGGTTAGTACCGCAGCCTCACAGCTCCAGCAACCCAGGTTGGGTTCTGGGTACTGCCTGTGCAGAGTTTGCAAGTTCTCCGTGTGGGTTTCCTCCGGGTGCTCTGGTTTCCTGCCACATGCCAAAGACTTGCGGGTTGAAAAGGTAAATTGTCCATTATAAAAATTGCCCCTCGTGTCGGTGGGTGGTCGGAGAATGGAGGGAAGGTGGGGATGTGAGAGGGGGAAAAATGGCATGAATGTAGGATTAGCATAAATGGGTGGCTGATGGTCAGCGTTGGGCCGTTGGGCCTGTTTTAGTGCTGCATCGCTCAATGAATCGAATGTGATGTGTGGTTATTTTAAACGGTGACAGAAACATTTCAGTGGACGTTTCAATCTAGATTAAATCACAAATCGAGAGAAAAAGAAACAGATGTGGGTGGGGTGCAGGGGGGAGGGAGCAGGAGAAAGACAGGGAGAGGGGTGTTTGAGATTTTCAAACTGCAGGAATGTCCCTCCCTCTGGGATCTCGAAACTTACGTCACTAAAAACAGATTATCTGCATATGAGCATATTGTTGCCTTTGGGATCTTGGTGTGCACAGATTGCCTCCAGGTTTCCTGCACTGCAACAGTGAGGACCACTTTAAAAATTAGTTTGTTGATTCTCAACAGCTCCGAAGGGCCAATAATTACAAGAGCTGAACGTGAAGCTGGATAAAGGCTTGTGAAAAGTTTAAAGATGGAGTTCAGCATTTTCAGAGGACTGTGATAGGATGTCTGGCTATGATCACATTGTGGGATCCTGCTGTGCATACATTCCCTGCATCAATTCTTACATTACAACAGGTGGAGAGAGAGAAACAGCTGGAGGTGGCAGGTTAAACAGAGAGAGAGAGAGAGAGAGAGAGAGACAGGCAGCGTGTGGGTGAGGGATGAAAGGCAGAGAAAGATGGAGAAAGGCAGAGTGTGTGAGAGGGAAAGGAATCCACAATCAAAACTTTGGTAAACTGAATGTTGAAGTGTCACCGTTGCTGGGATCTTGCTGTGCGCAGATCTCTCTGTATGTCTCTCTCTGAACGAGAGTAACAGGAGAGAGAGAGAGAGAAGCAGGAGAGTGAGGGAAACATGGAGGGAATCAGAGGGGGGATGGGGTAACCAGCAGTTATCACACTGCTGCTTGTGGGATCTTGCTGTGCACAAATGGCTTGTTCCCAGTATAAATTAGGCGTTTCGCCCTTTCTGGGGACTGAAATGTGACTATTCTCACATTGCAGCTTGTGGGATTTTGCTGTGCATCTAGTGCCCTGCAGCAGTTCCAACATGACAACAATGAGGACACTTTAAAATTCAGCTTCCTGAAGGTCTGAGTGTGGATTACTCTGTGCTTTTTTTCCCCATCTTACTCTGCTTTTCTCTCCCCCCGCACTTCAACTATTTTAACCATTAATCAATCGGAGCCACAATGTGACGTGTGGTTATTTTAAACGGTAACATAAACACTTCAGAGGACGTTTCAATCCAAATTAAATCCCAGATCGAGAGAAAAAGAAACAGATATGGATGGGGTGCAGGGGGCAGGGAGCAGGAGAAAGACAGAGAGAGGGGTGTTTGAGATTTTCAAACTGCAGGAATGTCCCTCCCTCTGGGATCTCGAAACTTACATCACTACAAACAGATTATCTGCATATTAGCATATTGTTGCCTTTGGGATCTTGGTGTGCACAGATTGCCTACAGGTTTCCTGCATTGCAACAGTGATGACCACTTTAAAAATTAGTTCATTGATACTCAACTGCTCCTGAGGGGCAATAATTACAAGAGCTGAACGTGAAGCTGTATAAAGACTGGTCAGAAGTTTAAAGATGGAGTTCAGCATTTTCTGAGGACTGTGATGGGATATCTGGCTATGATAACATTGTGGGATCCTGCTGTGCATACATTCCCTGCATCAATTCTTACATTACAACACTGAGGCAGAAGCAGATGGAGAGAAAAAGAGGGAGAGAGAGAAACAGCTGGAGGTGGCAGGTAAATCAGAGAGAGAGAGAGAGAGAGACAGGCGGAGTGTGGATGAGGGAGGGAAGGCAGAGAAAGATGGAGAAAGACAGAGAGAGAGAGAGAAATCCACACTCAAAATCTTGGTAAACTGAATTTTGAAGTGTCACCATTGCTGGGATCTTGCTGTGCACAGCTTGCCTGCAGAATTCCCTGCATTGTGACAGTGACTGCATTTTAGAAGTGAATTCATTGTGTGTAAAGCTCTCCTGAAGGCCTGGAATTTAAGTCCGGAGCTTGAAGCTGGTGTAATTCCCAAATAATGCTGGTGTTTTGGGCAGTGACGTGAATTTCTCTCTCTCTCTCTCTCCATCTGTCTCTCTGAATGAGAGTAACAGGAGGGAGAGAGATTCAAGAGAGTGAGGGAATCAGAGGGGGAGAGTGGGATAGCCGGCTGTAAGCACACTGCTGCTTGTGGGATCTTGCTGTGCATCAATGGCCGACAGCATTTCCAACGTTGCAATAGTGACGACCTCTTTAAAAATTGATTCATTGAGTGTCAAATACTTCTGTGAATCAGCAATGAAATGGGTGAAATGTGAAGGTTTGTAAAGGCTTGTTCTCATTCCCGAATATTGCTGATGTTTGAGGCTGTGGGCTGAATTTGACAGTGAAATGAAACACCGGGGGACCATTTGAATTCAGATTTTCAGGGATGGGAATGTGGATTTCTCTCTCTATCCTTCTACAGGAGAGGGGATGGGGGTCTCCAGTGTTTGTGTGCTTTTACAATGAGGCAGAAACAGATGTCGAGAGACACAGAGAGAAATAGAGAGAGGGAGAGAGAGACAGCAGGAAATGACAGGGTAAACACATCTGCACTTCCCAGTCTCTGGCTCTGTGTCGGGGGATGTGTTTGTAAGTCACTGCGAGATTGTTTAATGTCAGTGAGTTTGAGAGAGAGTCCTGGGCTCTCGCTGTGTTTTATTTCTGTGCAAAAATGCTTTGCTTTGTTTGAATCAATTTTATTTCTCTTATTCCCAAGGAGAATCTTTTCGGAAGCTGCAGCTGTGATGATGCAGAGGGAGAATCTTTTGGCGACGTGGAATTCTCCGACAAGAGCTTTAACCGGAGAGGGAAAGTAATAATAAAAATATATTTGTCATTGTCAAATTAATTTCTCGATCCAGAAATGAAGACTGTGTGATTTCGGGACTGATAGAAAAACATACTGAGCATTTCCAGCACGGTTTTTATTTCAGATTTCCAGCAAACAAAGTATTTTGATTTTGTGTTTTCGGGGGTCTGTGGATTTTTTTTTTACCACAAGGGAGGGGGCTGGATGGTGCTCCAAAGGGAATAGTTTGATAATCGCTGCTCCAGAACAGTCAATGTAATCCCATAGATTTCCCTCTCTCCATCTCTTGCTGCAACTTGTTCCCTGCACCTTCCTCTTTGTTCCTATCTCTGTTTCTTCACATCTTTAAATCCTTGTCTCTGTATCTCTCAACATCCTTTCTATCTTTGCCTCTCTCTGGAGTCTCACAAGTTTCCATTGTCACTCTATTTCTGCAACTCTCTGCATCTTTATCTGTCTCTCTCTCAGTCCATTTCTTCTCTCACTCACTTCCAAATCCCTGAATCTTTCCATCTCTGCTCCTCCTTTCATGCAAGATTATCTCTGCATTTCCCTCCCAACGTCCGGGGTCACCCCTCTCTATTCTGTGAACACATCTTACTTTGTATCTCTGCCCCTCCACCTCATTCTGTCTCTGCATATTCAGATGGTATTTAGATGGTGGTCTGTCCCCGGGGTTAGTATTTAGATGGGGGTCTGTCCCCGGGGGGGATAGTTAGATGGGGTTCTCTTCCCGGGTGGGCTATCTAAATGGGGGTCTGTCCCCGGGGATCTATTTAGATCGGGGTCTGTCCCCAGGGTTAGTATTTAGATGGTGGTCTTTCCCCGGGGGGGGGTATTTAGATGGCGGTCTGTCTTGGAGGGGGGTATTTAGATGGGGGTCTGTCCCCGGGGGGATGGTATTTAGATGGGGGTCTGTTCCAGTCAGGTATTTGTAATAGGGGTATTACAAGGGTATAATTAGATGGGGGTCTGTCCCTGGGGATGTATTTAGATGGGGGTCTGTCCCCGGGGATTTATTTAGATGGGGGTCTACCCCGGGGGGTATTTAGATGGGGGTCTGTCCCCGGGGATGTATTTAGATGGGGGTCCGTCCCTGGGGTTAGTATTTAGATGGGGGTCTGTCCCGGGGGGTGTATTTAGATGGGGGTCTGTCCCTGGGGTTAGTATTTAGATGGGGGTCTGTCCCGGGGGGGTATTTAGATGGCGGTCTGTCCCCAGAGTTAGTATTGAGATGGGGGTCTGTTGCCATCAGGTATTTGTAACAGGGGTATTATAAGGGTATAATTAGATGGGGGTCTGTCCCCGGGTGGGGTATTTAGATGGGCGTCTGTTCCCGGGGGTGTATTTAGATGGGGGTCTGTCCCTGGGGTTAGTATTTCGATGGGGGTCCGTCCCGGGGGTGGGGTATTTAGATGGGGGTCTGTCCCTGGGGTTAATATTTAGATGGGGGTCTGTCCCGGGGGGGTATTTATGAGGGGGTCTGTCCCTGGGGTTAGTATTTAGATGGGGGTCTGTCCCGGGTGGGGATGTTTAGATGGGGGTCTGTCCCTGGGGTTAGTATTTAGATGGGGGTCTGTCCCGGGGGGGGGGGTATTTAGATGGGTCTCTGATCCCGTCAGGTATTTGTAACAGGGGTACTATGAGGGTATAATTATATGGGGGTCTGCCCCGGGTGGGGTATTTAGATGGAGGTCTGTTCCCGGGCATGTATTTAGATCGGGGTCTGTTCCCGTGATTAGTATTTAGATTGGGGTCTGTCCCCGGGGATGTATTTAGATAGGGGTCTGTCCCCGGGGATGTATTTAGATGGGGGTCTGTTGCCGTCAGGTATTTGTAACAGGGGTATTATAAGGGTATAATTAGATGGGGGTCTGTCCCCGGGTGGGGTATTTAGATGGGCGTCTGTTCCCGGGCATGTATTTAGATGGGGGTCTGTCTCTGGCGGTGTATTTAGATGGGGGTCTGTCCCTGGGGTTAGTATTTCGATGGGGGTCCGTCCCGGGGGTGGGGTATTTAGATGGGGGTCTGTCCCTGGGGTTAGTATTTAGATGGGGGTCTGTCCCGGGGGGGTATTTATGAGGGGGTCTGTCCCGGGTGGGGATATTTAGATGGGGGTCAGTCCCTGGGGTTAGTATTTAGATGGGGGTCTGTCCCGGGGAGGGGGGGGGTATTTAGATGGGTCTCTGATCCCGTCAGGTATTTGTAACAGGGGTATTATGAGGGTATAATTAGATGGGGGTCTGCCCCGGGTGGGGTATTTAGATGGGGGTCTTTTCCCGGGCATGTATTTAGATCGGGGTCTGTTCCCGTGATTAGTATTTAGATTGGGGTCTGTCCCCGGGGATGTATTTAGATAGGGGTCTGTCCCCGGGGATGTATTTAGATGGGGGTCTGTTCCCGGGCATGTATTTAGATCGGGGTCTGTTCCCGTGATGAGTATATAGATGGGGGTCTGTCCCCGGGGATGTATTTAGATGGGGGTCTGTCCCCGGGGATGTATTTAGATGGGGGTCTGTCCCCGGGTGGGGTATTTAGATGGGGTCTGTTCCCGGGCATGTATTTAGATGGGGGTCTGTTCCCGGGATTAGTATTTAGATGGGGTCTGTCCCGGGATGGGGGTATTTAGATGGTAGTCTGTCCCTGGGGGGGTATCTAGATGGGACTCCGTCCTGGGGGGGTATCAAGATGGGTTGTCTTGTAACAGGGGGATAAGGATAATTAGATGGGGGTCTGTTCCTGGGTCTGGTGATAGTGAGGGTATTAGGTGGGGGTCAGTTAACAGGAGATATCAGATACGGGTCTGTAGATGAGGATTATTTAGATTGGGTGGGGGTCTGTACAAGGGGGAATGTTATCCGGGGGGGGATATATTGCAGGGAATAAAATTTGCATCGTGGATATAAATTGCGGTTGGAGGAAATTTTGCAGCCGGGTGGCGTGTAATTGAGGGGGGGAAAAATGGCAGGGGAGTGGGACTAAATTTGCGGGGGGATTAAATTGAGTGGGAAAAAAATTGCGGGGTGGGGAAAAATTGCGGGGCGGGGAAAAAATTGCTGGGGGATCAATTGCGGCGTCAGTTATACCTGCTATCCTGTGAGAATGTGCATAAGACACGATGGTATGAAGTCAGAGTGGACACTGTTGAATTTGCGAGCTTGATCTTTGTGGGAACACAAGGGCTAAGTCAGTTAAAAATGTTAAATGGTCAATTCACTTGTACAAGTAAACACTCAACAGAAATGGGTCTGGAATGTCCTATGTGCTGCATTCCTAAGACAAGATATGGACAGTGAATGACCAAAGGCCTGGAATTACAAGAAGGTAGGATATAGAGAATAAAATGGAGTCTTTTAATGACAAGAAATCAGGTACGGGTGAGGTTTGGAATGTAGAAGTAAATGCAATGTGTGTTTGGGGTGGTCCAGGCAGCATAGGAAAATATATTGATCACACACAGGGATTGATCATGCAGCGAAAGACCCTAAAACTGAGCCCAGTGACATGGTACACGAGGGGAGAGTGAAGGTCAGCCCTGGATATAAGGGGGTCCTTTCCTTTATCTGTCACTGCAGTCCAGATAGCCGGGCCAGCTATTGGAAGAAGATCCCACCTGAACGACTGATCATTGGTCAGTGGGCCTTGGTGAAATTGAAGACACAGACTAGGTGAGAGTCTGTGGGGAACCTTTGCAGCATTGATTTTTCCAGGAATATTCACTGGGATTTTAGTGCTAATTTACTGGAATTCTATGTGACCTAACCTACATGTAACCTTTAATCTTGTAGTGCATGTTGAATGTTTAATTTCTGAAAGCCATACAGAGTAAAGCTTAAGGTACTCCAACAAACTCATGAGTGTTGGCATTTATTCCCTTTCGGGGTCTAATCTGTAGTTAAGTTGGACTGGACTTGTGAATAATTGTTTTTAAGTTGCTTTTCCCACTGTACTGCAGCATCCCACCAGATAATATACTTTGCTGTCTATATTGTCTGAATACAGACATAAAATATCCACACATTTTGCTATTCATTCCGGGGCAGACAGGTGAAGTGTTTATTTTGCATGTGATTTGACTCCACTCATAATGATAACTAACTCATTTTGTTCGCCACGATTGATTCATATTTTCTGTTGGGTTTTTGCTTCTTCGAGGAATGTACATTTGTTTTCAAGCATGAAATAACTTCTTTAACTACTAGCCATTGTCTGGCTACTGTCAAATCGTTTAATGTATTTTCCCAATACACCATAGGCAACTTGCCCTTCATATCTTCATAGTTTCCTTTGTTCATATTTAAAAGCCTAGTTTCAGAACGAACTATATATTTTTTTCAAATGTAAAATTCGATCATATTGTGGTCATGATTTCATAATGGCTCCTTTACAGCAAGGTTATTAATTAGCCCTTTCTCATTACAAAATACTAAATCTGAAATAGTTCAATCCCTCGTTGGTTCTTCAACATACTGCTCCAGTCATCCATCTCATACACATACTGGGAATTCATCCTCCACAGAATTAGTGCTAATTAGGATGAGACAATCTATCTGTAAATTGAAGATGTCCATTGTTACTGTATGGCCCATGTAACATGCAGCTGTAATTTCCTGATGTTTACCGTGTTCAACATTACCACTGTAGTTTGGTGGTCGACAAAACATCTCCCACCAATGTTTGTTGCCCCATCCTGTTTCTTAGCTCCAGCCAAACTGATTCGACATCTTGTTCCATCGATCAAAGATACTGTCTCACTAAAGTACTGTCTCATCCTTCTTTAACAGCACTATCACACCTCCTTTTCCCCTCCGCCTATCCTTCCTAAACGACTGCATCAAGGATTGACATGTCCATGTCGGAATGATGGGCTAGGCCTAAATTAACCAAAACTTTAATCCATTTTAAAACACAAGGACCACCACCCAACAGGCGCATGTTGAAATGAGAGATCAAAAGCCAGACACAAATGCAGGAAGACACATCGAATCCTGCCTCTGGGTGAAGGACACTGTCCAGGGCGGATGGACAGCCTGTCCAATAACATTCCTCATCCCAAAACTCTCTCACTCTCTTCATTTATTGTCATTATAGTTTTCAAAGTAAAACAGATGCCCCCAGGAGCAGAGCAGTAAAATAAATTAAATTGGATAAATCAAAGCAAACGATTCTCAGGAATAGGTGCAGCAAGATCCCAAAACTGTTTTCTCTCAGTTGTACTGACAATCTCTCAGTAACATCCCAATTCAAACAAATGCTGGTTAGAAAGCAAAGGATCAAAAGTGATATCGATTGAGCTCACAATGCGAGCACACAACAAACACACACCAGACTGAGAGAAATATCCCTTCCACTGGAGAGAGAGGGAGGGCGAGGGTTTGGGATATGAACTGGGACTCCTTTCCACCCAGACACAACCCAGCTCAGCAGTTTGCTTCACCAGTGAATATGTTTTAATTTAAAGCTAGTCTAATGATGGCCATGAAACCATTGTTAATTGTTGTAAAAACCCATCTGGTTCACTAATGTCCTTTAGGGAAGGAAATCTGCTGTCCTTTCCTGGTCTGGCCGACGTGTGACTCCAGATCCACAGCAATGTGGTTAACTCTTACATGCTCTCGAAATGGCCTCACAAGCCAATCAGTTCAAGGGCAATTAGGGATGGGTAATAAATGTTGGCCTGGCCTGCGACGTCCACATCCTATGAAATAATTTTTAAAAATGTTACTCGTTCTGATTTTGTTCAATATGTTCCTCGGGGTCCTGTCCACTGACATGTTATTTCAGCACAATGTGAACAGAACCAGTTTGACCAGGGGACCTGTTTTGTTGATGTAAAACATTCAACTCTAAGCCCTTGTCGGGAACATTACTGCAGTTTGAAAATGTCTGATCCCCTTTCAGGCCCCACACAGGGATTGGAAAATGTTCCAGAGTCAGTGACACATGTCAATTCCAACCTCAGCTCAAAACTCACGTTGAACAAATTCAGATCCATCTGTCTGACTTTCTCCCTGTGTCTGTCTGTCTCTCTCCCATGCTTTGTCTGTCTCATTGTCACTCCCCCTCTCTCTCACTCGTTCTATGTCTCTCTCTCTCCGTGTCTGATTTACTCTCTCATTCCACGTCAGTCTCTTTCTCATTATTTCATGCTCTACTTGTCCAACTTTCGTTCGCCCTCTTTTGCTCCCTCTCTCTCTCTATCTATCTTTTGGTTTTGTGCTCTGTCTGACTCACTGTCACTTCCCGTCTCTCCCCCTCCTCGTCTCCGCACCCCCCCCCCTCCTCCCCCACTGTCTCCCCAACGTCTCTCCCTCACTGTTTGGTGCTCTGTACTTTTCTACTCCCTCTCTTTTTCTTCAATCCTTTCTCTCACTCCCTGTCTGTATTTCTATATCAATCAGTCTGTTTCCTTTAACTCACTCTCTGTCACTTCGCCTCTTTCGTTCATGTGGTCTGGCAACCTGTCTCCTTCGTCCATATGGTCTGGCACCCCGTCTGTCTTTCTCTCTCTCTCTCTCTCTCATTTTTTTGTTATCCATACATTGTCACATTGTAGCTCTGCCTTTTATCTGGGCCAGAGAGAGGATCTCCCATTGTACAATACACACTGTAGACTTTTGTCATTTATCTTTTGGAACTGCGTGTTTTCTGGGCCAGAGAGAGCAGGTTGCATAGTTAAATGGAGTTTTGATATATGTTCATTCCCACATTGCAGAATTGCCTTGTTTCTGGGCAAGAGAGATAGAGAGAAGCTGGAGTTGATTATTGGAAATGGGGAAGTTCTGAGTTGTTCATTCCCGAATTGTGGAACTGTCTGTTATCTGGAACAGAGAGAGGAGCTGGAACTGATCATTGGAATTCGATGCTACGTTTATTGTAGCAAAGGTATTATTCTGGCTGGAGGGCTAAATATTAATCAGCGATCGTCAGTTCTGGGCTAATTGATCTGAAACGTTGTATCATAGAAATAGAATCAGAGAAGGTTTAATGCACAGAAAGAGGCCACTTGGCCCATTGTGTCTGTGGCAGCCCAAAAAACGATCCACCTATTCTAATCCCACCTTCCAGCATTTGGTTCGTCACCCTGCAGCTTACAGCACTTGATATGCATATCCAGACTCCTTTTGAATGAGTTGAGGGTCTCTGCCTCAACTACCTTTTCAGGCAGCGAGTTGCAGGCCCACATCAGCCTCTGGGTGAAAACATTTTGCCTCATCTCCCCGCTGATAATTTTGGAAATCACTTTACATCGATTCCCCCTAGTCACTGAACTCTCTGCTGAGGAGAATTGAACCTTCACCTCCACTCAACATCCTGTACATTTCAATCAGAACTGTTCCAAGGAGAACAAACCCAGCCTATCCAATCTTTCCTCATAGCTGCATTTTTCCTGTCCTGGCAACATCCTCGTAAATTCCCTCTGTACCCTCTCCAGTGCAGTTCCATCCGTTCTTAGTGACGTGACCAGAACTGCACACAGTACTCAAGTTGTGACCTAACTAATGAATTATACTGTTCCAGCATAACCTCCCTGCTCTTATATTCTATACCTCGGCTAATAAAGGAAAGGATTCCATATGCCTTCTTAACCACCTTATCGACCTGTCCTTCTACCTTCAGGGAACTGTGGACATTTACTCCAAGGTCACTCACTCCCTCTGTACTTCGCAGTATTTCCCCATTAATTGTACATTCAGTTGTCTTGTTTGACCTCCCGAAATGCATCACCTCACAATTCTCTGAGTTGAACTCCATTTGCTACTTTTCTGCCCATCTTACCAGATCATCAATATCCTCCTGCAGCCGACAACTATACTGCTCGCTCTCTACTACAAGGTCAATCTTTGTGTTGTCTGCAAACTTCGTGATCATGCCCCCTACATTTCCATCCAAACCTTTAATATATACCACAAAAAGCAGGGGACTCAGTACTGAGGCCTGCAGAAGGCCACTGGAAACATCCCTCCATTCGCTAAATCGCCAGCCAACAATTACCCTTTGTGTCCTTCCACTGAGACACTTCTGTATCCACATTGTTGCATTTCCCTCGATCCCATGGGATTTTATTTTTTTTACCTGTCTGTCCTGTGGGACCTTATCAAAAGCCTTGCTAAAATTCTTGTAGACCACATCAACTGCACTACCCTCATCTATCTTTCTTGTTATTTCTTCAAAAAAATTCAATCAGGTTGGTCAAACAAGATCTTCCCTTAATGAATCAATACTGACTATCCATGAATAAGCTATGACTTTCGAAATGACAGTTTATCCTGTCTCTCAGAAAATATTCCAATTATTTGCCCACTACTGAGGTTATACCGACTGGCCTGTAATTAATCGGTTTATCCTTCGCTTCCTTTTTAAGCAGAGGTACAATGTCAGCTGTTCTCCAATACTTCAGGAGCACACCTGTGTCCAGAGAGCACCTAAACTCCCTACCTCTGTCACCTCCGCCAGCCTCCACAACCCTTACTATCTCTGAAACCTGCTCCAGCCCATACAATGCTCCCTATCCTGGTAACGTCCTCCAGCCCCTAAAACCCTCCCTATTTCTGTAACCGCCTCCATCCTCTACCGCCCTCCCAATCTCTGTTAGCTCCTCAGCTGCACAACACTCCCTATCACTGAGGTCTCCTCCAGCCCCTAAAACCCTCCCGAGCTCTGTGACCTCCTCTGCACCCCAATTCTCCCTCGATCTGTAACTTCCTCCAGACGAGACAACACTCCCGAACTCTGTAATCTCCTCCAGCCCATATAAACCTCCCTATCTCTGCTATGTCCTCCACTCCTCACAACTATCCCTTTCTTATCACATCCTCCAGCCCCTACAACCCTCCCTATCTCTGTGACCTCCACTAGCGCCCACAACTCCCTCCCGCTTATCTCTGTAACCTACTCCAGCCCCTGCAACGCTCCCAATCTCTGTCACCTACTGCAAACCTGATAAACCTGCCTATCTCTGTAACCTACTCAGCCCCTATAACACTACCTAACTATGTTACGTCTTCCAGCCCCTAGAAGAATCCCTATCTCTGTCATTTCCTCAAGCCCTTACAACCCTCCCTAGCTCTGTAATCTCCTCTAGTCCCTACAGCCCTCACGATCTGTGCAGCCTCCTACAATCCTCCCTATCTCCGTAACCTCCTCCAGCCCCTCCAACCCTCCCTATCTCTGGCACCGATTCAAGCCCCAACAACGCTCCCTATCGCTGTAACCACCTCCAGAGCGACAACCCTCCCTAACTCCGCTAACTTTGGGCAGCACAGTGGCGCAGTGGTTAGCACCGCAGCCTTAGAGCTCCAGCAACCCGGGTTCAATTCTGGGTACTGCCTGTGCGGAGTTTGCAAATTCTCCCTGTGTCTCTGTGTGGGTTTCTTCCGGGTGCTCCCGTTTCCTCCCACATGCCAAAGACTTGCTCATTGATCGGTTAATTGGCCATTATAAATTGCCCCCAGTATGGGTCGGTGGTAGGGAAAGTGGGGATGTGGTAGGAATATGGAGTTAGTGTAGGATTAGTAGAGATGGGTGGTTGATGGTCGGCACAGACTCGGCGGGCCGAAGGGCCTGTTTCAGTGCTGTATCTCTAAACTAAACTAAACAACTCCTCCAGCCCCAGCAATCCTCCCGCTAAATGCAACCTCCATCAACCTCGAAAACCATCCCTATCTCTGTAACCTCCTCCAGCCTCTACATCCCTTCCTATCTCTCCAAACTCCATCAGCCCTTCAACACTCAATATCTCTGTAACCTTCTCCACCCCGACAACCGTCCCTATCTCTGTAACATCCTCCATCCCCTAGAAGCTTCCATAAAACTGTCCCTGCCTCCAGTGCCTATAATTCTCCCTATCACTGTGCTCCCCTCCAGCACATACAACCCTCCCGATCTCTCTAGCATCCTCCATCCCCTAAAAATCTCCCAATCTCTGTAACCTCCTCCACTCTCCACAACCCTCCCTATCTCTGTAACCTCATCCTGCCCGTCCAACACCCCATCTCTGTAACCTCCTCAAGCCCCTGCAACCATCCCTATCGCTATTACTTCCTCAGCTCCTACAACTCCCCCTTTGTAACCTCCTCAGTCCCTACAACACTGCCTAGCTCTGTAACCACCTCCAGTCCCTACAACTCTCCCTATCCCTATTACCTCCTCAGCTCCTTCAACCCTCCCTACCTTTTTAACCTCCTCCAGCCCCTACAATCCTCCTGAACTATAACCCCCTCCAGCCCCTAAAACCATCCATTTATCTGTAACCTCCACCAGCGTCTATATTCCTTCCTGTCTCTCTAACCTCCTCCAGCCTTTACAACCTTCAATATCTCTGTAATCTCCTCCACCAGCTACAACCCTCCAAATCACTGTAATCTCTTCCAGCCCCTACAACCTTCCCTAGCTCTTCAACGTCCACCAGCCCTGACAAACCTTCCTATCTCTGTAACCTCCTCCACCAAGACAACCCTCTCGATCTCTGTACCCTTCTCCACCAAGACAACCCTCCCTGTTTCTGTAGCCTCCCCCATCCCCTACAACCCTCTCTTATCTCCGTTACCTCTTCAGCCCCACAACACTCCCTACATCTGTGACCTCCTCCTGCCCCGTCAACCCTCCCTATTTCTGTCACTTCCTCCAGCCCGCACAAACCTCCCTATCTCTGCTTCTTCGTCAGACCCCCCAACACTCCCTATCTCTAATTTCCTCCAGCCTGGAAAACCCTCCCTATCTCTATAACCACGTACAGCACCTGCCACCCTCCGTATCTCTGTGAATTCCTCCCGCCCCTACAACCCTCCCTGTCTCAGTAACCTCCTCAGCCCCGACAACCCTCACTATCTCAGTAACCTCCTCCAGCCCCTAAAGCATCCCTAGATCTGTCATCTACTCCAGCCCCGACCACCCTCCCTACTCCATAAACTCCTCAGCTCCTGCAACCCTCCCTCACTCTGTCACCTTCTCAGCCCCGACAGCCCTCCCTATCTCTGTGTTACTCTCCAGTTCCTACAAGCCTCCCAATCTCTGTAACTTCCTCCAGCCGTGACAGCGCACCCTTTCTCTGCAATCTCCTCCCGGCCATACAGCCCTCCCGATCTCTGTCACCTCCTACAGCAGACCAACATTCCCGATCTCTGTAACCGTCACCCCCTACAACACTTAGTATCTCTGCTGCCTCCTCCAGCCCTTACAACATTTCCTATCTCTGTCACCTTCTCCAGGCTTGACAACCTTCCCTAACACTGCAACATACTCCAGACTCTACAACCCACAATTTCACTAACGCCCTCAGCCCCACAACCCTCTTCATCTCTGTCACCTCCTCCAGCACCACAACCTTCCCTCTCTCTGTAACCACGACCACCCCCTGCAACACTCCGCATCTCTGCTGCCTCCTCCAGCCCTGACAACATTTCTTATCTCTGTCACCTTCTCCAGGCCCGACACCCTTCCCTAACGCTGTCACCTACTCCAGGCTCTTGAACCCTCCCTATCCCTAACGTCCTCAGCCCTACAACCCTCCTGATCTCTGTAACCTCCTCCACCCCTACAACCTTCCGTGTCTCATGTTTCAGGTCAGTGATGAAGGTTCTGATGAGGGGTCACTGTCATGCAAAGCTAACTCTGTTTCTCTCTCCACAGACGCTGCCAGACCGGCTGAGTATTTCCTGCATTTCCTGTTTTTATTTCACTTTACATCTCTGCCCACATGTCACTGACCACACTGCGAAGGTAAATCGGCCCATCACGTACACTCTATCCGGGCCCCTCAAAACGTACGACATTTCATATATCACCTCACCTCAGACTTCTCTGTTCCAAGCACAACAGCCCCAGCCTATCCAATATTTCCTCACAGCAACATTTTCTTTCCAGACCTGGCACCATCCTCGTAAATTTGTTCTGCACCCTCTCTAGTGCAATTAAATCCTTTCTGTAATGTGGTGACCGGAACTGCACAAAGTACTCACGGTGTGGCCCAACCAATGACTTATATAGTTACAGCATAACCTCTTTCCTATTCTGCACCTCAGCTAATAAAGGAAACGTGTTCCCGATGTTTTTTTAACTCAGTTAGCGAGCTGTCCTGCTATCTTCATGGATCTATGAACATTCGCTCCAATGTCCCACACTTCTTCTACACCTGGAAGGATTCTCCCATTAATTGTGCATTCCTTTGCCTCGCGCCACCCCCCCCCCCCAAATTCATCCCCTCATAGGTCTCTGCGTTGAATACCATTTGCCACTTGTCTGCCCACCTGACTAGTCCATTAACATCTTCCTGCAGTCTCCAGCTACTCTGGTCTCTCCCAACCACACTGCCAATTTTTTGTATCGTTTGCAATCTTTTTGAACATGCCCACTGCAGGGGATAAGTCTCCACTGACACGGTTATACCCCTGATCATTGCTTTCAGTTACACTCACCTGAACAAACACATTACATCAGCAGCTTTGTCTCTGATGTAAATAATGTGGTGGATAAAACACAATAATTTCAATGTCAATGATATTTTCTGAGTAAGACCTCTCTCGGAATAAACCTGAAATCTGTACTCATACTGGACGGATGCTACAATTATGAGAGGCGTCATTTACATTTTCCATATTATTGCATTGACCTTGTTCACTCCTGGCATTTCTTTTGCAAATGTAACTGATCTGTCTGCAGTGGACATTGAATCCAGGGACAAAAGCAATCCCGCTTCACTCTGTTCCTCCCTTTTCCCAGTTAAAATTTGAAATTTGAGTCTCTGATTCGGGACCATGTTCAGGGTTACAGTCCAGAAACTACTGTGAGTGATATTACTGGACAGACACTGTACGCATCCATTTGGGAGGCAGTTGGGTCGTGATAATATCAATGGTCACGTAATCCAGAAGCCCAACCTGATGGCCTGATGACAGGGGTTCAAATCACCCCTTAACCTTCTAAATTGCAGGGATACACAGTAAAGCTCCATTTACACTGTCCCATTAAACATTCCCAAGCCAAGCACAGTGTGGGTTTGACACAGAGTAAATTTCCCTCTGCAATGTCCCATCACACACTCCCAGGGTAGGGGCAGCATGGGGTGAGAAATAGAGTAAAGACAGGGCCTATTGTATCATAAACAGAGAAATGGTCTTGTGCAGTACAAACTGAGACCGGGTGAAACGCAGCATAAGCAGAGACGACTCCCAGGGCAGGAACATCATGGGGTGGATACAGAGTGAATCTCACTCTCCGCTCTCCGAAACAGAGAGAAATAGAGAGACACAGAAAGAAAGGGTGACTGAGAGTGAAAGAGGGATATTTAACATCGGACATAGGCAGAGGAGGAGGCAATTTAACCCCTCAACCCTCTAGAATTCCGTGAGATCAGGGCTGATCTGTGATCTAACTAACACCATATATCCCACCTTTGCCCCTTATCTCTTAATACCTTTGGTACTGATAAGCATCAATGATCCCTCGGAGAATCAGAACAGACCAGCGAGACTCAGAAAAGTAAACTTCTGTTGAATTTGTGAGCCTTGTATTGTGGAATGTTTGAGTGTTGGTGAGAATGTTGAGCCAGTGAAATTTTGCCCCAGTGGGATGAATAGATACTATAGATATTACAACAGTAAGGTACCGCCTGTACTGTAAATATGGACTGTAATAACAATGTAACTGATCAAATTTCTGTTAATACTATGACTACAGTTATACCTGCAATCCTGTGAGAATGTACATAAGACACGATGGGATGAAGTCAAAGTGGGCACTGTCGAATTTGCGAGCTTGATCTTTGTGGGAACACAAGGGTGAAGTAAGTTAAAAATATTAAATGGTCAATTCACTTGTACAAGTAAACACGCAACAGAATTGGGTCTAGAATGTCCTATGTGCTGCATTCCTACTCCTACATCTACTCTGTTCAGATCTCTCATGATTTTAAACACCTCTATCAAATCTAATCTCAGTTTCTCTTCTCTGTGGAGAACAACCCCAGCTTCTCCAATCTATCCACGTAACTGAAGTCCCTCATCCCTGGAACCTTGCTCGTGAATCTTTTCTGCACCCTCTCTAATGCCCCCACATCCTTCCTAAAGTACGGTGTCCAGAATTGGACACAATACTGGATGAGGATGAACCAGTGTCTTTTTTAAGCTTCATCATAACCTCCTTGCTTTTATACTCTAAGCCTCTATTTACAAAGCCGTCTTCAAAGATTCTTCAAATATTTAAAGGCACAGCTCACGAAAAAATAACTGACCCTGCACAACAACTAAATTTTCTGGGAACATTGGAGCCAGCTGTGGCTCCGTGGGTAATAATACTGCCTCTGAGTGATACGTTTGTTGGTACAGGTCAGAACACAAAATCTAGTCTGATGCCACCCAACAGAAATTCAGAACTGACCAGCGAGACTCAGAAAAGGAAACTTGTGATAAATTTGTGAGCCCCACTTTTTGGAATGTTTTAGTGTTTGAGTAAATTTTTCATATTTACCGATGATACCAAACTTGGAGGAGATGCAAAGCGTGAGGATGACACCAATCGACTGCAACAGGACATTGATAGTTGAGCAGAATGGGCAGACAAGTGGCAGATGGAATTTAATACATGGAAATGTGAGGTGATGTATTTTGGCCGAAGTGATAAGAAGAGGCAATATAGACTTAATGGCACAATCCTAGAGAGTGTGCAGGGACAGAGGGACCTGGGGTTACATGTACATACATCTTTGAAGGTGGTAGGACATATTGAGAGAGTAGTCAGTGAAGCCTATGGGATCCTGGGCTTCATAGATAGAGGTGTTGAGTACAAAAGCATGGAGGTTATGCTGAACCTTTCCAAAGCTCTGGTTAGGCCACAACTAGAATAGTGCATCCAGTTCTGGTCACCACACATTAGGAAGGATGTGAGGGTCCTTCAGGGGGATGAGAGGAGGGAAGCTTATGTCAGATACAGATAGCTCAATACCACAGAAAGCCGAGAGGAGTGAAGAAAGTGATGGGGTGAAATTAAAAGGCAAATTAGGAAAGCAAAGAGATAGTCAGAAAATAATATAACCAAGTAAAATCAAGGAAAGCACTGAGATGTTTAATAAATACATGAAGAACAAGAGGATAACTAAGGATAGAGTATTCGGGATCAAAAAGGGAATTGGTGTATGGAGGTGGGATTTGTGGGCATGGCTCCTCTTAAAATCTCAACAACTTTGATCAAATCACCTTGATCCTCCTAAATTGTAGGGAATACCTCCCTAGTTTGTATAATATCACCTCGTAATTTAACCCTTGGAGTACAGTTATCATTCTGGTAAATCTACATTGCACTCAAATGGACATGGACGCCCTCGCCCGCAAGTCTCTTTGGACCTCCAGTGTTTCTAGTTTTTCACCATTTATAAAATACTCTGTTCTCGTCTTTTTTACTGACATTGAAATCTATCTACCACAGTATTGCCCATTTATTAAGATATTAATATCTTTAGTTTCGTTTAGTTATACCGCACTGAAACAGGCCCTTCGGCCCACCGAGTCTGTGCCGACCATCAACCACCCATTTATACTAATCCTGCACTAATTCCATATTCCTACCACATCCCCACCTGTTCTTATATTTCCCTACCACCTACCTATACTTGTGCCAATTGATAATGGCCAATTTACCTGTCAACCTGCAAGTCTTTGGCATGTGGGCAGAAACCGGAGCACCCGGAGGAAACCCACGCAGACACAGGCAGAACTTGCAGAACAGGCAGTACCCAGAATTGAACCCGGGTTGCTGGAGCTCTGAGGCTGCGGTGCTAACCACTGCGCCACTGTGCCGTAATTTGATGCCTCCAGCTACACTGCTAACAATGCTGCCTATTTTGTGTCATTGGTAAACATGGGTATGTGGCATTCGACCCCATCATCTTAAATCGTTAATAAATACAACAAAACTGAGACACACACGGACTTTGCACCAGTAGACAGGAGTCAATCATTCCATCCTAGAGGTTTTTCAATTACAGATTTATGTGTTTTTTATTTGGATAAAAACAGAATTCAAATTCACAACAGCCCAGTGTGGGATTTGAACTGCTTTTTCAATCATCAGCTCAGGCCTTCAAATTAAAACCCATAAAAATAGATTCATTTTCCTCCTGCTTTTGTCTGACCGTCTCAGGTTTTGTATATTGTTCCCTTTTCCTCTTCTTCCATGTGTCTGAAGTCTTTGAAGTTTGTCAGACATTGGTAAACTACTTCATGTGGTGTTCTGTAAATACCTTCAATTCTGTGCATCTGCAAGGGACACAATTCAAATTCTCACCTTATTGCAATAACCAAAACCTGCAGGTCCATTCAAACACCCCTATTTCCTGTCTCTGCAAAGATAGCTCACACTTCCACAATGTCGGAATGTCTGAATGGAAACAGCTTTTGACACATTTCCCAACATGTCTGCTGACACTTTTCAGGGTGAAGCTAAATTCAACTTACAGATTGCAAGCCCCAAATTGAATCTTGAAGAGAGAAGAAGTGACACAAATGAAATCCCAGGTCTCTCTGTCCCTGCACCCAATTTAACATTGTACCATTTAGTTGATATCGCTTCTCCTCAGCCTTCCTTCCAAAATGCATCATTTTACATTAATCAGCATTAAAGTTCACCTGCCATGTTTCTGACCATTTCCCCAGGCTATGTCTATCCTCCTGAAGTCTACTACTTTCCCTTCCCTGTTTATAACATCGCCCATGGCACAATGTTGAAGTTATGTCCTGTAAACCCTATTCCCAGTCATTCAAATATCAAAAAGATCAGTAGTCCGAATCCAAACCCCTGGGGAATATCCCTATACCACAATGTACACTGTATACAGTGAGTACAAAAGCAGGGAGGTTATGCTGAACATTTATCAAGCTCTAATTAGGCCCCAACTGGAGAATTGTGTTCAGTTCTGGTCACCACACTTTTAGAAGGAGGTGAGGGTCCTTGAGAGGGTGCAGAGGAGATTTACCAGAATGGTTTCAGAGATGGGGGATTTTATCGACAAAGTTAGGTCTCCTTGGAACAAAGGAGATAGAGGGGAGATTGAATAGAAGTGTATAAGATTATGTCAGGCATAGATACCGCCCTCCAGTCTGAAGAAACCGTTCACCAGTTCTCTCTGTGTCCTGTCCCTTAGCCAATGTTGTATCCACTCTGTCCCTGTCCCGTTCATTCCATCAACATACCTTTCGTGAACTAGTCAATTATGAGGCACCATTAAGCCGGCCCCATGAGGAAATTGGTCCCAGAGCACAGAAAAAAAACACAGACAGGCAATGAGCATCTGCAACAAGAGAGAATCCAACCACCTCCCCTTGGCATTCAAAGCATTATCCCATCGTTGAATCCTCCAGCATCAACATCCTGGGGAGACAGTGACCAGGAACTGAATTGAAGAAATCACATCTGTACTGTGGCGACAAGTGACTCACCCCGACTCCCCAAAGCCTTTCCACCACCTCCAAGACACAAGTCAGGTGTGTGATGGTATCTCTCCACTTGCCTAGATGAGTGCAGGACCGACAATACTCCAGAAGCTCGACACCATCCAGCACAAAGCAGTCCACTTGATTGGCACCCCATCCACAACTTTAAACTTTGATTAGATCACCCCTTAACCTTCTAAATTCCAGCGATACAGAGTAAAGCTCCATCTACACTGTCCCATCAAATGCTGCCAAGCTATTAGTTAGCTATTGAGTAAATCTCTGTCCTCTCCATTCTATCAAACACTCCCAGGGCAGGTGCAGTGTGGGGATATTTACAGAGTAAAGCTGACTCGATATGTGCCTCTCTTTCCCTTCCTCCATCCAGATGGAGAGAGTAACAGTGAGAGAGACAGGGATAGATATGGAGAGAGTAAAACAGAGAGAGGGAGGGATAGCAATGGGGAGAGAGCACCAGTGAGAAAGTGGAAGAAATTGGGATGGAGAGTGTCGGTCAGTGTTACTGCAAAGCTGTGTTCAGCAGACTGGAAGATTTGACACAGCGAATATTGGGATTGAGAGGGGACAGAGGGAGATAGAGATAGAGAGAGAAGAGGAGAGATATAAATATGGAGAGAGTAGCAGAGTGAGTGAGTGAGTAAGGGAGAGGGGAAGACGGATATGGAGAGAGATTACCAGTAAGAGTAGCTTTCCACTTCTCTCTCCATGTATATCTCTCCCTTTCTCACTGTTACACTCTCTCCATCTTTATTTCTTCCTCTCTCCTGATCGTTCACACTCTATGCCGATTTCTTGTACCTCCGTGTGCACAGGATTACATCAAACCGTGATTATATTTGACATTTGCCCTTTCGATCTCTCCTAACAACGTGACTGTCTCCAACATTCTCTCTGCGTCTGTGAACAGCGGGACCTTGGAGTGAATGTTCACTGATTCCTTAGGGTAACAGACAGCGAGAGACTGGGATTCAGAGAATAACAGAGTGGCAGAGATTGGGATTCAGAGGGTAACAGAGAGGGAGAGATTGGGTATCAGAGGATAATAGAGTGGCAGAGATTGGGATTCAGAGGGTAACAGGGAAGGAGAGACTGGGATTCAGAGGGGAACAGAGGTTAACAGAGAGGGAGTGATTAGGATTCAGATGGTAACAGGGAGGGAGAGACTGGGAATCAAAGAGTAACATAGAGGGAGAGACTGGGATTCAAAGAGTAACATAGAGGGAGAGACTGGGATTCAAAGAGTAACAGAGAGGGAGAAACCGGGATTCAGATGGAACAGAGAGGGAGAGACAGAGAGAGAGAGAAGGATAGAGGAAGAGGCAGTGATAGATGCAGAGACAGAGATAATGCTAGACAGATGGGGAGACACAGAGAGAGAGAGACAGAGAGAGCATCAGAGACAGAGATAGAAGGAGAGAGAAGGAGTGACGGGGGGTGGAAGACAGATGAAGAGACAGAGAGAGAGAGAGAGAGACAGAGAGAGGAGAGAGAGGGAGTGACAGGGAGGGAAGGACAGATGGAGGGATAGCGAGAGAGACAGAGAGAGAAGGAGAGAGATGGAGTGACAGGGAGGGAAGGACAGATGGAGGGATAGAGGGAGAGAGACAGAGATAGGAGAGAGAAGGAGTGACAGAGATTGAAAGACAGATGGAGGGACAGATAGAGACAGAGAGAGAGGCGGAGACAGAGAGAGGGGGAGAGAGAGGGACAGAGAGGGAGGGATAATGAAGGAAGGAAAAATGGTTGAAACCATTGCTATCCTGGGAGCGTGGGAGGAAGGGAGAGATGAAAAGAGAAAGGGGAAGAGAAAGGGAGAAAAGGTGTCAGAGGCACAGACAGAGTTATGGACAGAGGCAGAGAGAGAGAGGGAAAGAGGGAGATAAAGAGACAGAGAGACAGGAGAGGGAGACAGAAGGAGAGAGAGGGAGTGACAGGGAGGGAAAGACAGATGGAAGGACAGAGAGAGAGAAGGAGCGAGAGGGAGAGACAGAGAGATGGACAGAGGGTTGACTGAGAGGGAAAGACAGATGGAGGGACAGAGAGAGAAGGAGAGAGATGGAGTGTTAGGGAGGAAAAGACAGATGGAGGCACAGATCGAGTGACAGAGAGGAAGAGGCAGAAATAGAGAGGTAGACAGAGATATAGAGAGGAAGATACAGAGACAGTGAGAAAGATAGAAAGAGAGAGAGAGATAGAGACACAGAAAGAGAGAGAGAGGTAGAGACACAGACAGAGAGAGAGAGATAGAGACACAGAGAGAGAGGCAGCTGCAGTGAGAAAGAGAGAGAGAGACAGAGACAGTGATAGCGAAAGACAACGAGAGGGAGAGATGGGGAGAGAAAGTTGTACGGGGAAGAGAGAGCGGGAGAGAGAGGGGGAGAGAGAGATAGAGGGGATAGTGGGAGAGAGAGTGCCAGAGAGAGATAGAGGGGTGAGTGAGAGATAGAGAGGGGAGTGAGAGATGGAGGGGGAGTGAGAGGGAGATAGTGGGGGAGAGGGAGATAGAGGCGAGAGGGAGTGACAGAGAGTGAAAGACAGATGGAGGGACAGAGAGAGAGACAGAGATAGAAGGAGAGAGAGAGGGAGTGAGACAGAGGGAAATACAGATGGAGGGACACAGACAGATGGAAGGAGAGAATGGGACAGATAGGAAGGGATACAGAAAGAGGGAGAGAAAGAGACAGACTGAGGGAGAGACAGTGGTACAGAGAGCGAGAGAGGGAGGCACAGAGGGACAGAGACGGGGATTGGGAGAGACAGGGATTGGGAGATTGGGTGAGACTGAGAGAGAGAGAGGCAAATGTAGAGGAAGAGCCAGTGATAGACGGAGAGACAGAGATAATGACAGAGACAGAGATGGAAGGAGAGAGAGGGAGTGACAGAGAGGGAAAGACAGATGGAGGGACAGAGACAGAGGGAGAGACAGAGATAGAATGAGAGAGAGGGAATGCCGGGGAAGGAAGACAGATGGAGAGACAGAGAGAGAGGCAGAGAGAGAAGGAGGGAAAGGGAGAGACAGAGAGGGAAAGACAGATGGGGAGACAGCGAGAGAGAGGCAGAGATGGAAGGAGAGAGAGGGAGTGATAGGGAGGGAACGACAGATGGAGGGACAGAGAGAGAGAGACAGAGATAGCGGCAGAGACAGAGATACAGGAGAGAGAAGGCGTGGCGGGGGGAGGTTGAAGACAGATGGAGTGACAGAGAGAGAGAGAGAAAGAGAGAGGAGAGAGAGGGAGTGACAGGGAGGGAGGGACAGATGGAGGGATAGAGAGAGAGAGACAGAGAGAGACGAAGTGACAGGGAGGGAAGGACAGATGGAGGGATAGAGAGAGAGAGACAGAGATAGAAGGAGAGAGATGGAGTGACAGAGAGTGAAAGACAGATGGAGGGACATATAGAGGCAGAGAGAGAGGCAGAGACAGAGAGATGGAAAGTGAGACGGACAGAGAGGGAGGGTTAAAGAAGGAAGGAAAAATGGTTTAAACCATTGCTGTCCTGGGAGCGAGGGAGGAAGGGAGAGATGAAAAGAGAGAGGGGGAAGAGAAAGGGAGAAATGGTGGCAGAGACACAGACAGAGTTATGGACAGAGGCAGAGAGAGAGAGGGAGATAAAGAGACAGAGGGACAGGAGAGGGAGACAGAAGGAGAGAGAGGGAGTGACAGGGAGGGAAAGACAGATGGAAGGACAGAGAGAGAGAAGGAGAGGGAGAGACAGAGAGAAGGACAGAGGGAGTGACAGAGAGGGAAGGACAGATGGAGGGACAGAGAGAGAATGAGAGAGGAGGAGTGTTAGGGTGGGAAAGACAGATGGAGGGACAGATAGAGAGACAGATAGGAAGAGGCAGAAATAGAGAGGGAGACAGATAAATAGAGAGGAAGATACAGAGACAGTGATAGAGAGAGAGTAACAGAGAGAGAGAGATAGAGACACAGACAGAGAGAGAGAGATAGAGACACAGAGAAAAACAGAGAGAGAGGCAGCGGCAGTGAGAAGAGAGAGACAGAGACAGTGATAGCGAAAGACAACAAGAGGGTGAGATGGGGGGAGAGAAAGTTGTACGGGGAACAGAGAGCGGGAGAGAGAGGGGGAGAGAGAGATAGAAGGGGGAGGGAGAGAGTTAGAGGGGGAGGAGAAGGAGATATCGGGGAGAGGGAGATAGAGGGTGAGAGGGAGATAGAGGGGGGAGGTGGTGATAGAGGGGGGAGGGGGAGATAGAGGGGGAGCTGGAGATATAGGGGGAGAGGGAGATAGAGAGGGGGAGGGGGAGAGATAGAGATAGAGGGGGAGAGGGGGATAGAGTGGGAGAGGGTGATAGAGGGGGAGAGGGAGGTAGAGGGGGTGGGGGAGATAGAGGGGGAGAGGCAGATGGAGCGTGAGTTGGAGATAGAGAGGGTGATGGAGATAGAGAGGGTGATGGGAGGGTGATGGAGATAGAGCGGGTGATGGAGATAGAGAGGGTGATGGAGATAGAGAGATAGAGGGTGAGAGGGAGATGGAGGGTGAGAGGGAGATAGAGCTGGAGATGGAGATAGAGAGGGAGATGGAGATCGAGGGGGAGATGGAGATCGTGGGAGAGTTAGAGATCGAGGGAGAGTTGGAGATCGAGGGGGAGTTTGAGATCGAGGGGGAGTTGGAGATCGAGGGGAGTTGGAGATCGAGGGGGAGAGGGAGATCAAGGGCGAGAGGGAGACAGAGAGAGAGAGGGAGACACGAGGGAGGGGGATACAGGGGGGGAGAGGGATACAAGGGGGAGAGGGATACAGGGGAGAGAGGGATACAGTGGGGGAGAGGGGGACGCGGGGGAGAGGGAGGCAGGGGGAGAGGGAGACGGGGGAGAGAGGGAGACGGGGGAGAGAGGGAGACGGGGGGAGAGAGGGAGACGGGGGAGGAGAGAGGGAGACGGGGGGGCACAGAGGGAGATAGAGGGGGGAGAGGGAGATACTGTGGGGAGAGGGAGATTGAGGGGGAGACAGAGATAGAATGGGAGAGAGAGAGAAGGGGAAGAGGGTGGTGAACCTGTGGAATTCTCTACCGCAGAAGGCAGTGGAGGCCATGTCATTAAATATATTCGTGGAGGAGAGAGATATATTTCTTAATGTCAAAGGGATCAAGGGGTATGGGGAGAAATTGGGAACAGGGTACTGAATTAGACCATCGGTCATGATCCTTATTGAATGGCAGAGCAGACCCGAGGGGCCGAATGGCCTGCTCCTGCTCCTATTTTCGATTTTTCTATGAGAGAAGCGGACTGAGAGAGGGAGAGGTAGAGCGAGAAGGAGAAACAGGGAGAGAAGGAGAGATAGAGATGCAGAGAGGTGACCCTGAGATTCTCTCTCTCTCACACACAAACATGCAGACACACACAGACACACACATAAAGGGACACACACACACACACACACACACACACACACACACACACACACACACACACACACACACACACACACACACACACAGATTTTGCAATCCACACTGATGACAGTAAAAATGGCCAACAGAACTTCGGTAACAATCCCCAGTGTCTGCCCAGATCTGAGAGACAGAGAGAGACAGAGAGAGAGATAGGGCAGTGACGGAGAGAGACCTTGGAAGGAGGAGGAGAAAACAGCTTGGTGGAGAAACTTCACATTTATTTGCGTTCTCCAGATTTTATTGAAAGTTGAAGGGGACTGGAGAATGGAAAAACTGTCAGCACACAACAACAACACTGAGAGACGATAGAAGTGAGGGAAGGGGAGACACACTTTAAAATCCACACTGATGTCAGTAAAAATCCCCAAACACAAGCTCAGTAACAATGTTTGATATTTTCAAACTGCAGGGAAAGAATTAAAGGTTTGAAGTTAACTACGAGATGGCTGAAAGCATTGCTGTGTTGGGATGAACATATCAATGGACTGGAAGAGTCCGGATGGTCCTGACCTGGGATTAACATATCAATGGACAGACCCCCTCTCCCGCCCCTGAGGCAGAAGATTGAGAGACAGCCCAACATGTCAGAGGCTCTAGGTGGAGTTTGCAAACAGCTCACTCAGAATATAAACTGGGTTTGAAGATCTCAGTTCCAATCACAAAACCAACCTTTCACTCTCTATCCAGAGAGAGTGGACACATTCCCCAGTCAGATTCAGTGTGTGTGTCTGTGTATCTGTGTGTGTGCTCTCTCTGTCTCAATCTGGTTTATAACTGTGATTTGATTGTATTTGAATATTGCTGATTGTCTGTGTAACTGAGAGAGGAAACCCTGGGCTCTTGCTATCCTATTTTGTTGAAATATGTCCTCGTTTTGTATTTTAATCCATTTTTTTTCTCCTTCTTTCCCCTGAGGAATTTTCATTCTGAAAACTGCACCGTGAAGTTGAAAAGAGGGAAAGTTTGGGACGAGGAATCCTTGGACACATTGAGGCCTTTTCCACAGGCTGCACCCAAAGGGCCCACGTGAGTTGTGTCCATATATTCTTCCGAGGTTCAATTTCCTCTCTGGGGCCCACTTCGCAAGACTCATTCTCTCTCTCTATCTGTCTCTCTGAATGAGAGTAACAGGAGGGAGAGAGACGCAGGAGAGTGAGGGAAACATAGAGAGAATCAGCGGGGGAGTGGAGGGGTAGACGGCTGGTAGCCGGCTGTTTGTGGGATCTTGCTGTGCACCAATGGCCTGCAGTTTTTCCAACATTGTAACAGTGACGACCACTTTAAAAATTAACTCATTGAGGGTCAAAAGCTTGGAATTAAGTCACAAATCTGATAGTTTCTTAAGGCTTGTTATAATTCTAGAGTAATCCGTGTGCTTTGGGCAATGTCCGGAATCTTTACTGTTGAATAAGATGTACGGAGTTATATTCTTTAAAAATGCCTTTTAATCAATTTTCTCTCTTTCCCTCTTGCCTTCAGGAATTTTCATTCTGAAAACTGCATCGTGAAGATGAAAAGAGGGAAAGTTTGGACGAGGAATCTTTGGACTGGAGCATCCTCCGAGGGGACGGACTGAGGCCTTGTCCACAGGCTGCACCCAAAGGGCCCACGTGGGATGTGTCTGTTTATTAGCCCGAGGTTTAATATCCTCTCTGGGGCCCTGGGTTATCTAGTTCCTGTCGGATTGGGGCTCCTGGAGTTTTAAACATGTTGAAAGCCTGGGGTTAAAGGAGCAGCCCCAGGATGGAGTCCCATTTGCACTTGCTCCATCCAGCCCTGTCTGTGAGGTTTGCTGATGTTTTGGGCAATGCTTCGTGAACTTAGTGAAATAAGATGCATGGTGCCCATTTTAATTCATTTTACTGTAGTTATGAGGTTAGCTTTCCCTCTGTCTCCACATTCTTTCCCTGTGTCTCTATCTCCCCCCATGCTTTCTCTTCTCTGTCTCGGTTACACACTCTCCATCGCCACTTAAACCTTTAATAAATAAAAATAAACATACCACACACAGCAATGTAATTTGTCGTTATTTGAAATGGTGAGACGGAATCAGCAGCTTGTTCGCAGTTTAAAGAGGGAGTTTCACCCTTTCTAGGGACTGAAATCTGGCTATTATCACATTGCTGCTTGTGGGATCTTGCTGTGCATCTAGTGGCCTGCAGCATTTCCTGCATGACAACAATGAGGACACTTACCTCCCTGTCACACCATTTTAGAAGTGAATTCATTTTGTGTAAAGCTCCCCTGAAGGCCTGGAATTAAAGTCCTGAGCTTGGAGCCGGTATAATTCCAGAGTGTTGCTGGTGTTTAGGGCAGTGACGTGAATTTGAGGGTGAAATAAATTGTGGGATCTTGCTGTGCACTTATGGCATGCAGTGTTTCCAACATTGCAATAGTGACGAGCACTTAAACAGTTCACTGAGTGTCAAATGTTCCCGATTCAAACAATTCAGTTTACTGAAGTTCTGAGTTTCGAATTCTCTCTGTCTTTCTCCAGAATTATTTCCCTCTGTCTCTCTATTTAAACCTTTAATAGTTAAAAACACATACAGCTGTGTGATTTGTTGTTGGTTTAAATGGTGAGACAGAAATATTTCACAGCTATTTTCAGTCAAGATTACATATGAGATAGAGGGACAAAAACAGATATGGACGGAGAGAGAGAGACAGGGTAGAGAGATACAGAGACAGAGGAGAGAAATACACAGACAGGGAGAGAGATACAGAGACAGGGGGGAGAGATACAGAGACAGGGGAGAGAGATACAGAGACAGGGAAAGAGATAGAGACAGGGGAGAGAAATACAGAGACAGGGGAGAGAGATACAGAGACAGACACAGAGAGGTGGAGGTTGCTGTCTGAACACTTTTTTCATTTGGTTTATTAACTGTGATTTGTCTGTTTTAGGGTGTTGCTGAGAGAGTGTCTGTGTCACTGAGGGCAATTCCTGGGCTCTTGCTGTGCTATTTTGCTTCACAATGCATTTTAATCAATTGTGGGATCCTGCTGTGCCTCTATTCCCTGCATCAACTCCTACATGACAACACTGAGGCAGAAACAGATGGAGAGTAAAAGAGGGAGAGTGAGAGTCAGCTGGAGGAGGCAGGTTAAATGCAGAGAGAGAGACAGATGAGTGAGGGAGGGAAGTCAGAGAAAGATGGACAGAGACAGAGAGAGAGAGGGAGTGAGAAATCTGCACTCAAAACCTCGGTAACCTGAATATTGAAGTGTCACCATTGCTGGGATCTTGCTGTGCACTAAAAGCAGATTATCTGCAAATCAGATTTCTGCCTGTGGGATGTTGCTGTGTACACACTGCCTGCAGGTTTCCTGCATTGCAACAGTGGACCACTTTCAAAATTAATTCATTGAGTGTCAACTGCGACTGAGGGCCAATAATTACAAGAGCTGAACGTGAAGCTGCAGAAAGGTTGGTTTCAATTTAAAGATGGAGTTTAGCATTTTCTGAGGTCTGTGATGGGATATTTGGCGATGATCACATTGCGGGATACTGCTGTGCATACATTCCCTGCATCAATTTCTACATCACAACACTGAGGCAGAAACAGGTGGAGAGAAAAAGAGGGAGAGTGCGAAACAGCTGGAGATGGCAGGTTAAACAAAGAGAGAGAGAGAGAGAGAGAGACAGGCGGAGTGTGGGTGAGGGAGGGAAGGCAGAGAAAGATGGAGAAAGACAGACAGAGAGAGAAATCCACACTCACACCTTGGTTGAAGTGTCACCATTGCTGGGATCTTGCTGTGCACAGCTTGCAGGCTGTTATCACACTGCTGCTTGTGGGATCTTGCTGTGTACCAATGTCCTGCAGCATTTCCAACATTGCAACAGTGACGAGCACTTTAAAAAGTAATTCATTGAGTGTCAAATACTTCTGTGAATCAGCAATGAAATGGGTGAAATGTGAAGGTTTGTCAAGGCTTGTTCTCATTCCCAAATAATACTGGTGTTTTAGGCTGTGGGCTGAATTTGACAGTGAAACGAAACACCTGGGGACCATTTGAATTCAGTTTTTCAGGGATGGGAATGTGGATTTCTCTCTCTATCCTTCTACAGGAGAGTGGATGGGGGTCACCAGTGTTTGTGTGTTTTTACAATGAGGCAGAAACAGATGTCGAGAGACACAGAGAGAAATAGAGAGAGAAAGAGAGAGAGAGAGAGAGAGAGAGAGAGAGCAGGAAATGACAGGGTTAACACATCCACACTTCCTCGTCTCTGGCTCTGTGTCGGGGGACGTGTTTGTAAGATGGGGAGTCACTGAGAGATTGTTTTATGTCAGTGAGTTTGAGAGAAAGAGCCCTGGGCTCTTGCTGTGTTTTATTTCTGTGCAAAAATGCTTTGCTTTGTTTGAATCAATTTTATTATTCTTATTCCCAAGGAGAATCTTTTCGGAAGCTGCATCTGTGATGATGCAGAGGGAGAATCTTTTGGCCACGTGGAATTCTCAGACAAGAGCTTGAACCAGGGAGGGAAAATAATAATACATATATATTTGTCATTGTCAAATTCATTTCTAAATACAGAAAAGAAAACTGATTGTGTTTTCGGGGCTGACAGAAAAACAAAGTGCTGGAAATGCTGAGTATTTCCAGAACAGTTTTTATTTCAGATTTCCAGCATCCTCAGTATTTTGATTTTGTGTTTTCGGGGGTCTGTGGATTTTTTTTACCACAAGGGAGGGGGCTGGAGGGTGCTCCGAACGGAATAGTTTGGGAAGCGCTGCTCCAGAAGTCAATGTAATCCCATAGTTTTCCCTCTCTCCATCTCTTGCTGCTACTTGTTCCCTGCACCTTCCTCCATGTTCCTAGCTCTGTTTCTTCACATCTTTAAATCCCTATCTCTGTATCTCTCAACATCCTTTCTATCTCTGCCTGTCTCTAGAGACTCACAGGTTTCTATTGTCATTCTCTTTCTGCAACTCTCTGCATCTTTATCTGTCTCTCTCTCACTCCATTTCTTCTCTCACTCACCTCCAAATCCCTGAATCTTTCCATCGCTGCTCCTCCTTTCCTGCAAGATTATCTCTGCATTTCCTCCATCCCGCAGCATGCCTTTCTATTCTGTAAACGCATCTTACTTTGTATCTCTGCCCCTCCACAACTTTCTGTCTCTGCGTCTCTCTCTTGGTCTGGGACCTTTCTCAATATCTCCATTTCTCTCTCTCTCTCTGCCCTTCTCAGTATTTCCGACCCTCTGTTCTCAGTTTCTCTCACTGTTGTCGGACTCCCTGCATCTCATTCTCCATCTCCCTTTCCATTTATTTTTCTCTCTCTCTGTTCTGTCCTAATCTCGGGATCTGTTTTCTGTATTTCTGTCCCTCTGTCAGGTGGTGGATTTGAACTCACAGCCTTGGTGTTGGACAGGTTGATTGTGAAGTGGGATCCTGCTTTCCATCTCTGCCCAGTGTTGCTCCCATTGAGGTAAAAACAGGATAGAGATTCTGAACGGACAGCCGATACACAACCACCCTCCTCCCCTCCACCCTGGCTTGCACCATTGGCACCAATTCCGAGTCCAGCCCAGTGTTTCTTTGAATCTCTGTGTATCTGCTCCCCGACTGTCTCTGCCTGTCTCCTTGTGGTTCAATGGGGGAAGGGACAAGTCAGACATTATCTAACATGGGTGGGACAGGATCAAAGTGCTGAATGGCCTCTTCCCGTCCCTGTGCAAAATCAATGTGTGATTGTTTGTGTTTGACTCCCTCTCTTTGATTCCCTGAAGCCGATGGGGAGAGCAGGTGTAACACCTTTCTGCAGAGAGGGCTGTGGCCTGTGCGTTAAAGGCTCAGAATGCCAGTTAGCCTCTGAAGGTCCTTGCTCTATGCCCGGCCCTGATTTTGGCCGGACAGGAGTTAAAGGTGCTGGGGATCTGGGAGCAAGATGTTGGAATTCCAGTGGCTTATCCAGATCTGGAATTAAAATGAATGGAAGATTGTCCGGAGATGGATCCAAACCCAGGAAAGTGATGGCCGTGGGCAAAACGCGGTGGGGGGCGAGGGGGGTAGGGGGCTGTTCACGGGGGCGATGATACAGGGTGGGAATTAGTAGAGGGGGGACTTTTACATTACATGGAGGGCATTTAGAAACTGGGAGAGTTTACAGTGGAGAGCGGGGGGAGAATTAGATTGGGTTCAGTAAATGGGGGGGTATTTAGATGCGAGTCTGTTCACAGAACGGTGGGTATTTAGATGGGGGTCTGTTGCGGGCGGGTATAGAGATGGGAGTCTGTTCCCGGGGGGTATTTAGATGGGAGTTTGTTCCTGGGGGGTTATACAGAGGGGAGTTTGTTCCAGGAAGGTATTGAGATGGGAGTTTGTTCCTGGGGGTTATTCAGAGGGGAGTTTGTTCCCGGGGGGGTATTTAGATGGTAGTTTGTTCATGGGGAGGTACTCAGATGGGAGTTTGTTCCTGGGGGGTTATTCAGAGGGGAGTTTGTTCCCGGGGGGGGGGGGGATTTAGATGGTAGTTTGTTCATGGGGAGGTATTTAGATGGGAGTTTGTTCCTGGGGGTGTATTTAGATGGGAGTTTGTTCTGGGGATGTATTCAGATGGGCGTTTGTTCCTGGGGTGTAGTTGGATGGCAGTTTGTTCTGGGGGTGTATTTAGATGGCAGTCTGCTCCAGGGGTGGGGGTATTAAGATGGGAGTTTGTTCCCGGGCGGTATATAGATGGGGGTCTGCTACTGGGGGGTGTTATTCAGATGGGAGTCAGTTACTGGGGGTGTATTTAGATGGGAGTTTGTTCCCGGGGGGGAATTTAAATGGGTGTTTGTTCCCGGGGTCTATTTAGATGGGAATCTGTCCTGGGCGCGTGGTAGTTTGATGGGTTGTCTTGCAACAGAGGGAATGGGATAATTAGATGGGGTTCTGTTGATAATGAGGGTATTAGATGGGGGTCATTTAACATGGGATATCAGACAGTTGTCTGCAGATGAGGATTATTTAGATCGGGGGTGTCTGGACAAGGGCGGGATGTTTTCTGGCGGGGGGAATTGCAGGAAAAAGATTTGCGTGGTGGATAAAAATTGCGGGCGGTGGATAAATTGACGGCTGTGGATAATTTCAGGGCGGTGGATAAATTGAGGGCGGTGGATAGGGTCAGGAAAAGACAGAAAAATTTGGAAAGAGATAGAAATGATAGAAAGAGAAATAGAGAAGACAGAAAGATACAAAGAAAGAGAGAGAAAAAGAGAAGGGAAAAAATGTGGCGGGAAATAACAGAGACACAAAGAAATTGAAGGCACCAAAGAGACAGACAGAAAGACAGTGAGAAAGACACAGAGAATCACAGAGAGATTGAGAGAGAGGACAGAGAATCACAGAGAGATTGAGAAAGAGAACAGAGAATCACAGAGAGATTGTGAGAGAGGACAGAGAAAGCCATTGAGACAGAAAGACGCACAATCACTCAGAGAGAGAGAGAGAAACACAAAGTGAGGTAGAGGGAGAGATGGAGGAACAGAGAGAGAGAGAGAAAAACAGAGACAGAAATACAAGGTGAGGGAGAGATTGAGAAATAGAGTGAGAGAGAGATTCAGTGCGAGAGAGAGAGATTCAGTGCGAGAGAGATTCAGTGAGAGAGTGATTCTGTGAGAGAGAGATTCAGTGAGAGAGTTTCAGTGAGAGAGATTCAGTGAGAAAGATTGAGTGAGAGAGATTGAGTGAGAGAGAGATTGAGTGCTAGGGAGAGTCTGTGAGAGGAAGATTGAGTGCGAGAGAGAATGAGTGCGAGGGAGATTGAGTGCGAGGGAGATTGAGTGCGAGGGAGAGTCTGTGAGAGGGAGATTGAGCGAGAGGGAGATTGAGTGAGAGAGAGATTGAGTGAGAGAGTGATTGAGTGGGAGAGAGATTGAGTGGGAGAGAGATTGAGTGGGAGACAGATTGAGTGGGAGAGAGATTCAGTGAGAGAGAGATTGAGTGAGAGAGAGAGTGATTCAGAGAGAGATTCAGTGAGAGAGAGATTCAGTGAGAGAGAGATTGAGTGAGAGAGAGATTCAATGAGAAAGAGATTGAGTGAGAGAGATATTCAGTGAGAGAGAGATTCAATGAGAGAGAGATTGAGTGAGAGAGAGATTGAGTGAGAGAGAGATTGAGTGAGAGAGATTCAATGAGAGAGAGATTGAGTGAGAGAGAGATTGAGTGAGAGAGTGATTGAGTGAGAGAGAGATTCAGTGGGAGAGAGATTCAGTGGGAGAGAGATTCAGTGGGAGCGAGATTAAGTGAAAGAGAGATTGAGAGAGAGAGAGAGAGAGAGAGAGAGATTCAGAGAGATATTGAGTGAGAGAGAGAGATTCAGTGAGAGAGAGAGTGAGTGAGAGAGAGATTCAGTGAGAGAGAGATTGAGTGTGAGAGAGATTCAGTGAGAGAGACTTAGTGAAAGAGACTGAGCCAGAAGAAGGGAGGGAGAAAAGCAGAAACAGAAAATAAAGATGTGATACTCACCATCCCACACCGTCTGCTTTCCACCGTTGGACTCTAACACCTTCCCGCCATCAGCTCATCCATGGGGAAGAGATCCTGGAGAGGGGCATTGTGGTGGGATTTAGAGAAAAGCGTCAGGACTGGGACAGAGAGTGTGGGGGATTCAGACTGGACTCTCTCACACACACACACACTGTAATCAGTTCCAATTCACCTGGGCACAGAGATTGAGACACAGAAACTCACCTTCAGAAACCAGCCGCATGGAAGGAAAGAATGTCGTCTGATGTTGTCCTAATATATCCCAGAACCTGTCACTCAAAACAGACAGTCTACCCAAAATGCAGCTTACCCAACCAGCTCTCAGCTTCCTCCATCTGGACACTCCCTCCCAGGTATGGGACAGTCCAAGGTGAGTCTCTGTGTAAACAGCGAACGGGGGATGGAGGGATATTCCAGATATATCCCAAATGGACCATTCCAGACAGAAACCTGTCTGTCTCTCTCTCCCTCCCCCCAAAAACCTCATTAACAGAGCAGAAAAGCTGCTGTAATTTAAAACCTGGAGGGACTGGTTTGGATAATGACCATTTAACACTCATTGTATTAAATGTCTTTCACTATTCACCTCCAGTTAACAGAAAGTTCAGAAAATGACTCATTGCACCTTGAAACTCTGACAAAGTGTTATTGCTGGAGAGGCCTGTTTGAATGCAGTACAAACATGCGGTTTTTATTCGGTTTTTCATTTCCACTGTGTGACAAAGATTGAAACTAGAGCCAGCTTAATGAGGCAGCCAAGAGAACTTTTATAACCAGTGAAATTTCACACAACATTTCTTACCCACATTTACAGTTATATTTGTCAATGATTCTTTGCACTGTATTTGATGCTGCTGTGTTTATGTATTAGCTGTAATCAATCAATAAAACCTTCTTAACATTTACCAGTTTAATGTTGCAAGGGTTTACAAAGCTGGGAAATGGCCATTTATCACAAATGGTATTAAAGATCTTCCACTTTTCACCTCCAGTTTATGTAAAGTTCAGCAATAAAGACCTCCACATTCTGACAAAGACTTTTTACTGCTGCAATAAAGTGTCACTTGTTCCCATTTGCTTCCTGACTGTTTCTATCCTCTGCTCTCCTGGGGGATTCAGAGGGATTTTTATTCATTGTTTGTCCAAATTTAGGAGGTTCCAGATCCTCTGCAGCTGCTGTCCTGGAGAAATTAATTGCATTGCATTCAAAATCTTTCCCTCATTTTGGAGATATGAGGAGAGACTGTTTACACTAGTAGAGGCGTGAAACAATAGGCAGGGAGTTATTATGGTCTGGAATTCACTGTCTGACAGGTTTCTGAAAGCAGATTCAATATTAAGTTTCAAAGGACAATTGGAGTAAAATTTCAACTACTCGTAGTTATAGTAGAGAAGATACCAGCATAGAAAGAGAAGTGAGAGAGAGAGAGATGTCATAACGTAGGTGATCAAGAACTCAACACAACTTATATTGAGAGTTTTTATTTATAAATGACTGTTGGAGTTTTATTTGATCCTGTTGTTTTATTTATACATTACCTTTAATCACTCAATATAACTTTCCAAACAGGAATGAGTTTCATGTTACAAGTGTTCACACAGTAGAAAAATAGCCATTTTACAAACGTTGCATTGAAATTATTTTATTCAGCATCTCAAGTTTACAATAAAGTAAATTCTTCAGACTTGTGGAAACTTTCATACTCAGCAAGGGAATCTCCCATCAACAATGGCTCAGCATCTCCATCTGCTGGTCTCCCTGCCTCACTGCAGTTAATGTTCCTCTCTCACCATCTCCATCTGCTGGTACCCCTGCCTCACTGCAGATACTGTCCCACACTCACCATCTCCATCTGCTGGTGTCCCTGTCTTACTGCAGCTGCTGCCCTCCTCTCACCATCTCCATCTGCTGGTATCCCTGTCTTACTGCAGCTACTGTCCCCCTCTCACCATCTCCATCTGCTGGTGTCCCTGTCTCACTGCAGTTAATGTCCTTCTCTCACCATCTCCATCTGCTGGTGTCCCTGTCTTACTGCAGTTACTGCCCCCTCACACCATCTCCATCTGCTGGTGTCCCTGTGTCAATTCAGTTACTGTCCCTTCCTCACCATCTCCATCTCCTGGTGTACCCGTCTCATTGCAGTTATTGTCCCTCTCTCACCATCGACATCTGCTGGTAGTCCTGCCTCACTGCAGTTCCTGCCCCACTCACCATCTCCATCTGCTGGTGTCACAGCCTCACTGCAGTTACTGTCCCACTCACCAGCTCACAATCCCTGCGATTTGCAGCTTTGTCCACTGGCTGCGGTTGTTGACAAAGCAACCACTAGGTGTCGCTGTACTGGCGCATGCGCAAATGTCGCCTGTTCCACTTGAACGTCATGGTCTGCCCACGCTCAGGCAGCTGCCAGGACTAAAGATGGCGCCGGTCAAATAATCACAGAGGCGGGTGGAGGGTGGGAGGTGGAGCTGGGGGTCTGGGGGAGGAGGAAGGGGAATGGGATTTAGTTCCAGTGTTTGAAACCCTTCAGCTCTTTCTATGATTTCACTAATTTAACATAGCGATTGAAAGGGTATTTCACCCCCTTCTTCAGCTCCTGTCTGAATTTAGTCTGGGTCACAATGTAAATACATGTGTTGGTGCAGGAACTGAGAAGCTGCAGCATCTTTGATGTGTGATTTGTGATAAAGACAGGGTCAGTGGGAGAGGAATAATAATAAATATCTGTAATGCTCCTATAAATGTTATAAAAAAGCCGGGTCACCCATAACAGGAGAAAACTGCGGGATATAGTGAAGAGTAAAATAATTAATTTCCTGCGATTCTCCATCTCTGGGTCCTTGTGATTCTCTGCATTGCTGTGGCGCCGGAATCCCCTGCTGACTTTACTGGAGAATAAAATCCGTCTGACAGTCAGAACATTGAGCAGCAAAATCAGAAATACCGGGGTACAAGGGGTTAAAATGTAATTAAACAATTCAAATGCCCCCCATATTGGGGAATTAAAGAAGCTCAGTTTAGTAACACAACCCATGGGAACATTATCAATAATGTATTGTTGTTCCTGTGTAAAGTACCAGGGGAGAGACTCTAAACAGCCCAGCACACTCACTGTTCCCACAACCACAGCCGCCGTTTTCTCGCTGCAATATTTTGTTTTCAGCTTCTCACAACAAATGGCCACAAATCGATCAAAGGTGAAAGTGACTGTGAGCCAGACAGAAACAACTGTGGATGCAGAAAGCAGAACGGCAATGAGAGAACACACAGGAGTAATTCTCAGGAATGAATATGGGAAATAAATTCCAACAATCCACCTCAATATTGGATCAGTGATAACGACCAGGAGATCAGACACTGCCATTCCCACCAGGTAGACACTGATACATTTGGAGAGACCGCACTTTCCTCGGGACAGGATCACAATCGCCACCAAGTTAACTGGAAGAGAGAGAGAAAAGGAAGCAGAGAAATTACTGATCAGACCTGGAGACAAAGCAGCAGTTTTACAGGATCTGGGCTGAGATTTACAGCTTTGTTGCTGCATCGAGCAGTGAAAACTGATTCGTTGACACGGGCAGTGCTTTGTCACAGTGAAATGTTTGAAAACACAATTATTAATAATGAATTGGGAAATTGATGCAGAAAGTGAATAAAGTCAGCACCGGATCTACTGGAAGTACTGAATGAGGATGCAGTGTCAGTGGGGAATGAGAAGCTGTTTTACAGAGATGGAATCCAATGGGTTAATTGGGAATGTGTCTCCAGACTGTTGGTTGGGAAGGTTTGGGGAGAGTGGGATGTATAGCTGGTTTGTTGCTCTGGGTTCAGGGAACCGACAGGGACTGTTATCAAATGGGAAAATTCAGAAAACTGCAGCGCTAAGTTTGAGGATCAGCAATGAGCTAGAATGGTGGAGCAAGCTCGAAGGGCTGAATGGCCTCCTCCGACTCCCATGTTCCGGTATACCTATCAGGTTGGACGAGGCAGCTGGAGGTGGAGCCAGTGATTGAGATTGGGAGGGAGAGACGTTAAAGGATATGTTGGAGCAGGAGGGGAGACTGGAGCAGATGGTTTGGGAAAGTGGACAAACTGAAGCAATGGATGAGGAGACTGAGGATTCAATCCAGTGAGAGGAGAGGCTGAGATTCACAGGGAGAGACTGCAGCAGAGTGTTAGAGGAAATCTAATCTATGTATCCCAGTAATACAACTCAATTAATACATTCAAACAATAATCCCTGTGGTTATGGGTGTTGGAGAACAGTTCATTGTTTCTACAGTATAGTCAATATATTTAGTTTGTACAGGCTATTAAATATAAATTTAAATATATTTCTGATATCTGCCTCGCACTTCATTGAATTCAGCAGTCGCAGATATTTAAAAGTGCAGTATTTAAATAATGAAATACCATCAGTGATGAACTGATTCTATTCTGTTTATTCAGTCACTAAGTAAGGAATAGGAACTTTCTGCAAAACAAAATGATGACCTGACAGAAATCAACACAGAGGATCAAGTCCAACAGGAAAATGAACACAATCTGACAACAGACAACTTCAACTCACAGTTTCTCTCACTAATTGTTCTGGACATTCCAGCACTTTATGATAGTGAATTATTTACACTGCTGCTTCTTTCTCTTTCTTTTTACTTCTGCTTTTCTTTTCCAATCGGTTTCTTTCTCCCTGCTCATTTTATCCTTCCCGATCTCTCCGGAGTACTCACACCCTGTAAATTGTTACTTCATGCTGCTTTTCACATATGATTTATTCCTCACATTCTGCGTCTGTGTTCTGTTCACCAGCCCCAGGTTCAATGATTCTATTCTCAGAGTCAGTTTGTTCAATGGTGAAACCTCTGTGAATAATTTACTGTATCTACAGAACACCCAAGTCTCCACCTGTTCACCTGCACTCTTGACTTCATCTACAATACATGGAATAGACAGGATCGAAAGCTACTTCCAGACAAACCTCACAATCATTGAAATTCCTTCTCCTGGAATTATAAAGTCATCTGTTAGAATGTGGGATTGTTTAATTAATAAAACACCAACATCAGCGCTGCAGCTGATAATCTACAGATAAATGGAAAGTCTCTTGTTTCCAACTGATGGAGTGAAAACCAATAAAACATCACATCAATCCTATTTTACAATGTAGTCCAGTGACAGTGAAGTGTCCACAGTGAAGCAGAGAAGGAGATGTGAAAGTGTCAGCAGCAAACTCAGTTCAGTAGCCAGACCTCTGAAGCAGCGTCAGACACACACAGAATGAAATAATATTTGATAACAGTGATAATCAATAAATACATTGAAATCCCAGTTAAACTGAGCCATGTTATTGGGGAGGGAGGACATTGTTCTGTCCCCTTGTAACACTGAGACTGTGAGATGTCTCATTATCAATCACTGAAAAAACAATCGTAAAATTATTCCAGGACTGGTTAAATCCACATCATGAAACTGTTAAAAGCTCCTGATGGTCTGATTCTTATCCTAACCAAGACCTGTCCTTCAAATACATTCCATACACAGAATAATCCAGTAACAATGCGAGGGTTGCTTCAGGCAATACCATTAAAGATATAATGCAGCTCCTGCAAGAATGGAAGTGTAGACATTGAGGAGATTCCATCAGTCAATAGCTGGAAAAGAGCTGGGGGATGTGTAACACACACATTGAGAAATAATACCCAGTACAGCAGCACAGTTAACATCGATTTACACCATTAACAGGTGCGATGCTGCCTTACCAGCAACTCCAATTGCTGCAAGTACAGGATAGTAAATGTCTTGTATCTGATACATTACTGGATATCCCATTTCTGTGAGAAGCAGAGACTTCTATTAGCCTGGAATCCACAGCTCCACCAGGCACTCTGAGCTGATCCATTCCAATGGGTATTGATTTATAAAGGGGATAAGTCTCCACTGACATGGTTATACCCCTGATCATTGCTATTAGTTGCACTCACCTGAATAGACACATTACATCAGCAGCTTTGACTCTGGTGTAAATAATGTGTTGGATAAAACACAATCATTTCAATGTCAATGACATTTTCTGAGTAAGACGTCTCTCGGGAATAAACCTGAAATCTGTACTCATGCGGCATGGCTGTTACAATTACTAGTGGTGTAATTTATATTTTCCATATTATTGCATTGACCGTGTTCACTCCTGGCGTTTCAATTGTAAATGTAACTGATCTGTCTGAAGTGGACACTGAATCCAGGGGCAAAAACATTCCCGCTTCACTCTGTTCCTGCCTTTTCCCAGTTAAAATGTGAACTTTGAGTCTCTGCATTGGGACCATGTTGAGGGTTAGAAGCCTAAAAAAATACTGTGAGTGATATTAGGGGACGGACACAGTACATATCCTTTAAGGAAGCAGTCGCATGGTGATAATATCAATAGTCAAGTAATCCAGAGGCCCAACCTAATGGCCTAGGGACAGAGGCTCCAATCCCACCATAACAGGTGTATAGATTAGAGGGCGCTCCCCTTCAACGTATAAACGGGACGGAACTCCCTCTCTATGCATAAAGTGGAGGGAGGTCCCTCTATATGTATAAAGTGGAGGCAGGTCCCTTTCTGTGTGCAAAGTGGAGGGAGCTCCCTCTATGTATAAAGTGGAGGCAGGTCCCTCTCTATGTATAAAGTGGAGGGAGCTCCCTCTCTACGTATAAAGTGTTTAATATTTTAAAACTGCAGTGACATTTAATGTTGTTGAAAAAATATAATCAGAAATTGACAAACTTTAGAAGCAGGGGAGAGGGGAGACAGGGTGTGAGCGGACCTTGACAGAACCTCAGTAACAATCCCCATTATCTGCACAGTCCTGTATTGGGGGTTTAGTGTGAGAGTTTAGGGGGCGAGTGTTGATCAGTGTTTGATATTTTCAAAGTGAAATGACGTTCCCAGCGAGGGCAAGAATTGCAGGTTCAAAATTAGCCAAGAAATGGATTAAAACATTTCTGTCCAAGGGGAGAGAGAGAAGGAGAGATGCTGTGAGAGTGGCACAGGCACAGTCAAGGACTGAGGTGGAGAAAGAGGGATAAGAAGATAGAGAGAGAGAGAGAGAGAGAGAGAAATGGAGAGAGACAGACGTGAGAGGGAGAGACAGATAGAGGATGAGACAAGATGTAACAATAAGTAACAATCCTCATTATTTGCCCAATCCTGTATTGGGAGTTTAGTGTGAATGTTTTACGAGTGAGTGTTGGTTGGATCAGTGTTTGATATTTTCAAACTGCAGTGACCTTCCCAACAAGGCAGGTATAGAATAGCAGAGCAGGGAGGTTACGCTGAAACTGTATAACTCATTGGTGAGACCACAACTCGAGTACTGTGTGCAGTTCTGGTCACATCATTACAGAAAGGATGTAATTGCACTAGAGAGGGTACAGAGGAGATTTACGAGGATGTTGCCAGGACTGGAAAGATGAAGATATGAGGAAAGATTTGATAGGCTAGGCTTGTTCTCCCTCAAACAGAGAAATCTGAGGGGAGATCTGATTGAAATGTGAGGGGCTTGGATAGAGCGGAGGTGAAGGGTCTATTCACCTTAGCAGAGAGCTCAGTGACGAAGGGACATAGACTTAAAGTGATTGGTAGAAAGATTAGAGGGGTGATAGGGAAAATGTTTTTCACCCAGAGGGTGGTTCCCACTTGTGAAAGGATCGAGAATGCGATTAGTCAGATAGAAAATATATGGTAAGAGAAGCAAAAGTGACATGGAGAAAAACTTTTTCATGCAGTGAGTGCTTAAGGTCTGGAACAAGCTGCCTGAGAACGTGGTGGAGGCAAGTTTAATTGAAGCATTCAAAAGAGAATTAGACAGTTATATGAAAAGGAAGCATGCGCAGCGTTATGGGGAGAAGGCAGGGGAATGGAACTGAGTGACTTGCACTCGGGGAAAACCTGTGCAGAAATGATAGGACAGATGGAGGGATAGAGAGAAGCAGAGACAGAGAGAAAAGGAGAGAGTAGGAGAGACAGATAGGGAAAGACAGTTGGAGAGACAGAGAGTGAGAGAGGCAGCGATGGAAGGAGACAGAGGGAGTGACAGGAAGGGAAAGACAGATGGAAAGACAGAGAACGAGAGAGATAGAGATAGAAGGAGATTGTGGAGAGACAGAGAGGGAAAGACAGATGGAGGGACAGACAGAGAGAGACAGGGAGAGAGAGGGAGAGACAGAGAGGGAAAGACAGATGGAGGGACAGAGAGAGAGACAGAGAGAGTGGCAGAGACAGAGATAGAAGGAGCGAGAGGGAATGACGAGGGGTGGTGGGGGGGAAAGACAGATGGAGGGACAGAGAGAGAGAGAAAGAGAGAGTTGCAGAGACAGAGAGAGAAGGAGAGAGAGGGAGTGTCAGAGAGGGGAAGACAGATGGAGGGACAGAGTGAGAAACAGAGAGAAGGAGAGAGATGTAGTGACAGGGAGGGAAGGACAGATGGAGGGATAGAGAGAGGCAGAGACAGAGAGAGAGAAAGGAGAGTGTGGGAGAGACAGAGAGGGAAAGGCAGTTGGAGAGACAGAGAGAGAGAGAGGCAGCGATGGAAGGAGAGCATGGAGAGACAGAGAGGGAAAGACAGATGGAGGGACAGAGAGAGAGACAGGGAGAGAAATGGAGTGACAGGTAGGGAAGCACAGATGGAGGGACAGAGAGAGAGAGGCAGAGATGGAAGGAGAGAGAGGGAGTGATAGGGAGGGAAATACAGATGGAGAGACAGAGAGAAAGACAGAGATAGAAGGAGAGAGAGGGAGTGACAGGGAGGGAAAGACAGATGGAGGGACAAAGAGAGAGACAGAGAGAGAAGGAGAGAGATGGAGTGACAGGGCAGGGAAAGACAGATGATGGGACATAGAGAGAGACAGAGAGAGGCAGAGATAGAGGAAGAAGGAGAGAGAGCGAGTGACAGGGGGTGGGGAAGATGGATGGATCGACAGAGAGAGAGACAGAGAGAGAAGGAAAGAGAGGGAGAGACAGAGAGGGAACGACAGATGGAGAGAGAGAGAGAAAGAGACCTCTTGCAATGTTTCTGTCTCCATACCTATCTCTTAAATGTTTGTGCACACAGCAGTGAAGGATTACATCAAATTAATTTCTCTTACATTCTCCCTTTCAATCGACCCCGCAATCTCTCTCTCTCTCCAACCCTGTCCCTCTCCACAGCACTCCCTCTGTCTGCAGACCTACCCCTCTCTACCTCTGTTTCTCTCCTCGTGTCAGAGAGAGCAGGAGGGAGAGACAGAGTGAGAATGTTGAAGGAACTATACTCTATTCCGAAGCTGTTCTCAAACTGCTCTGGGAGTGTTTGATGGGCTACATTAATCGGTCGTGCACAGTCCTGGATCAGGGTGTGAAGAAGCACAGCTTGTTCAGTGTACAACGGGTCAAAGGGAATGATACACTTCTGTCTGCTGCTGGGAAGAGAGACTGACCTTAACATCAAGGCAACGTTTGACCGAGTGTGACATCGAGGAGCGCGAGTAAAACTGAAGTCAGTGGGAATCAGCTGGTTGGACTCAAACCGAGCACAAAGGAAGATGGTTGTGGTTGTTGGAGGTCAATCATCTCAGTCCCAGGACATCACTGCAGGAGTTCCTCAGGGAAGTGTCCGAGGCTCAACCATCTTCAGCTGAGATACCAGGAGGAAATACTGAGCAGGTCAAGCAGCATCTGCGGAGAGCAAAACAGAGTTAGTGATTCAGCTCGATGCTTTCCAGATTTCCAGAATCCACAGTATTTTGCCTCAGATAATAAAGCAATCCAGAGCCACATGCGCCGAGACCCGAGCAGCATTCAGGCTTGGGCCGACCAGTGGGAAGGAACATTCATGTCACACAAGTGCCAGGCAATGACCATCTGCAACAAGAGAGAATCCAACCACCTCCCCTTGGCATTCAAAGCATTATCCCATCGCTGAATCACCCAGCGTCAACATCCTGGGGAAACATTGACATCAAACTTAACAGAATGAAACACATCAATAGTTTTTTTCCCCCAGTGGCTGGTGGGTGTCTGGACCTCACTGCCTGAAAGGATTAGTATAAAATGGGAGGATGATGGCCGGCACAGACTGGCGGGCCGAAGGGCCTGTATAAGTGCTGGATCTCTCTATGACTCTAAAGGATGGTAGAGGCAGAAACCATCATCACACTTAAAACAATCTCCTGGATATTCAATACTCCATATTTAAAATGGGTAAGGAATAACTCTCCTCGTCTGCACTGCCCCATCAAACAATCTCAGACAAGGTACAGCACAGTTTAGATACAGAGTACAGTTCAGTTTAAACTGTCCCTCGAGTGTTGGATTAACCCGGGTCACTCACTGTGCCCGGCTCAGCCTCAAGACTCACCTGCCTCAGTCACTGAGACGCTCCTGTATCACTTGCCTTAATGTAAGTGGATGCCGGGTTTGGGAGCAGGACAGGCACACGGGATTAGGACGACTGCTCATGTGGAGGATAAGCATCAGTAATCCCTCAGAGAATCAGAACAGACCAGCGCGACTCAGAAAAGGAAACTTGTGTTGAATTTGTGAGTCTTGCATTGTGGAATGCTTTAGTATTTGGTGGTAATGTTGAGCCAGTGAAATTTTGCCCCACTGGGATGAATAGATACTGTATGACTTTATTACAATAGTAAGATACCGTGTGTACTGTAAAAATGGACTGAAATGACTGAAATAACAATGTAACTGATCAATTTGCAGCTGAATTCTATGACGACAGTTAGAGTCATAGAGTTATACAGCACAGAAACAGGCCGTTCGGCCCATCGTGTCTGTGCCCACCATCAAGCACCTACCTATTCGAGTCCCATTTTCCAGCACTTCGCCCGTAGCCTTGTATGCTACGCATTTCATCTGAATACTTCTTAAATGTTGTGAGGGTCCCTGCCTCTACCACCCCTTCAGGCAGAGCGTTCCAGATTCCAACCACCCTCTGGGTGAAAAATCATTTCCTCAAATCCCCTCTAAACCTCCTGCCTTTTGCCTTCAATCTATGCTCCCTGGTTATTGACCCCTCCGCTAAGGGAAAATGTTTCTTCCTATCTAACCTATCAATGCCCCTCATAATTTTGTCGACCTCAATCAGGTTCCCCCTCAGCCTTCTCTGCTCGAAGGAAAACAACTCCAGCCTTTTCAGTCTCTCTTCATAGCTGAAATGCTCCAGCCCAGGCAACATCCTGGTCAATCTCCTCTGCATCCTCTCCAGTGCAATCAAATCCTTCCTATAGTGTGGTGCCCAGAACTGCCCACAGTACTCCAGCTGTGGCCGAACCAGTGTTTTTTATAGCTCCATCATAACCTCCCTGTTCTTATATTCTATGCCTCAACTAATAAAGGCAAGTATTCCATATACCTTCCTAACCACCTTGTCTACCTGCGCTTCAGCCTCCAGTGATCTGTGGACAAGTGCACCAATATCGATCTGACACTCGGTACTTCCTATGATCCGACCATTCATCGGATATTTCCTAGCCTTGTTAGTCCTTCCAAAATTCTATGTAACCGAACCTTCGCATAATCTTTAATCTTGCAGTGCATGTGTGATGTTTAATTTCTGAAAGCCAGACAGAGAAAAGCTTAACGTACTCCAAAAAACTCCAGACTTTTGGCATTTATTACCATATCGGGTCAAATCTGTCGTTAAGTTGGACTGGACTTGTGAATAATTCTTTTGAACTTGTTTGTCCGACAGTACGAGTGTAAATCGATTTGCAGCATCCCATCAGATAATATATTTTGCTGTCTACATCACTGTGATCATGTCTGAATACAGACATAAAATAGACACACATTTTGCTATTTATTCCGGGGCAGACAGGTGAAGTATTTATTTTGTCTGTGATTTAACTCAACCCCCAATGATAACCAACATGGTGGAAGAGAGTGATAGATAGAGAGAGAGGAACAGAGGTAGAGTATCAGACAGATAGGGGGAGATAGGAATGGAGAGAGAACAGAGAGATAGTGAGGGATAGAGAGAGAAGCAGAGAGCTAGAAAGTGCCAGGAGACCCTGAGACACATTAGAAGCAGGGGGACGGGGAGACAGGCTGTGTGGAGACCCTGGGACATCGTTATAGATAGACAGGGGAGATGCAGGTAAGATGATTCTCCTGGTTGTGGAGTCTAGAAGCAGGGGACACAATTCCAAAATAAGGGGGAAGCCACTTGGGACAGAGATGAGGAGAAATGTCATTACTCAGAGGGTTGTGAATCTTAGGAATTCTCTATCACAGAGGGCTGTGGAAGTTCAGTCATTGAGTATGTTTAAAGCAGAGATTGACAGATTGCTGAATACCAATGACATAAAGGGTATGAGGATAGTCTGGGAAAAACACATTGAAGTGGATGATCAGTCATGATCGTCTTGAATAGCAGAGCAGGCTCGATGGGCTGAATGGCCTACTCCTGCTCAGATATTCCAAAGCTGCCGAATTAGTTTCTCTCAAACTACCCCATCAGGACCCCTTAATATCGCAACAACTTTGATCAAATCACCATGATCCTCCTAAATTCCGGGGAATAAATCCCTAGTTTGTGTCATATCACCTTGTAATTTAACCCTTGGAGTCCAGTTATCATTCTGGTAAATCTACTCTGCACTCAAATGGACATGGACCCCGCAAGTCTCTTTGGACCTCCAGTGTTTCGATCTTTTCACCATTTATAGAGTACACTGTTCTAGTCTTTTTTACTGACATGGAAATCTATCTACCACAGCTTTACCCATTCACTTCAGATATCTCTTTGCATTGTTCTGCTTTCAGCTAAACTGCTTACAATGCTGCCTATTTTTGTATCACTGGTAAACTTGGGTATGTTGCATTCTACCACATCATCTTAAATCGTTCATAAATACAGCAAAACTGAGACACACACGGGCTTTGCACTAGTAGACAGGAGTGAATCATTCCATCCTAGAGGTTTTTTTAATTCCAGATGTTTTTTTTCAGAAAAAACAAAATTCAAATTCACAACATCCCAGCGTGGGATTTGAACTCTTACTTTTTCAATCATCAGCTCAGGCCTTCAAAGTAAAACCGATAAAAAGAGATTCATTTTCCTATTGCTGTTGTCTGACTGACTGAGGTTTTGGAAATTGTTCCCTTCTCCTCTTCTCCCATGTGTTTGAAGTCTTTGAAGTTTGTCAGACATTGGTTAGCTACTTCATGTGGTGTTCTGTAAATACCTTCAATTCTGTGTATCTGCAAGGGACACAATTCAAATTCTCACCTCATTGCATCAACCAATACGTGCAGGTCCATTCAAACAACTCTATTTCCTGTCTCTGCAAAGACAGCTCACACTTCCACAATGCAGGAATGTCTGAATGGAAACAGCTTTTGACACATTTCCAAACACGTCTGCGAACACTTTTCAGGATGAAGCTAAATTCAGCTCACAGTTTCCAAGCGCCAAATTGAGCTTTTGGGTAGAACAGGTAACATTGATGAAATCCCAGATCTCTCTGTCCTGTCACCCATTCTAACATTGTACCATTTAGTTTATATCACTCAGTCTTCCTTCCAAAATGCATCACTTCACATTTAGAAATCGAGAAAAGACAAAGTCAGAAATAGAGAAAAGACAAAGTCAGAAATATAGAAAAGACAAAGTCAGAAAAAGACAGAAAGTCAGAAATAGAGAAAAGACAAAGTCAGAAATAGAGAAAAGGCAGAAAATCAGAAAACCAGAAAAGACAAAGTCAGACAATTAGAGAAAAGACAAAGTCAGAAATAGAGAAAAGGCAGAAAGTCAGAAACACAGAGAAGACAAAGTCAGAGAAATAGAGAAAAGACAAAGTCAGAGAAATAGAGAAAAGACAAAGTCAGAAATAGAGAAAAGACAAAGTCAGAAATAGAGAAACGACCAAGTCAGAGAAATAGAGGAAAGACAAAGTTAGAAATAGAGAAAAGACAGAAAGTCAGAAACACAGAAAAGAGAAAGTCAGAAAAAGGCAGAAAGTCAGAAACACAGAAAAGACAGAAAGTCAGAAACACAGAAAATACAAAATCAGAAAAAGACAGAAAGTCAGAAATAGAGAAAAGACAAACTCAGAGAAATAGAGAAAAGACAAACTCAGAGAAATAGAGAAAAGACAAAGTCAGAAGGAGAGAAAAGACAGAAAGTCAGAAAAAGACAGAAACTCAGAAAGAGAGAAAAAACAAATTCAGAGAAATAGAGAAAAGACAAAGTCAGAAATAGAGAAAAGACAAAGTCAGAAAAAGACAGAAAGTCAGAAACACAGAAAAGACAGAAAGTCCGAAGCACAGAAAAGACAAAGTCAGAAGATAGAAAGTCAGAAACACAGAAAAGACAAAGTCAGAAAAAGAGAAAAGACAAAGTCAGAAATAGAGAAACGACAGTCAGATAAATAGAGAAAAGACAATGTCAGAAATAGAGAAAAGACAGAAAGTCAGAAACACAGAAAAGACAAAGTCAGAAAAAGACAGAAAGTCAGAAACACAGAAAGGACAGAAAGTCAGAAACACAGAAAAGACAAAGTCAGAAAAAGACAGAAAGTCAGAAATAGAGAAAAGACAAACTCAGAGAAATAGAGAAAAGACAAAGTCAGGGAAATAGAGAAAAAACAAAGTCAGAAATAGAGAAAAGACAGAAAGTCAGAAAAAGACAGAAAGTCAGAAACACAGAAAAGACAAAGTCAGAAAAAGACAGAAAGTCAGAAATACAGTAAAGACAGAAAATCAGAAACACAGAAAAGACAAATGAGAAAAAGACAGAAAGTCAGAAATAGAGAAAAGACAAACTCAGAGAAATAGAGAAAAGACAAAGTCAGAGAAATAGAGAAAAGACAAAGTCAGAAATAGAGAAAAGACAGAAAGTCAGAAATAGACAGAAACTCAGAAATAGAGAAAAGACAAATTCAGAGAAATAGAGAAAAGACAGAGTCAGAAATAGAGAAAAGACAAAGTCAGAGAAATAGAGAAAAGACAAAGTCAGAAAAAGAAAAAAGACAAAGTCAGAAATAGAGAAACGACAAAGTCAGATAAATAGAGAAAAGACAATGTCAGAAATAGAGAAAAGACAGAAAGTCAGAAACACAGAAAAGACAAAGTCAGAAAAAGACAGAAGGTCAGAAACACAGAAAAGACAGAAAGTCAGAAACACAGAAAAGACAAAGTCAGAAAAAGACAGAAAGTCAGAAATACAGTAAAGACAAAGTCAGAAAAAGACAGAAAGTCAGAAACACAGAAAAAGACAAATTCAGAAGAAGACAGAAAGTCAGAAACACAGAAAAGACAAATTCAGAAAAAGACAGAAAGTCAGAAACACAGAAAAGACAGAAAGTCAGAAACACAGAAAAGACAAAGTCAGAAAAAGACAGAAAGTCAGAAATAGAGAAAAGACAAACACAGAGAAATAGAGAAAAGACAAAGTCAGGGAAATAGAGAAAAAACAAAGTCAGAAATAGAGAAAAGACAGAAAGTCAGAAAAAGACAGAAAGTCAGAAACACAGAAAAGACAAAGTCAGAAAAAGACAGAAAGTCAGAAATACAGTAAAGACAGAAAATCAGAAACACAGAAAAGACAAAGTCAGAAAAAGACAGAAAGTCAGAAATAGAGAAAAGACAAACTCAGAGAAATAGAGAAAAGACAAAGTCAGAGAAATAGAGAAAAGACAAAGTCAGAAATAGAGAAAAGACAGAAAGTCAGAAATAGACAGAAACTCAGAAATAGAGAAAAGACAAATTCAGAGAAATAGAGAAAAGACAGAGTCAGAAATAGAGAAAAGACAAAGTCAGAGAAATAGAGAAAAGACAAAGTCAGAAAAAGAGAAAAGACAAAGTCAGAAATAGAGAAACGACAAAGTCAGATAAATAGAGAAAAGACAATGTCAGAAATGGAGAAAAGACAGAAAGTCAGAAACACAGAAAAGACAAAGTCAGAAACAGACAGAAGGTCAGAAACATAGAAAAGACAGAAAGTCAGAAACACAGAAAAGACAAAGTCAGAAAAAGACAGAAAGTCAGAAATACAGTGAAGAAAAAGTCAGAAAAAGAAAGAAAGTCAGAAACACAGAAAAGACAGAAAGTCAGAAAGACAGAAAAGACAAAGTCAGAAGAAGACGGGAAGTCAGAAACACAGAAAAGACAAAGTCAGAAAAAGACAGAAACTCAGAAATAGAGAAAAGACAAACTCAGAGAAAGAGAGAAAAGACAAAGTCAGAAATAGAGAAAAGACAAAGTCAGAAAAAGACAGAAAGTCAGAAATAGAGAAAAGACAAACTCAGAGAAATAGAGAAAAGACAAAGTCAGGGATATAGAGAAAAAACAAAGTCAGAAATAGAGAAAAGACAGAAAGTCAGAAAAAGACAGAAAGTCAGAAACACAGAAAAGACAAATTCTGAAAAAGACAGTAAGTCAGAAATACAGTAAAGACAGAAAATCAGAAACACAGAAAAGACAAAGTCAGAAAAAGACAGAAAGTCTGAAATAGAGAAAAGACAAACTCAGAGAAATAGAGAAAAGACAAAGTCAGAGAAATAGAGAAAAGACAAAGTCAGAAATAGAGTAAAGACAGAAAGTCAGAAAAAGACAGAAACTCAGAAATAGAGAAAAGACAAATTCAGAGAAATAGAGAAAAGACAGAGTCAGAAATAGAGAAAAGACAAAGTCAGAAAAAGACAGAAAGTCAGAAACACAGAAAAGACAAAGTAAGAAAAAGAGAAAAGACAAAGTCAGAAATAGAGAAACGACAAAGTCAGATAAATAGAGAAAAGACAAAGTCAGAAAAAGACAGAAAGTCAGAAACACAGAAAAGACAGAAAGTCAGAAACACAGAAAAGACAAAGTCAGAAAAAGACAGAAAGTCAGAAATAGAGAAAAGACAAACTCAGAGAAAGAGAGAAAAGACAAAGTCAGAAATAGAGAAAAGACAAAGTCAGAAAAGGCAGAAAATAAGAAAACCAGAAAAGACAAAGTCAGACAATTAGAGAAAAGACAAAGTCAGAAATAGATAAAAGGCAGAAAGTCAGAAACACAGAGAAGACAGAGTCAGAGAAATAGAGAAAAGACAAAGTCAGAGAAATGGAGAAAAGACAAAGTCAGAAATAGAGAAAAGACAAAGTCAGAAATAGAGAAACGACCAAGTCAGAGAAATAGAGAAAAGACAAAGTTAGAAATAGAGAAAAGACAGAAAGTCAGAAACACAGAAAAGAGAAAGTCAGAAAAAGGCAGAAAGTCAGAAACACAGAAAAGACAGAAAGTCAGAAACACAGAAAAGACAAAATCAGAAAAAGACAGAAAGTCAGAAATAGAGAAAAGACAAACTCAGAGAAATAGAGAAAAGACAACCTCAGAGAAATAGAGAAAAGACAAAGTCAGAAGGAGAGAAAAGACAGAAAGTCAGAAAAAAGACAGAAACTCAGAAAGAGAGAAAAAACAAATTCAGAGAAATACAGAAAAGACAAAGTCAGAAATAGAGAAAAGGCAAAGTCAGAAAAAGACAGAAAGTCAGAAACACAGAAAAGACAGAAAGTCAGAAGCACAGAAAAGACAAAGTCAGAAGAAGACAGAAAGTCAGAAACACAGAAAAGACAAAGTCAGAAAAAGAGAAAAGTCAAAGTCAGAAATAGAGAAACGACAGTCAGATAAATAGAGAAAAGACAATGTCAGAAATAGAGAAAAGACAGAAAGTCAGAAACACAGAAAAGACAAAGTCAGAAAAAGACAGAAAGTCAGAAACACAGAAAAGACAGAAAGTCAGAAACACAGAAAAGACAAAGTCAGAAAAAGACAGAAAGTCAGAAATAGAGAAAAGACAAAGTCAGAAAAAGACAGAAAGTCAGAAATAGAGAACAGACAAACTCAGAGAAATAGAGAAAAGACAAAGTCAGGGAAATAGAGAAAAAACAAAGTCAGAAATAGAGAAAAGACAGAAAGTCAGAAAAAGACAGAAAGTCAGAAACACAGAAAAGACAAAGTCAGAAAAAGACAGAAAGTCAGAAATACAGTAAAGACAGAAAATCAGAAACACAGAAAAGACAAAGTCAGAAAAAGACAGAAAGTCAGAAATAGAGAAAAGACAAACTCAGAGAAATAGAGAAAAGACAAAGTCAGAGAAATAGAGAAAAGACAAAGTCAGAAATAGAGAAAAGACAGAAAGTCAGAAAAAGACAGAAACTCAGAAATAGAGAAAAGACAAATTCAGAGAAATAGAGAAAAGACAGAGTCAGAAATAGAGAAAAGACAAAGTCAGAAAAAGACAGAAAGTCAGAAACACAGAAAATACAAAGTCAGAAAAAGAGAAAAGACAAAGTCAGAAAAAGAGAAACGACAAAATCAGATAAATAGAGAAAAGACAATGTCAGAAATAGAGAAAAGACAGAAAGTCAGAAACACAGAAAAGACAAAGTCAGAAAAAGACAGAAAGTCAGAAACACAGAAAAGACAGAAAGTCAGAAACACAGAAAAGACAAAGTCAGAAAAAGACAGAAAGTCAGAAATAGAGAAAAGACAAAGTCAGAAAAAGACAGAAAGTCAGAAATAGAGAACAGACAAACTCAGAGAAATAGAGAAAAGACAAAGTCAGGGAAATAGAGAAAAAACAAAGTCAGAAATAGAGAAAAGACAGAAAGTCAGAAAAAGACAGAAAGTCAGAAACACAGAAAAGACAAAGTCAGAAAAAGACAGAAAGTCATAAATACAGTAAAGACAGAAAATCAGAAACACAGAAAAGACAAAGTCAGAAAAAGACAGAAAGTCAGAAATAGAGAAAAGACAAACTCAGAGAAATAGAGAAAAGACAAAGTCAGAGAAATAGAGAAAAGACAAAGTCAGAAATAGAGAAAAGACAGAAAGTCAGAAAAAGACAGAAACTCAGAAATAGAGAAAAGACAAATTCAGAGAAATAGAGAAAAGACAGAGTCAGAAATAGAGAAAAGACAAAGTCAGAAAAAGACAGAAAGTCAGAAACACAGAAAATACAAAGTCAGAAAAAGAGAAAAGACAAAGTCAGAAAAAGAGAAACGACAAATTCAGATAAATAGAGAAAAGACAATGTCAGAAATAGAGAAAAGACAGAAAGTCAGAAACACAGAAAAGACAAAGTCAGAAAAAGACAGAAAGTCAGAAACACAGAAAAGACAGAAAGTCAGAAACACAGAAAAGACAAAGTCAGAAAAAGACAGAAAGTCAGAAATAGAGAAAAGACAAAGTCAGGGAAATAGAGAAAAAAACAAAGTCAGAAATAGAGAAAAGACAGAAAGTCAGAAAAAGACAGAAAGTCAGAAACACAGAAAAGACAAAGTCAGAAAAAGACAGAAAGTCGAAATAGAGAAAAGACAAACTCAGAGAAATAGAGAAAAGACAAAGTCAGGGAAATAGAGAAAACACAAAGTCAGAAATAGAGAAAAAACAGAGTCAGAAAAAAGACAGAAAGTCAGAAACACAGAAAAGACAAAGTCAGAAAAAGACAGAAAGTCAGAAATACAGTAAAGACAAAGTCAGAAAAAGACAGAAAGTCAGAAACACAGAACAGACAAATTCAGAAGAAGACAGAAAGTCAGAAACACAGAAAAGACAAAGTCAGAAAATGACAGAAACTCAGAATTAGAGAAAAGAAAAACTCAGAGAAATAGAGAAAAGACAAAGTCAGAAATACAGTAAAGAGAAAGTCAGAAAAAGACAGAAAGTCAGAAACACAGAAAAGACAGAAAGTCAGAAATAGACAGAAAAGACAAAGTCAGAAGAAGACAGGAAGTCAGAAACACAGAAAAGACAAAGTCAGAAAAAGACAGAAACTCAGAAATAGAGAAAAGACAAACTCAGAGAAAGAGAGAAAAGACAAAGTCAGAAATAGAGAAAAGACAAAGTCAGAAAAAGACAGAAAGTCAGAAGCACAGAAAAGACAAACTCAGAGAAATAGAGAAAAGACAAAGTCAGAGAAATAGAGAAAAGACAAAGTCAGAAATAGAGAAAAGACAGAAAGTCAGAAATAGACAGAAACTCAGAAATAGAGAAAAGACAAATTCAGAGAAATAGAGAAAAGACAGAGTCAGAAATAGAGAAAAGACAAAGTCAGAAAAAGACAGAAAGTCAGAAACACAGAAAAGACAGAAAGTCGGAAACACAGAAAAGACAAAGTCAGAAAAAGACAGAAAGTCAGAAATAGAGAAAAGACAAAGTCAGGGAAATAGAGAAAAAACAAAGTCAGAAATCGAGAAAAGACAGAAAGTCAGAAAAAGACAGAAAGTCCGAAACACAGAAAAGACAAAGTCAGAAAAAGACAGAAAGTCAGAAGTACAGTAAAGACAAAGTCAGAAAAAGACAGAAAGTCAGAAACACAGAAAAGACAGAAAGTCAGAAACACAGAAAAGACAGTCAGAAGAGGACAGAAAGTCAGAAACACAGAAAAGACAAAGTCAGAAAAAGACAGAAACTCAGAATTAGAGAAAAGACAAACTCAGAGAAATAGAGAAAAGACAAAGTCAGAAATACAGTAAAGAGAAAGTCAGAAAAAGACAGAAAGTCAGAAACACAGAAAAGACAGAAAGTCAGAAAGACAGAAAAGACAAAGTCAGAAGAAGACAGGAAGTCAGAAACACAGAAAAGACCAAGTCAGAAAAAGACAGAAACTCAGAAATAGAGAAAAGACAAACTCAGAGAAATAGAGAAAAGACAAAGTCAGAAATAGAGAAAAGACAGAAAGTCAGAAACACAGAAAAGACAGAAAGTCAGAAAACAGAAAAGACAAAGTCAGAAAAAGACAGAAAGTCAGAAATAGAGAAAAGACAAACTCAGAGAAATAGAGAAAAGACAAAGTCAGAGAAATAGAGAAAAGACAATCAGAAATAGAGAAAAGACAGAGAGTCAGAAACACAGAAAAGACAAAGTCAGAGAAATAGAGAAAAGACAAGGTCAGAGGAATAGAAAAAAGACAAAGTCAGAAATAGAGAAAAGACAGAAAGTCAGAAACACAGAAAAGACAAAGTCTGAGAAAAAGAGAAAAGACAAAGTGAGAAATAGAGAAAAGACAGAAAGTCAGAGAAATAGAGAAAAGACAAAGTCAGAGAAATAGAGAAAAGACAAGCTCAGAGAAATAGAGAAAAGACAAAGTTAGAGAAATAGAGAAAAGACAAAGTCAAAGAAATAGAGAAAAAACAAAGTCAGAAAAAGAGAAAGGACAGAAAGTCAGAAACACAGAATAGACAAAGTCAGAAAAAGATTGAAAGTCAGAAACACAGAAAAGACAGAAAGTCAGAAAAAGACAGAAAGTCAGAAACACAGAAAAGACAAAGGCAGAAAAAGAGAGAAAGTCAGAAATTCAGAAAAGACAAAGTCAGAAAAAGACAGAAAATCAGAAACACAGAAAAGACATAAAGTCAGAAACACAGAAAAGACAAAGTCAGAAAAAGACAGAAAGTCAGAAATAGAGAAAAGACAAACTCAGAGAAATAGAGAAAAGACAAAGTCAGAGAAATAGAGAAAAGACAAAGTCAGAAATAGAGAAAAGACAGATAGTCAGAAACACAGAAAAGACATAGTCAGAGAAATAGAGAAAAGACAAAGTCAGAGAAATAGAGAAAAGACAAAGTCAGAGAAATAGATAAAAGACAAACTCAGAGAAATAGAGAAAAGACAAAGTCAGAAATAGAGAAAAGACAGAAAGTCAGAAACACAGAAAAGACGAACTCAGAGAAATAGAGAAAAGACAAAGTCAGAGAAATAGAGAAAAGACAAAGTCAGAAATAGAGAAAAGACAGAAAGTCAGAAATAGACAGAAACTCAGAAATAGAGAAAAGACAAATTCAGAGAAATAGAGAAAAGACAGAGTCAGAAATAGAGAAAAGACAAAGTCAGAAAAAGACAGAAAGTCAGAAACACAGAAAAGACAGAAAGTCGGAAACACAGAAAAGACAAAGTCAGAAAAAGACAGAAAGTCAGAAATAGAGAAAAGACAAAGTCAGGGAAATAGAGAAAAAAAAAAGTCAGAAATCGAGAAAAGACAGAAAGTCAGAAAAAGACAGAAAGTCCGAAACACAGAAAAGACAAAGTCAGAAAAAGACAGAAAGTCAGAAGTACAGTAAAGACAAAGTCAGAAAAAGACAGAAAGTCAGAAACACAGAAAAGACAGAAAGTCAGAAACACAGAAAAGACAGTCAGAAGAGGACAGAAAGTCAGAAACACAGAAAAGACCAAGTCAGAAAAAGACAGAAACTCAGAATTAGAGAAAAGACAAACTCAGAGAAATAGAGAAAAGACAAAGTCAGAAATACAGTAAAGAGAAAGTCAGAAAAAGACAGAAAGTCAGAAACACAGAAAAGACAGAAAGTCAGAAAGACAGAAAAGACAAAGTCAGAAGAAGACAGGAAGTCAGAAACACAGAAAAGACCAAGTCAGAAAAAGACAGAAACTCAGAAATAGAGAAAAGACAAACTCAGAGAAATACAGAAAAGACAAAGTCAGAAATAGAGAAAAGACAGAAAGTCAGAAACACAGAAAAGACAGAAAGTCAGAAAACAGAAAAGACAAAGTCAGAAAAAGACAGAAAGTCAGAAATAGAGAAAAGACAAACTCAGAGAAATAGAGAAAAGACAAAGTCAGAGAAATAGAGAAAAGACAATCAGAAATAGAGAAAAGACAGAGAGTCAGAAACACAGAAAAGACAAAGTCAGAGAAATAGAGAAAAGACAAGGTCAGAGGAATAGAAAAAAGACAAAGTCAGAAATAGAGAAAAGACAGAAAGTCAGAAACACAGAAAAGACAAAGTCTGAGAAAAAGAGAAAAGACAAAGTGAGAAATAGAGAAAAGACAGAAAGTCAGAGAAATAGAGAAAAGACAAAGTCAGAGAAATAGAGAAAAGACAAAGTCAGAGAAATAGAGAAAAGACAAAGTCAGAAATAGAGAAAGGACAGAAAGTCAGAAACACAGAATAGACAAAGTCAGAAAAAGATTGAAAGTCAGAAATAGAGAAAAGACAAACTCAGAGAAATAGAGAAAAGACAAAGTCAGAGAAATAGAGAAAAGACAAAGTCAGAAATAGAGAAAAGACAGATAGTCAGAAACACAGAAAAGACATAGTCAGAGAAATAGAGAAAAGACAAAGTCAGAGAAATAGAGAAAAGACAAAGTCAGAGAAATAGATAAAAGACAAACTCAGAGAAATAGAGAAAAGACAAAGTCAGAAATAGAGAAAAGACAGAAAGTCAGAAACACAGAAAAGACAGAAAGTCAGAAAACAGAAAAGACAAAGTCAGAAAAAGACAGAAAGTCGGAAATAGAGAAAAGACAAACTCAGCGAAATAGAGAAAAGACAAAGTCAGAGAAATAGAGAAAAGACAAAGTCAGAAATAGAGAAAAGACAGAAAGTCAGAAACACAGAAAAGACAAAGTCAGAGAAATAGAGAAAAGACAAGGTCAGAGGAATAGAAAAAAGACAAAGTCAGAAATAGAGAAAAGACAGAAAGTCAGAAACACAGAAAAGACAAAGTCTGAGAAAAAGAGAAAAGACAAAGTGAGAAATAGAGAAAAGACAGAAAGTCAGAGAAATAGAGAAAAGACAAAGTCAGAGAAATAGAGAAAAGACAAAGTCAGAGAAATAGAGAAAAGACAAAGTCAGAAATAGAGAAAGGACAGAAAGTCAGAAACACAGAATAGACAAAGTCAGAAAAAGATTGAAAGTCAGAAATAGAGAAAAGACAAACTCAGAGAAATAGAGAAAAGACAAAGTCAGAGAAATAGAGAAAAGACAAAGTCAGAAATAGAGAAAAGACAGATAGTCAGAAACACAGAAAAGACATAGTCAGAGAAATAGAGAAAAGACAAAGTCAGAGAAATAGAGAAAAGACAAAGTCAGAGAAAGAGATAAAAGACAAACTCAGAGAAATAGAGAAAAGACAAAGTCAGAAATAGAGAAAAGACAGAAAGTCAGAAACACAGAAAAGACAGAAAGTCAGAAAACAGAAAAGACAAAGTCAGAAAAAGACAGAAAGTCGGAAATAGAGAAAAGACAAACTCAGCGAAATAGAGAAAAGACAAAGTCAGAGAAATAGAGAAAAGACAAAGTCAGAAATAGAGAAAAGACAGAAAGTCAGAAACACAGAAAAGACAAAGTCAGAGAAATAGAGTAAAGACAAGGTAGAGGAATAGAAAAAAGACAAAGTCAGAAATAGAGAAAAGACAGAAAGTCAGAAACACAGAAAAGACAAAGTCTGAGAAAAAGAGTAAAGACAAAGTGAGAAATAGAGAAAAGACAGAAAGTCAGAAACACAGAAAAGACAAAGTCAGAGAAATAGAGAAAAGACAAACTCAGAGAAATAGAGAAAAGACAAAGTCAGAGAAATAGAGAAAAGACAAAGTCAAAGAAATAGAGAAATAACAAAGTCAGAAAAAGAGAAAAGACAGAAAGTCAGAAACACCGAAAAGACAAAGTCAGAGAAATAGAGAAAAGACAAAGTCAGAGAAATAGAGAAAAGACAAAGTCAGAAATAGAGAAAGGACAGAAAGTCAGAAACACAGAATAGACAAAGTCAGAAAAAGATTGAAAGTCAGAAACACAGAAAAGACAGAAAGTCAGAAAAAGACAGAAAGTCAGAAACACAGAAAAGACAAAGTCAGAAAAAGAGAGAAAGTCAGAAATTCAGAAAAGACAAAGTCAGAAAAAGACAGAAAATCAGAAACACAGAAAAGACATAAAGTCAGAAACACAGAAAAGACAAAGTCAGAAAAAGACAGAAAGTCAGAAATAGAGAAAAGACAAACTCAGAGAAATAGAGAAAAGACAAACTCAGAGAAATAGAGAAAAGACAAAGTCAGAAATAGAGAAAGGACAGATAGTCAGAAACACAGAAAAGACAAAGTCAGAGAAATAGAGAAAAGACAAAGTCAGAGAAATAGATAAAAGACAAAGTCAGAAATAGAGAAAAGACAGATAGTCAGAAGCACAGAAAAGACAAACTCAGAGAAATAGAGAAAAGACAAAGTCAGAGAAATAGAGAAAAGACAAAGTCAGAAATAGAGAAAAGACAGAAAGTCAGAAACACAGAAAACACAAAGTCGGAAAAAGACTGAAAGTCAGAAACACAGAAAAGACAAGAAAGTCAGAAAAAGACAGAAAGTCAGAACCACAGAAAAGACAGAAAGTCAGAAAAAGACAGAAAGTCAGAACCACAGAAAAGACAGAGTCAGAAATAGAGAAAAGACTGAAAGTCAGAAACACAGAAAAGACAAAGTCAGAGAAAGAGAGAAAAGACAAAGTCAGAAATAGAGAAAAGACAGAAAGTCTGAAACACAGAAAAGACAACGTCTGAGAAAAAGAGGAAAGACAAAGTGAGAAATAGAGAAAAGACAGAAAGTCAGAAACAAAGAAAAGACAAAGTCAGAGAAATAGAGAAAAGACAAAGTCAGAAATACAGAAAAGACAGCAAGTCAGAAACACAGAAAAGACAAAGTCAGAGAAATAGAGAAAAGACAAACTCAGAGAAATAGAGAAAAGACAAAGTCAGAGAAATAGAGAAAAGACAAAGTCAAAGAAATAGAGAAAAGGCAAAGTCAGAAATAGAGAAAAGACAGAAAGTCAGAAACACGGAAAAGACAAAGTCAGAGAAAAGACAAGGTCAGAGGAATAGAAAAAAGACAAAGTCAGAAAAAGACAGAAAGTCAGAAACACAGAAAAGACAGAAAGTCAGAAACACAGAAAAGACAGTCAGATGAAGACAGAAAGTCAGAAACACAGAAAAGACAAAGTCAGAAAAAGACAGAAACTCAGAATTAGAGAAAAGACAAACTCAGAGAAATAGAGAAAAGATAAAGTCAGAAATACAGTCAAGAGAAAGTCAGAAAAAGACAGAAAGTCAGAAACACAGAAAAGACAGAAAGTCAGAAAGACAGAAAAGACAAAGTCAGAAGAAGACAGGAAGTCAGAAACACAGAAAAGACCAAGTCAGAAAAAGGCAGAAACTCAGAAATAGAGAAAAGACAAACTCAGAGAAATAGAGTAAAGACAAAGTCAGAAATAGAGAAAAGACAGAAAGTCAGAAACACAGAAAAGACAGAAAGTCAGAAAACAGAAAAGACAAAGTCAGAAAAAGACAGAAAGTCAGAAATAGAGAAAAGACAAACTCAGCGAAATAGAGAAAAGACAAAATCAGAGAAATAGAGAAAAGACAAAGTCAGAAATAGAGAAAAGACAGAAAGTCAGAAACACAGAAAAGACAAAGTCAGAGAAATAGAGAAAAGACAAACTCAGAGAAATAGAGAAAAGACAAAGTCAGAGAAATAGAGAAAAGACAAAGTCAAAGAAATAGAGAAAAAACAAAGTCAGAAAAAGAGAAAAGACAGAAAGTCAGAAACACCGAAAAGACAAAGTCAGAGAAATAGAGAAAAGACAAAGTCAGAGAAATAGAGAAAAGACAAAGTCAGAAATAGAGAAAGGACAGAAAGTCAGAAACACAGAATAGACAAAGTCAGAAAAAGATTGAAAGTCAGAAACACAGAAAAGACAGAAAGTCAGAAAAAGACAGAAAGTCAGAAACACAGAAAAGACAAAGGCAGAAAAAGAGAGAAAGTCAGAAATTCAGAAAAGACAAAGTCAGAAAAAGACAGAAAATCAGAAACACAGAAAAGACATAAAGTCAGAAACACAGAAAAGACAAAGTCAGAAAAAGACAGAAAGTCAGAAATAGAGAAAAGACAAACTCAGCGAAATAGAGAAAAGACAAAATCAGAGAAATAGAGAAAAGACAAAGTCAGAAATAGAGAAAAGACAGAAAGTCAGAAACACAGAAAAGACAAAGTCAGAGAAATAGAGAAAAGACAAACTCAGAGAAATAGAGAAAAGACAAAGTCAGAGAAATAGAGAAAAGACAAAGTCAAAGAAATAGAGAAAAAACAAAGTCAGAAAAAGAGAAAAGACAGAAAGTCAGAAACACCGAAAAGACAAAGTCAGAGAAATAGAGAAAAGACAAAGTCAGAGAAATAGAGAAAAGACAAAGTCAGAAATAGAGAAAGGACAGAAAGTCAGAAACACAGAATAGACAAAGTCAGAAAAAGATTGAAAGTCAGAAACACAGAAAAGACAGAAAGTCAGAAAAAGACAGAAAGTCAGAAACACAGAAAAGACAAAGGCAGAAAAAGAGAGAAAGTCAGAAATTCAGAAAAGACAAAGTCAGAAAAAGACAGAAAATCAGAAACACAGAAAAGACATAAAGTCAGAAACACAGAAAAGACAAAGTCAGAAAAAGACAGAAAGTCAGAAATAGAGAAAAGACAAACTCAGCGAAATAGAGAAAAGACAAAATCAGAGAAATAGAGAAAAGACAAAGTCAGAAATAGAGAAAAGACAGAAAGTCAGAAACACAGAAAAGACAAAGTCAGAGAAATAGAGAAAAGACAAACTCAGAGAAATAGAGAAAAGACAAAGTCAGAGAAATAGAGAAAAGACAAAGTCAAAGAAATAGAGAAAAAACAAAGTCAGAAAAAGAGAAAAGACAGAAAGTCAGAAACACCGAAAAGACAAAGTCAGAGAAATAGAGAAAAGACAAAGTCAGAGAAATAGAGAAAAGACAAAGTCAGAAATAGAGAAAGGACAGAAAGTCAGAAACACAGAATAGACAAAGTCAGAAAAAGATTGAAAGTCAGAAACACAGAAAAGACAGAAAGTCAGAAAAAGACAGAAAGTCAGAAACACAGAAAAGACAAAGGCAGAAAAAGAGAGAAAGTCAGAAATTCAGAAAAGACAAAGTCAGAAAAAGACAGAAAATCAGAAACACAGAAAAGACATAAAGTCAGAAACACAGAAAAGACAAAGTCAGAAAAAGACAGAAAGTCAGAAATAGAGAAAAGACAAACTCAGAGAAATAGAGAAAAGACAAATTCAGAGAAATAGAGAAAAGACAAAGTCAGAAATAGAGAAAAGACAGATAGTCAGAAACACAGAAAAGACAAAGTCAGAGAAATAGAGAAAAGACAAAGTCAGAGAAATAGAGAAAAGACAAAGTCAGAGAAATAGATAAAAGACAAACTCAGAGAAATAGAGAAAAGACAAAGTCAGAAATAGAGAAAAGACAGAAAGTCAGAAACACAGAAAAGACAGAAAGTCAGAAAACAGAAAAGACAAAGTCAGAAAAAGACAGAAAGTCGGAAATAGAGAAAAGACAAACTCAGCGAAATAGAGAAAAGACAAAGTCAGAGAAATAGAGAAAAGACAAAGTCAGAAACACAGAAAAGACAAAGTCAGAGAAATAGAGAAAAGACAAGGTCAGAGGAATAGAAAAAAGACAAAGTCAGAAACAGAGAAAAGACAGAAAGTCAGAAACACAGAAAAGACAAAGTCTGAGAAAAAGAGTAAAGACAAAGTGAGAAAAAGAGAAAAGACAGAAAGACAGAAACACAGAAAAGACAAAGTCAGAGAAATAGAGAAAAGACAAACTCAGAGAAATAGAGAAAAGACAAAGTCAGAGAAATAGAGAAAAGACAAAGTCAAAGAAATAGAGAAAAAACAAAGTCAGAAAAAGAGAAAAGACAGAAAGTCAGAAACACCGAAAAGACAAAGTCAGAGAAATAGAGAAAAGACAAAGTCAGAGAAATAGAGAAAAGACAAAGTCAGAAATAGAGAAAGGACAGAAAGTCAGAAACACAGAATAGACAAAGTCAGAAAAAGATTGAAAGTCAGAAACACAGAAAAGACAGAAAGTCAGAAAAAGACAGAAAGTCAGAAACACAGAAAAGACAAAGTCAGAAAAAGAGAGAAAGTCAGAAATTCAGAAAAGACAAAGTCAGAAAAAGACAGAAAATCAGAAACACAGAAAAGACATAAAGTCAGAAACACAGAAAAGACAAAGTCAGAAAAAGACAGAAAGTCAGAAATAGAGAAAAGACAAACTCAGAGAAATAGAGAAAAGACAAAGTCAGAGAAATAGAGAAAAGACAAAGACAGAAATAGAGAAAGGACAGATAGTCAGAAACACAGAAAAGACAAAGTCAGAGAAATAGAGAAAAGACAAAGTCAGAGAAATAGATAAAAGACAAAGTCAGAAATAGAGAAAAGACAGATAGTCAGAAGCACAGATAAGACAAACTCAGAGAAATAGAGAAAAGACAAAGTCAGAGAAATAGAGAAAAGACAAAGTCAGAAATAGAGAAAAGACAGAAAGTCAGAAACACAGAAAACACAAAGTCGGAAAAAGACTGAAAGTCAGAAACACAGAAAAGACAGAAAGTCAGAAAAAGACAGAAAGTCAGAACCACAGAAAAGACAGAAAGTCAGAAAAAGACAGAAAGTCAGAACCACAGAAAAGACAGAGTCAGAAATAGAGAAAAGACTGAAAGTCAGAAACACAGAAAAGACAAAGTCAGAGAAAGAGAGAAAAGACAAAGTCAGAAATAGAGAAAAGACAGAAAGTCAGAGACACAGAAAAGACAACGTCTGAGAAAAAGAGAAAAGACAAAGTCAGAAACATAGAAAAGACAGAAAGTCAGAAACACAGAAAACACAAAGTCGGAAAAAGACTGAAAGTCAGAAACACAGAAAAGACAGAAAGTCAGAAAAAGACTGAAAGTCAGAACCACAGAAAAGACAGAAAGTCAGAAAAAGACAGAAAGTCAGAACCACAGAAAAGACAGAGTCAGAAATAGAGAAAAGACTGAAAGTCAGAAACACAGAAAAGACAAAGTCAGAGAAAGAGAGAAAAGACAAAGTCAGAAATAGAGAAAAGACAGAAAGTCAGAAACACAGAAAAGACAACGTCTGAGAAAAAGAGGAAAGACAAAATGAGAAATAGAGAAAAGACAGAAAGTCAGAAACATAGAAAAGACAAAGTCAGAGAAATAGAGAAAAGACAAAGTCAGAAATACAGAAAAGACAGCAAGTCAGAAACACAGAAAAGACAAAGTCAGAGAAATAGAGAAAAGACAAACTCAGAGAAATAGAGAAAAGACAAAGTCAGAGAAATAGAGAAAAGGCAAAGTCAGAAATAGAGAAAAGACAGAAAGTCAGAAACATAGAAAAGACAAAGTCAGAGAAATAGAGAAAAGACAAAGTCAGAAATACAGAAAAGACAGCAAGTCAGAAACACAGAAAAGACAAAGTCAGAGAAATAGAGAAAAGACAAACTCAGAGAAATAGAGAAAAGATAAAGTCAGAGAAATAGAGAAAAGACAAAGTCAAAGAAATAGAGAAAAGGCAAAGTCAGAAATAGAGAAAAGACAGAAAGTCAGAAACACGGAAAAGACAAAGTCAGAGAAATAGAGAAAAGACAAAGTCAGAGAAATAGAGAAAAGACAAAGTCGGAAATAGAGAAAGGACAGAAAGTCAGAAACACAGAATAGACAAAGTCAGAAAAAGATTGAAAGTCAGAAACACAGAAAAAACAGAAAGTCAGAAAAGGACAGAAAGTCAGAAACACAGAAAAGACAAAGTCAGAAAAAGACAGCAAGTCAGAAATTCAGAAAAGAAAAAGTCAGAAAAAGACAGAAAGTCAGAAACACAGAAAAGACATAAAGTCAGAAACACAGAAAAGGCAAAGTCAGAAAAAGACAGAAAGTCAGAAATAGAGAAAATACAAACTCAGAGAAATAGAGAAAACACAAACTCAGAGAAATAGAGAAAAGACAAAGTCAGAGAAATAGAGAAAAGACAAAGTCAGAGAAATAGAGAAGAGTCAAAGTCAGAACTAGAGAAAAGACAGAAAGTCAGAAACACAGAAAAGACTAAGTCAGAGAAATAGAGAAAAGACCAAGTCAGAGAAATAGAGAAAATCCAAAGACAGAAATAGAGAAAAGACAGAAAGTCAGAAACACAGAAAAGACAAAGTCAGAAAAAGACTGAAAGTCAGAAATTGAAAAAAGACTGAAAGTCCGAAAAAGACAGAAAGTCAGAAACACAGAAAAGACAGTCAGAAAAAGACAGAAAGTCAGAAATTCAGAAAAGACAAAGTCAGAAAAAGACAGAAAGTCAAAAACACAGAAAAGACAAAGTAAGAAAAAGGCAGAAAGTCAGAAATTCAGAAAAGACAAAGTCATTAAAAGACAGAAAGTCAGAAACACAGAAAAGACACAGTCAGAAAAAGACAGAAAGTCAGAAACACAGAAAAGACAGAAAGTCAGAAACACAGAAAAGACAAAGTCAGAAAAAGACAGAAAGTCAGAAATAGAGAAAAGACAAACACAGAGAAATAGAGAAAAGACAACGTCAGAAAAAGACAGAAAGTCAGAAACACAGAGAAGAGAATGTCAGAAAAAGAGAAAAGACAAAGTTAGAAATAGAGAAACGACAAAGTCAGAGAAATAGAGAAAAGACAAAGTCAGAAATAGGGAAAAGAAAGAAAGTCAGAAGCACAGAAAAGACAGAAAGTCAGAAAACAGAAAAGACAAAGTCAGAAAAAGACAGAAAGTCAGAAATAGAGAAAAGACAAACTCAGAGAAATAGAGAAAAGACAAAGTCAGAGAAATAGAGAAAAGGCAAAGTCAGAAATAGAGAAAAGACAGAAAGTCAGAAACACAGAAAAGACAACGTCAGAGAAATAGAGAAAAGACAAGGTCAGGGGAATAGAAAAAAGACAAAGTCAAAAATAGAGAAAAGACAAAGTCAGAAACATAGAAAAGACAGAAACTCAGAAACACAGAAAAGACAAAGTCAGAGAAATAGTGAAAAGACAAACTCAGAGAAATAGAGAAAAGACAAAGTCAGAGAAATAGAGAAAAGACAAAGTCAAAGAAATAGAGAAAAGACAAAGTCAGAAAAAGAGAAAAGACAGAAAGTCAGAAACACCGAAAAGACAAAGTCAGAGAAATAGAGAAAAGACAAAGTCAGAGAAATAGAGAAAAGACAAAGTCAGAAATAGAGAAAGGACAGAAAGTCAGAAACACAGAATAGACAAAGTCAGAAAAAGATTGAAAGTCAGAAACACAGAAAAGACAGAAAGTCAGAAAAAGACAGAAAGTCAGAAACACAGAAAAGACAAAGTCAGAAAAAGAAAGAAAACCAGAAATAGAGAAAACACAAACTCAGAGAAATAGAGAAAAGACAAAGTCAGAGAAATAGAGAAAAGACAAAGTCAGAGAAATAGAGAAAAGACAGAAAGTCAGAAATGGAGAAAAGACAGAAAGTCAGAAACACAGAAAAGACTAAGTCAGAGAAATAGAGAAAAGACAAAGTCAGAACTAGAGAAAAGACAGAAAGTCAGAAACACATAATAGACAAAGTCAGAGAAATAGAGAAAAGACAAAGTCAGAGAAATAGAGAAAAGCCAAAGACAAAAATAGAGAAAAGACAGAAAGTCAGAAACACAGAAAAGACAAAGTCAGAAAAAGACTGAAAGTCAGAAACACAGGAAAGACAGTCAGAAAAAGACAGAAAGTCAGAAATTCAGAAAAGACAAATTCAGAAAAAGACAGAAAGTCAGAAACACAGAAAAGACAAAGTCAGGAAAAGACAGAAAATCAGAAATACAGAAAAGACAAAGTAAGAAAAAGGCAGAAAGTCAGAAATTCAGAAAAGACAGAAAGTCAGAAAACAGAAAAGACAAAGTCAGAAAAAGACAGAAAGTCAGAAACACAGAAAAGACAGAATGTCAGAAACACAGAAAAGACAAAGTCAGAAAAAGACAGAAAGTCAGAAATAGAGAAAAGACAAACTCAGTGAAATAGAGAAAAGACAACGTCAGAAAAAGACAGAAAGTCAGAAACACAGAAAAGACAATGTCAGAAAAACAGAAAAGACAAAGTTAGAAATAGAGAAACGACAAAGTCAGGGAAATAGAGAAAAGACAAAGTCAGAAATAGGGAAAAGACAGAAAGTCAGAAACACAGAAAAGACAGAAAGTCAGAAAACAGAAAAGACAAAGTCAGAAAAAGACAGAAAGTCAGAAATAGAGAAAAGACAAACTCAGAGAAATAGAGAAAAGACAAAGTCAGAGAAATAGAGAAAAGACAAAGTCAGAAATAGAGAAAAGACAGAAAGTCAGAAACAAAGAAAAGACAAAGTCAGAGAAATAGAGAAAAGACAAGGTCAGGGGAATAGAAAAAAGACAAAGTCAAAAATAGAGAAAAGACAGAAAGTCAGAAACACAGAAAAGACAAAGTCTGAGAAATACAGTAAAGACAAAGTCAGAAATAGAGAAAAGACAGAACGTCAGAAACATAGAAAAGACAAAGTCAGAGAAATAGAGAAGACAAAGTCAGAAATAAAGAAAAGACAAAATGTCAGAAACACAGAAAAGACAAAGTCAGAGAAATAATGAAAAGACAAACTCAGAGAAATAGAGAAAAGACAAAGTAGGAGAAATAGAGAAAAGACAAAGTCAAAGAAATAGAGAAAAGACAAAGTCAGAAAAAGAGAAAAGACAGAAAGTCAGAAACACCGAAAAGACAAAGTCAGAGAAATAGAGAAAAGACAAAGTCAGAGAAATAGAGAAAAGACAAAGTCAGAAATAGAGAAAAGACAGAAAGTCAGAAACGCACAAAAGACAAAGTCAGAAAAAGACAGAAACTCAGAAATAGAGAAAAGACAAAGTCAGAAATAAAGAAAAGACAAAGTCAGAAAAAGACACAAAGTCAGAAACACAGAAAATACATAAAGTCAGAAACACAGAAAAGACAAAGTCAGAAAAAGACAGAAAGTCTGAACTAGAGAAAGGACAAACTCAGAGAAATAGAGAAAAGACAAAGTCAGAGAAATAGAGAAAAGACAAAGTCAGAACTAGAGAAAAGACAGTAAGTCAGAAACACAGAAAAGACAAAGTCAGAGAAATAGAGAAAAGACAAAGTCAGAGAAATAGAGAAAAGACAGAAAGTCAGAAATAGAGAAAGGACGGAAAGTCAGAAACACAGAATAGACAAAGTCAGAAAAAGATTGAAAGTCAGAAACACAGAAAAGACAGAAAGTCAGAAAAAGACAGAAAGTCAGAACTAGAGAAAGGACAAACTCAGAGAAATAGAGAAAAGACAAAGTCAGAGAAATAGAGAAAAGACAAAGTCAGAACTAGAGAAAAGACAGTAAGTCAGAAACACAGAAAAGACAAAGTCAGAGAAATAGAGAAAAGACAAAGTCAGAGAAATAGAGAAAAGACAAAGTCAGAAATAGAGAAAGGACGGAAAGTCAGAAACACAGAATAGACAAAGTCAGAAAAAGATTGAAAGTCAGAAACACAGAAAAGACAGAAAGTCAGAAAAGACAAAGTCAGAAAAAGACAGAAAGTCAGAAATTCAGAAAAGACAAAGTCAGAAAAAGACAGAAAGTCAGAAATAGAGAAAAGACGAACTCAGAGAAATAGAGAAAAGACAAAGTCAGATAAATAGAGAAAAGACAAACTCAGAGAAATAGAGAAAAGACAAAGTCAAAGAAATAGAGAAAAGACAAAGTCAGAAATAGAGAAAGGACAGAAAGTCAGAAACACAGAATAGACAAAGTCAGAAAAAGATTGAAAGTCAGAAACACAGAAAAGACAGAAAGTCAGAAAAGGACAGAAAGTCAGAAACACAGAAAATACAAAGTCAGAAAAAGACAGAAAGTCAGAAATTCAGAAAAGACAAAGTCAGAAAAAGGCAGAAAGTCAGAAATTCAGAAACGACAGAAAGACAGAAACACAGAAAAGACAAAGTCAGAAAAAGACAGAAAGTCAGAAATAGAGAAAAGACAAACTAAGAGAAATAGAGAAAAGACAAAGTCAGAGAAATAGAGAAAGGAGAAAGTCAGAAATAGAGAAAAGACAGATAGTCAGAAACACAGAAAAGACAAAGTCAGAGAAATAGAGAAAAGACAAAGTCAGAAAAATAGATAAATGACAAAGTCAGAAATAGAGAGAAGACAGATAGTCAGAAGCACAGAAAAGACAAACTCTGAGAAATAGAGAAAAGACGAACTCAGAGAAATAGAGAAAAGACAAAGTCAGAGAAATAGAGAAAAGACAAACTCAGAGAAATAGAGAAAAGACAAAGTCAAAGAAATAGAGAAAAGACAAAGTCAGAAATAGAGAAAGGACAGAAAGTCAGAAACACAGAATAGACAAAGTCAGAAAAAGATTGAAAGTCAGAAACACAGAAAAGACAGAAAGTCAGAAAAGGACAGAAAGTCAGAAACACAGAAAATACAAAGTCAGAAAAAGACAGAAAGTCAGAAATTCAGAAAAGACAAAGTCAGAAAAAGGCAGAAAGTCAGAAATTCAGAAACGACAGAAAGTCAGAAACACAGAAAAGACAAAGTCAGAAAAAGACAGAAAGTCAGAAATAGAGAAAAGACAAACTAAGAGAAATAGAGAAAAGACAAAGTCAGAGAAATAGAGAAAGGAGAAAGTCAGAAATACAGAAAGGAGAAAGTCAGAAACACAGAAAAGACAAAGTCAGAGAAATAGAGAAAAGACAAAGTCAGAAAAATAGATAAAAGACAAAGTCAGGAATAGAGAGAAGACAGATAGTCAGAAGCACAGAAAAGACAAACTCAGAGAAATAGAGAAAAGACAAAGTCAGAGAAATAGAGAAAAGCCAAAGTCAGAAATAGAGAAAAGACAGAAAGTCAGAAACACAGAAAACACAAAGTCAGAAAAAGACAGAAAGTCAGAACCACGGAAAAGACAGAAAGTCAGAAAAAGACAGAACGTCAGAACCACAGAAAAGACACAGTCAGAAATAAAGAAAAGACTGAAAGTCAGAAACACAGTAAAGACAAACTCAGAGAAATAGAGAAAAGACAAAGTAAGAGAAAGTCAGAAACACAGAAAAGACAAAGTCAGAGAAATAGAGAAAAGACAAAGTCAGAAAAAGACTGAAAGTCAGACACACAGAAAAGACAGAAAGTCAGAAACACAGAAAAGACAAAGTCAGAAATAGAGAAAAGACAAAGTCAGAAAAAGACTGAAAGTCAGACACACAGAAAAGACAGAAAGTCAGAAACACAGAAAAGACAAAGTCAGAAATAGAGAAAAGACAAAGTCAGAACTAGAGAAAAGACAGAAAGTCAGAAACACAGAAAAGACAAAGTCAGAGAAATAGAGAAAAGACAAAGTCAGAGAAATAGAGAAAAGACAGAAAGTCAGAAACACAGAAAAGACAGAAAGTCAGAAACACAGAAATGACGAAGTCAGAAAAAGACAGAAAACCAGAAATAGAGAAAACACAAACTCAGAGAAATAGAGAAAAGACAAAGTCAGAGAAATAGAGAAAAGACAAAGTCAGAGAAATAGAGAAAAGTCAAAGTCAGAACTAGAGAAAAGACAGAAAGTCAGAAACACAGAAAAGACTAAGTCAGAGAAAAAGAGAAAAGACAAAGTCAGAGAAATAGAGAAAAGCCAAAGACAGAAATAGAGAAAAGACAGAAAGTCAGAAACACAGAAAAGACAAAGTCAGAAAAAGACCGAAAGTCAGAAATTGAGAAAAGACTGAAAGTCCGAAAAAGACAGAAAGTCAGAAACACAGAAAAGACAGTCAGAAAAAGACAGAAAGTCAGAAATTCAGAAAAGACAAAGTCAGAAAAAGACAGAAAGTCAGAAACACAGAAAAGACAATGTCAGAAAAAGACAGAAAATCAGAAATACAGAAAAGACAAAGTAAGAAAAAGGCAGAAAGTCAGAAATTCAGAAAAGACAAAGTCATTAAAAGACAGAAAGTCAGAAACACAGAAAAGACACAGTCAGAAAAAGACAGAAAGTCAGAAACACAGAAAAGACAGAAAGTCAGAAACACAGAAAAGACAAAGTCAGAAAAAGACAGAAAGTCAGAAATAGAGAAAAGACAAACTCAGAGAAATAGAGAAAAGACAAAGTCAGAAATAGGGAAAAGACAGAAAGTCAGAAACACAGAAAAGACAAAGTCAGAGAAATAGAGAAAAGACAAGGTGAGGGGAATAGAAAAAAGACAAAGTCAGAGAAATAGAGAAAAGACAAAGTCAGAGAAATAGAGAAAAGACAAAGTCAGAAATAGAGAAAGGACAGAAAGTCAGAAACACAGAATAGACAAAGTCAGAAAAAGATTGAAAGTCAGAAACATAGAAAAGACAGAAAGTCAGAAAAAGACAGAAAGTCAGAAACACAGAAAAGACAAAGTCAGAAAAAGAAAGAAAACCAGAAATAGAGAAAACACAAACTCAGAGAAATAGAGAAAAGACAAAGTCAGAGAAATAGAGAAAAGACAAAGTCAGAGAAATAGAAAAAAGACAGAAAGTCAGAAATGGAGAAAAGACAGAAAGTCAGAAACACAGAAAAGACTAAGTCAGAGAAATAGAGAAAAGACAAAGTCAGAACTAGAGTAAAGACAGAAAGTCAGAAACACATAATAGACAAAGTCAGATAAATAGAGAAAAGACAAAGTCAGAGAAATAGAGAAAAGCCAAAGACAAAAATAGAGAAAAGACAGAAAGTCAGAAACACAGAAAAGACAAAGTCAGAGAAATAGAGAAAAGACAAAGTCAGAGAAATAGAGAAAAGACAAAGTCAGAAATAGAGAAAGGACGGAAAGTCAGAAACACAGAATAGACAAAGTCAGAAAAAGATTGAAAGTCAGAAACACAGAAAAGACAGAAAGTCAGAAAAGACAAAGTCAGAAAAAGACAGAAAGTCAGAAATTCAGAAAAGACAAAGTCAGAAAAAGACAGAAAGTCAGAAATAGAGAAAAGACGAACTCAGAGAAATAGAGAAAAGACAAAGTCAGATAAATAGAGAAAAGACAAACTCAGAGAAATAGAGAAAAGACAAAGTCAAAGAAATAGAGAAAAGACAAAGTCAGAAATAGAGAAAGGACAGAAAGTCAGAAACACAGAATAGACAAAGTCAGAAAAAGATTGAAAGTCAGAAACACAGAAAAGACAGAAAGTCAGAAAAGGACAGAAAGTCAGAAACACAGAAAATACAAAGTCAGAAAAAGACAGAAAGTCAGAAATTCAGAAAAGACAAAGTCAGAAAAAGGCAGAAAGTCAGAAATTCAGAAACGACAGAAAGACAGAAACACAGAAAAGACAAAGTCAGAAAAAGACAGAAAGTCAGAAATAGAGAAAAGACAAACTAAGAGAAATAGAGAAAAGACAAAGTCAGAGAAATAGAGAAAGGAGAAAGTCAGAAATAGAGAAAAGACAGATAGTCAGAAACACAGAAAAGACAAAGTCAGAGAAATAGAGAAAAGACAAAGTCAGAGAAATAGAGAAAAGACAAAGTCAGAAATAGAGAAAGGACAGAAAGTCAGAAACACAGAATAGACAAAGTCAGAAAAAGATTGAAAGTCAGAAACACAGAAAAGACAGAAAGTCAGAAAAAGACAGAAAGTCAGAAACACAGAAAAGACAAAGTCAGAAAAAGAAAGAAAACCAGAAATAGAGAAAACACAAACTCAGAGAAATAGAGAAAAGACAAAGTCAGAAAAATAGAGAAAAGACAAAGTCAGAGAAATAGAGAAAAGACAGAAAGTCAGAAATGGAGAAAAGACAGAAAGTCAGAAACACAGAAAAGACTAAGTCAGAGAAATAGAGAAAAGACAAAGTCAGAACTAGAGAAAAGACAGAAAGTCAGAAACACATAATAGACAAAGTCAGAGAAATAGAGAAAAGACAAAGTCAGAGAAATAGAGAAAAGCCAAAGACAAAAATAGAGAAAAGACAGAAAGTCAGAAACACAGAAAAGACAAAGTCAGAAAAAGACTGAAAGTCAGAAACACAGGAAAGACAGTCAGAAAAAGACAGAAAGTCAGAAATTCAGAAAAGACAAATTCAGAAAAAGACAGAAAGTCAGAAACACAGAAAAGACAAAGTCAGGAAAAGACAGAAAATCAGAAATACAGAAAAGACAAAGTAAGAAAAAGGCAGAAAGTCAGAAATTCAGAAAAGACAGAAAGTCAGAAAACAGAAAAGACAAAGTCAGAAAAAGACAGAAAGTCAGAAACACAGAAAAGACAGAATGTCAGAAACACAGAAAAGACAAAGTCAGAAAAAGACAGAAAGTCAGAAATAGAGAAAAGACAAAGTCAGAGAAATAGAGAAAAGACAAAGTCAGAGAAATAGAGAAAAGACAAAGTCAGAAATAGAGAAAGGACAGAAAGTCAGAAACACAGAATAGACAAAGTCAGAAAAAGATTGAAAGTCAGAAACACAGAAAAGACAGAAAGTCAGAAAAAGACAGAAAGTCAGAACTAGAGAAAGGACAAACTCAGAGAAATAGAGAAAAGACAAAGTCAGAGAAATAGAGAAAAGACAAAGTCAGAAATAGAGAAAGGACAGAAAGTCAGAAACACAGAATAGACAAAGTCAGAAAAAGATTGAAAGTCAGAAACACAGAAAAGACAGAAAGTCAGAAAAGGACAGAAAGTCAGAAACACAGAAAATACAAAGTCAGAAAAAGACAGAAAGTCAGAAATTCAGAAAAGAAAAAGTCAGAAAAAGGCAGAAAGTCAGAAATTCAGAAACGACAGAAAGTCAGAAACACAGAAAAGACAAAGTCAGAAAAAGACAGAAAGTCAGAAATAGAGAAAAGACAAACTAAGAGAAATAGAGAAAAGACAAAGTCAGAGAAATAGAGAAAGGAGAAAGTCAGAAATACAGAAAGGAGAAAGTCAGAAACACAGAAAAGACAAAGTCAGAGAAATAGAGAAAAGACAAAGTCAGAAAAATAGATAAAAGACAAAGTCAGAAATAGAGAGAAGACAGATAGTCAGAAGCACAGAAAAGACAAACTCAGAGAAATAGAGAAAAGACAAAGTCAGAGAAATAGAGAAAAGACAAAGTCAGAAATAGAGAAAAGACAGAAAGTCAGAAACACAGAAAACACAAAGTCAGAAAAAGACTGAAAGTCAGAAACACAGAAAAGACAGAAAGTCAGAAAAAGACAGAAAGTCAGAACCACGGAAAAGACAGAAAGTCAGAAAAAGACAGAACGTCAGAACCACAGAAAAGACACAGTCAGAAATAAAGAAAAGACTGAAAGTCAGAAACACAGTAAAGACAAACTCAGAGAAATAGAGAAAAGACAAAGTAAGAGAAAGTCAGAAACACAGAAAAGACAAAGTCAGAGAAATAGAGAAAAGACAAAGTCAGAAAAAGACTGAAAGTCAGACACACAGAAAAGACAGAAAGTCAGAAACACAGAAAAGACAAAGTCAGAAATAGAGAAAAGACAAAGTCAGAAAAAGACTGAAAGTCAGACACACAGAAAAGACAGAAAGTCAGAAACACAGAAAAGACAAAGTCAGAACTAGAGAAAAGACAGAAAGTCAGAAACACAGAAAAGACAAAGTCAGAGAAATAGAGAAAAGACAAAGGCAGAGAAATAGAGAAAAGACAGAAAGTCAGAAACACAGAAAAGACAGAAAGTCAGAAACACAGAAATGACGAAGTCAGAAAAAGACAGAAAACCAGAAATAGAGAAAACACAAACTCAGAGAAATAGAGAAAAGACAAAGTCAGAGAAATAGAGAAAAGACAAAGTCAGAGAAATAGAGAAAAGTCAAAGTCAGAACTAGAGAAAAGACAGAAAGTCAGAAACACAGAAAAGACTAAGTCAGAGAAAAAGAGAAAAGACCAAGTCAGAGAAATAGAGAAAAGCCAAAGACAGAAATAGAGAAAAGACAGAAAGTCAGAAACACAGAAAAGACAAAGTCAGAAAAGACCGAAAGTCAGAAATTGAGAAAAGACTGAAAGTCCGAAAAAGACAGAAAGTCAGAAACACAGAAAAGACAGTCAGAAAAAGACAGAAAGTCAGAAATTCAGAAAAGACAAAGTCAGAAAAAGACAGAAAGTCAGAAACACAGAAAAGACAAAGTCAGAAAAAGACAGAAAATCAGAAATACAGAAAAGACAAAGTAAGAAAAAGGCAGAAAGTCAGAAATTCAGAAAAGACAAAGTCATTAAAAGACAGAAAGTCAGAAACACAGAAAAGACACAGTCAGAAAAAGACAGAAAGTCAGAAACACAGAAAAGACAGAAAGTCAGAAACACAGAAAAGACAAAGTCAGAAAAAGACAGAAAGTCAGAAATAGAGAAAAGACAAACTCAGAGAAATAGAGAAAAGACAAAGTCAGAAATAGGGAAAAGACAGAAAGTCAGAAACACAGAAAAGACAAAGTCAGAGAAATAGAGAAAAGACAAGGTGAGGGGAATAGAAAAAAGACAAAGTCAGAGAAATAGAGAAAAGACAAAGTCAGAGAAATAGAGAAAAGACAAAGTCAGAAATAGAGAAAGGACAGAAAGTCAGAAACACAGAATAGACAAAGTCAGAAAAAGATTGAAAGTCAGAAACACAGAAAAGACAGAAAGTCAGAAAAAGACAGAAAGTCAGAAACACAGAAAAGACAAAGTCAGAAAAAGAAAGAAAACCAGAAATAGAGAAAACACAAACTCAGAGAAATAGAGAAAAGACAAAGTCAGAGAAATAGAGAAAAGACAAAGTCAGAGAAATAGAGAAAAGACAGAAAGTCAGAAATGGAGAAAAGACAGAAAGTCAGAAACACAGAAAAGACTAAGTCAGAGAAATAGAGAAAAGACAAAGTCAGAACTAGAGTAAAGACAGAAAGTCAGAAACACATAATAGACAAAGTCAGAGAAATAGAGAAAAGACAAAGTCAGAGAAATAGAGAAAAGCCAAAGACAAAAATAGAGAAAAGACAGAAAGTCAGAAACACAGAAAAGACAAAGTCAGAGAAATAGAGAAAAGACAAAGTCAGAGAAATAGAGAAAAGACAAAGTCAGAAATAGAGAAAGGACGGAAAGTCAGAAACACAGAATAGACAAAGTCAGAAAAAGATTGAAAGTCAGAAACACAGAAAAGACAGAAAGTCAGAAAAGACAAAGTCAGAAAAAGACAGAAAGTCAGAAATTCAGAAAAGACAAAGTCAGAAAAAGACAGAAAGTCAGAAATAGAGAAAAGACGAACTCAGAGAAATAGAGAAAAGACAAAGTCAGATAAATAGAGAAAAGACAAACTCAGAGAAATAGAGAAAAGACAAAGTCAAAGAAATAGAGAAAAGACAAAGTCAGAAATAGAGAAAGGACAGAAAGTCAGAAACACAGAATAGACAAAGTCAGAAAAAGATTGAAAGTCAGAAACACAGAAAAGACAGAAAGTCAGAAAAGGACAGAAAGTCAGAAACACAGAAAATACAAAGTCAGAAAAAGACAGAAAGTCAGAAATTCAGAAAAGACAAAGTCAGAAAAAGGCAGAAAGTCAGAAATTCAGAAACGACAGAAAGACAGAAACACAGAAAAGACAAAGTCAGAAAAAGACAGAAAGTCAGAAATAGAGAAAAGACAAACTAAGAGAAATAGAGAAAAGACAAAGTCAGAGAAATAGAGAAAGGAGAAAGTCAGAAATAGAGAAAAGACAGATAGTCAGAAACACAGAAAAGACAAAGTCAGAGAAATAGAGAAAAGACAAAGTCAGAGAAATAGAGAAAAGACAAAGTCAGAAATAGAGAAAGGACAGAAAGTCAGAAACACAGAATAGACAAAGTCAGAAAAAGATTGAAAGTCAGAAACACAGAAAAGACAGAAAGTCAGAAAAAGACAGAAAGTCAGAAACACAGAAAAGACAAAGTCAGAAAAAGAAAGAAAACCAGAAATAGAGAAAACACAAACTCAGAGAAATAGAGAAAAGACAAAGTCAGAGAAATAGAGAAAAGACAGAAAGTCAGAAATGGAGAAAAGACAGAAAGTCAGAAACACAGAAAAGACTAAGTCAGAGAAATAGAGAAAAGACAAAGTCAGAACTAGAGAAAAGACAGAAAGTCAGAAACACATAATAGACAAAGTCAGAGAAATAGAGAAAAGACAAAGTCAGAGAAATAGAGAAAAGCCAAAGACAAAAATAGAGAAAAGACAGAAAGTCAGAAACACAGAAAAGACAAAGTCAGAAAAAGACTGAAAGTCAGAAACACAGGAAAGACAGTCAGAAAAAGACAGAAAGTCAGAAATTCAGAAAAGACAAATTCAGAAAAAGACAGAAAGTCAGAAACACAGAAAAGACAAAGTCAGGAAAAGACAGAAAATCAGAAATACAGAAAAGACAAAGTAAGAAAAAGGCAGAAAGTCAGAAATTCAGAAAAGACAGAAAGTCAGAAAACAGAAAAGACAAAGTCAGAAAAAGACAGAAAGTCAGAAACACAGAAAAGACAGAATGTCAGAAACACAGAAAAGACAAAGTCAGAAAAAGACAGAAAGTCAGAAATAGAGAAAAGACAAAGTCAGAGAAATAGAGAAAAGACAAAGTCAGAGAAATAGAGAAAAGACAATGTCAGAAATAGAGAAAGAACAGAAAGTCAGAAACACAGAATAGACAAAGTCAGAAAAAGATTGAAAGTCAGAAACACAGAAAAGACAGAAAGTCAGAAAAAGACAGAAAGTCAGAACTAGAGAAAGGACAAACTCAGAGAAATAGAGAAAAGACAAAGTCAAAGAAATAGAGAAAAGACAAAGTCAGAAATAGAGAAAGGACAGAAAGTCAGAAACACAGAATAGACAAAGTCAGAAAAAGATTGAAAGTCAGAAACACAGAAAAGACAGAAAGTCAGAAAAGGACAGAAAGTCAGAAACACAGAAAATACAAAGTCAGAAAAAGACAGAAAGTCAGAAATTCAGAAAAGAAAAAGTCAGAAAAAGGCAGAAAGTCAGAAATTCAGAAACGACAGAAAGTCAGAAACACAGAAAAGACAAAGTCAGAAAAAGACAGAAAGTCAGAAATAGAGAAAAGACAAACTAAGAGAAATAGAGAAAAGACAAAGTCAGAGAAATAGAGAAAGGAGAAAGTCAGAAATAGAGAAAAGACAGATAGTCAGAAACACAGAAAAGACAAAGTCAGAGAAATAGAGAAAAGACAAAGTCAGAAAAATAGATAAAAGACAAAGTCAGAAATAGAGAGAAGACAGATAGTCAGAAGCACAGAAAAGACAAACTCAGAGAAATAGAGAAAAGACAAAGTCAGAGAAATAGAGAAAAGACAAAGTCAGAAATAGAGAAAAGACAGAAAGTCAGAAACACAGAAAACACAAAGTCAGAAAAAGACTGAAAGTCAGAAACACAGAAAAGACAGAAAGTCAGAAAAAGACAGAAAGTCAGAACCACGGAAAAGACAGAAAGTCAGAAAAAGACAGAACGTCAGAACCACAGAAAAGACACAGTCAGAAATAAAGAAAAGACTGAAAGTCAGAAACACAGTAAAGACAAACTCAGAGAAATAGAGAAAAGACAAAGTAAGAGAAAGTCAGAAACACAGAAAAGACAAAGTCAGAGAAATAGAGAAAAGACAAAGTCAGAAAAAGACTGAAAGTCAGACACACAGAAAAGACAGAAAGTCAGAAACACAGAAAAGACAAAGTCAGAAATAGAGAAAAGACAAAGTCAGAAAAAGACTGAAAGTCAGACACACAGAAAAGACAGAAAGTCAGAAACACAGAAAAGACAAAGTCAGAAATAGAGAAAAGACAAAGTCAGAACTAGAGAAAAGACAGAAAGTCAGAAACACAGAAAAGACAAAGTCAGAGAAATAGAGAAAAGACAAAGGCAGAGAAATAGAGAAAAGACAGAAAGTCAGAAACACAGAAAAGACAGAAAGTCAGAAACACAGAAATGACGAAGTCAGAAAAAGACAGAAAACCAGAAATAGAGAAAACACAAACTCAGAGAAATAGAGAAAAGACAAAGTCAGAGAAATAGAGAAAAGACAAAGTCAGAGAAATAGAGAAAAGTCAAAGTCAGAACTAGAGAAAAGACAGAAAGTCAGAAACACAGAAAAGACTAAGTCAGAGAAAAAGAGAAAAGACCAAGTCAGAGAAATAGAGAAAAGCCAAAGACAGAAATAGAGAAAAGACAGAAAGTCAGAAACACAGAAAAGACAAAGTCAGAAAAGACCGAAAGTCAGAAATTGAGAAAAGACTGAAAGTCCGAAAAAGACAGAAAGTCAGAAACACAGAAAAGACAGTCAGAAAAAGACAGAAAGTCAGAAATTCAGAAAAGACAAAGTCAGAAAAAGACAGAAAGTCAGAAACACAGAAAAGACAAAGTCAGAAAAAGACAGAAAATCAGAAATACAGAAAAGACAAAGTAAGAAAAAGGCAGAAAGTCAGAAATTCAGAAAAGACAAAGTCATTAAAAGACAGAAAGTCAGAAACACAGAAAAGACACAGTCAGAAAAAGACAGAAAGTCAGAAACACAGAAAAGACAGAAAGTCAGAAACACAGAAAAGACAAAGTCAGAAAAAGACAGAAAGTCAGAAATAGAGAAAAGACAAACTCAGAGAAATAGAGAAAAGACAAAGTCAGAAATAGGGAAAAGACAGAAAGTCAGAAACACAGAAAAGACAAAGTCAGAGAAATAGAGAAAAGACAAGGTGAGGGGAATAGAAAAAAGACAAAGTCAGAGAAATAGAGAAAAGACAAAGTCAGAGAAATAGAGAAAAGACAAAGTCAGAAATAGAGAAAGGACAGAAAGTCAGAAACACAGAATAGACAAAGTCAGAAAAAGATTGAAAGTCAGAAACACAGAAAAGACAGAAAGTCAGAAAAAGACAGAAAGTCAGAAACACAGAAAAGACAAAGTCAGAAAAAGAAAGAAAACCAGAAATAGAGAAAACACAAACTCAGAGAAATAGAGAAAAGACAAAGTCAGAGAAATAGAGAAAAGACAAAGTCAGAGAAATAGAGAAAAGACAGAAAGTCAGAAATGGAGAAAAGACAGAAAGTCAGAAACACAGAAAAGACTAAGTCAGAGAAATAGAGAAAAGACAAAGTCAGAACTAGAGAAAAGACAGAAAGTCAGAAACACATAATAGACAAAGTCAGAGAAATAGAGAAAAGACAAAGTCAGAGAAATAGAGAAAAGCCAAAGACAAAAATAGAGAAAAGACTGAAAGTCAGAAACACAGAAAAGACAAAGTCAGAAAAAGACTGAAAGTCAGAAACACAGGAAAGACAGTCTGAAAAAGACAGAAAGTCAGAAATTCAGAAAAGACAAATACAGAAAAAGACAGAAAGTCAGAAACACAGAAAAGACAAAGTCAGGAAAAGACAGAAAATCAGAAATACAGAAAAGACAAAGTAAGAAAAAGGCAGAAAGTCAGAAATTCAGAAAAGACAGAAAGTCAGAAAACAGAAAAGACAAAGTCAGAAAAAGACAGAAAGTCAGAAACACAGAAAAGACAGAATGTCAGAAACACAGAAAAGACAAAGTCAGACAAAGACAGAAAGTCAGAAATAGAGAAAAGACAAAGTCAGAGAAATAGAGAAAAGACAAAGTCAGAGAAATAGAGAAAAGACAAAGTCAGAAATAGAGAAAGGACAGAAAGTCAGAAACACAGAATAGACAAAGTCAGAAAAAGATTGAAAGTCAGAAACACAGAAAAGACAGAAAGTCAGAAAAAGACAGAAAGTCAGAAACACAGAAAAGACAATGTCAGAAAAACAGAAAAGACAAAGTTAGAAATAGAGAAACGACAAAGTCAGAGAAATAGAGAAAAGACAAAGTCAGAAATAGGGAAAAGACAGAAAGTCAGAAACACAGAAAGTCAGAAAACAGAAAAGACAAAGTCAGAAAAAGACAGAAAGTCAGAAATAGAGAAAAGACAAACTCAGAGAAATAGAGAAAAGACAAAGTCAGAGAAATAGAGAAAAGACTAAGTCAGAAATAGAGAAAAGACAGAAAGTCAGACACACAGAAAAGACAGAAAGTCAGAAACACAGAAAAGACAAAGTCAGAAATAGAGAAAAGACAAAGTCAGAACTAGAGAAACGACAGAAAGTCAGAAACACAGAAAAGACAAAGTCAGAGAAATAGAGAAAAGACAAAGGCAGAGAAATAGAGAAAAGACAGAAAGTCAGAAACACAGAAAAGACAGAAAGTCAGAAACACAGAAATGACGAAGTCAGAAAAAGACAGAAAACCAGAAATAGAGAAAACACAAACTCAGAGAAATAGAGAAAAGACAAAGTCAGAGAAATAGAGAAAAGACAAAGTCAGAGAAATAGAGAAAAGTCAAAGTCAGAAATGGAGAAAAGACAGAAAGTCAGAAACACAGAAAAGACTAAGTCAGAGAAATAGAGAAAAGACAAAGTCAGAACTAGAGAAAAGACAGAAAGTCAGAAACACATAATAGACAAAGTCAGAGAAATAGAGAAAAGACAAGTCAGAGAAATAGAGAAAAGCCAAAGACAAAAATAGAGAAAAGACTGAAAGTCAGAAACACAGAAAAGACAAAGTCAGAAAAAGACTGAAAGTCAGAAACACAGGAAAGACAGTCAGAAAAAGACAGAAAGTCAGAAATTCAGAAAAGACAAATACAGAAAAAGACAGAAAGTCAGAAACACAGAAAAGACAAAGTCAGGAAAAGACAGAAAATCAGAAATACAGAAAAGACAAAGTAAGAAAAAGGCAGAAAGTCAGAAATTCAGAAAAGACAGAAAGTCAGAAAACAGAAAAGACAAAGTCAGAAAAAGACAGAAAGTCAGAAACACAGAAAAGACAGAATGTCAGAAACACAGAAAAGACAAAGTCAGACAAAGACAGAAAGTCAGAAATAGAGAAAAGACAAAGTCAGAGAAATAGAGAAAAGACAAAGTCAGAGAAATAGAGAAAAGACAAAGTCAGAAATAGAGAAAGGACAGAAAGTCAGAAACACAGAATAGACAAAGTCAGAAAAAGATTGAAAGTCAGAAACACAGAAAAGACAGAAAGTCAGAAAAAGACAGAAAGTCAGAAACACAGAAAAGACAATGTCAGAAAAACAGAAAAGACAAAGTTAGAAATAGAGAAACGACAAAGTCAGAGAAATAGAGAAAAGACAAAGTCAGAAATAGGGAAAAGACAGAAAGTCAGAAACACAGAAAGTCAGAAAACAGAAAAGACAAAGTCAGAAAAAGACAGAAAGTCAGAAATAGAGAAAAGACAAACTCAGAGAAATAGAGAAAAGACAAAGTCAGAGAAATAGAGAAAAGACTAAGTCAGAAATAGAGAAAAGACAGAAAGTCAGACACACAGAAAAGACAGAAAGTCAGAAACACAGAAAAGACAAAGTCAGAAATAGAGAAAAGACAAAGTCAGAACTAGAGAAACGACAGAAAGTCAGAAACACAGAAAAGACAAAGTCAGAGAAATAGAGAAAAGACAAAGGCAGAGAAATAGAGAAAAGACAGAAAGTCAGAAACACAGAAAAGACAGAAAGTCAGAAACACAGAAATGACGAAGTCAGAAAAAGACAGAAAACCAGAAATAGAGAAAACACAAACTCAGAGAAATAGAGAAAAGACAAAGTCAGAGAAATAGAGAAAAGACAAAGTCAGAGAAATAGAGAAAAGTCAAAGTCAGAACTAGAGAAAAGACAGAAAGTCAGAAACACAGAAAAGACTAAGTCAGAGAAAAAGAGAAAAGACCAAGTCAGAGAAATAGAGAAAAGCCAAAGACAGAAATAGAGAAAAGACAGAAAGTCAGAAACACAGAAAAGACAAAGTCAGAAAAGACCGAAAGTCAGAAATTGAGAAAAGACTGAAAGTCCGAAAAAGACAGAAAGTCAGAAACACAGAAAAGACAGTCAGAAAAAGACAGAAAGTCAGAAATTCAGAAAAGACAAAGTCAGAAAAAGACAGAAAGTCAGAAACACAGAAAAGACAAAGTCAGAAAAAGACAGAAAATCAGAAATACAGAAAAGACAAAGTAAGAAAAAGGCAGAAAGTCAGAAATTCAGAAAAGACAAAGTCATTAAAAGACAGAAAGTCAGAAACACAGAAAAGACACAGTCAGAAAAAGACAGAAAGTCAGAAACACAGAAAAGACAGAAAGTCAGAAACACAGAAAAGACAAAGTCAGAAAAAGACAGAAAGTCAGAAATAGAGAAAAGACAAACTCAGAGAAATAGAGAAAAGACAAAGTCAGAAATAGGGAAAAGACAGAAAGTCAGAAACACAGAAAAGACAAAGTCAGAGAAATAGAGAAAAGACAAGGTGAGGGGAATAGAAAAAAGACAAAGTCAGAGAAATAGAGAAAAGACAAAGTCAGAGAAATAGAGAAAAGACAAAGTCAGAAATAGAGAAAGGACAGAAAGTCAGAAACACAGAATAGACAAAGTCAGAAAAAGATTGAAAGTCAGAAACACAGAAAAGACAGAAAGTCAGAAAAAGACAGAAAGTCAGAAACACAGAAAAGACAAAGTCAGAAAAAGAAAGAAAACCAGAAATAGAGAAAACACAAACTCAGAGAAATAGAGAAAAGACAAAGTCAGAGAAATAGAGAAAAGACAAAGTCAGAGAAATAGAGAAAAGACAGAAAGTCAGAAATGGAGAAAAGACAGAAAGTCAGAAACACAGAAAAGACTAAGTCAGAGAAATAGAGAAAAGACAAAGTCAGAACTAGAGAAAAGACAGAAAGTCAGAAACACATAATAGGCAAAGTCAGAGAAATAGAGAAAAGACAAAGTCAGAGAAATAGAGAAAAGCCAAAGACAAAAATAGAGAAAAGACTGAAAGTCAGAAACACAGAAAAGACAAAGTCAGAAAAAGACTGAAAGTCAGAAACACAGGAAAGACAGTCAGAAAAAGACAGAAAGTCAGAAATTCAGAAAAGACAAATACAGAAAAAGACAGAAAGTCAGAAACACAGAAAAGACAAAGTCAGGAAAAGACAGAAAATCAGAAATACAGAAAAGACAAAGTAAGAAAAAGGCAGAAAGTCAGAAATTCAGAAAAGACAGAAAGTCAGAAAACAGAAAAGACAAAGTCAGAAAAAGACAGAAAGTCAGAAACACAGAAAAGACAGAATGTCAGAAACACAGAAAAGACAAAGTCAGACAAAGACAGAAAGTCAGAAATAGAGAAAAGACAAACTCAGAGAAATAGAGAAAAGACAAAGTCAGAGAAATAGAGAAAAGACAAAGTCAGAAATAGAGAAAGGACAGAAAGTCAGAAACACAGAATAGACAAAGTCAGAAAAAGATTGAAAGTCAGAAACACAGAAAAGACAGAAAGTCAGAAAAAGACAGAAAGTCAGAAACACAGAAAAGACAATGTCAGAAAAACAGAAAAGACAAAGTTAGAAATAGAGAAACGACAAGGTCAGAGAAATAGAGAAAAGACAAAGTCAGAAATAGGGAAAAGACAGAAAGTCAGAAACACAGAAAAGACAGAAAGTCAGAAAACAGAAAAGACAAAGTCAGAAAAAGACAGAAAGTCAGAAATAGAGAAAAGACAAACTCAGAGAAATAGAGAAAAGACAAAGTCAGAGAAATAGAGAAAAGACAAACTCAGAGAAATAGAGAAAAGACAAAGTCAAAGAAATAGAGAAAAGACAAAGTCAGAAATAGAGAAAGGACAGAAAGTCAGAAACACAGAATAGACAAAGTCAGAAAAAGATTGAAAGTCAGAAACAGAGAAAAGACAGAAAGTCAGAAAAGGACAGAAAGTCAGAAACACAGAAAATACAAAGTCAGAAAAGGACAGAAAGTCAGAAATTCAGAAAAGACAAAGTGAGAAAAAGACAGAAAGTCAGAAACACAGAAAAGACAAAGTCAGAAAAAGACAGAAAATCAGAAATACAGAAAAGACAAAGTCAGAAAAAGGCAGAAAGTCAGAAATTCAGAAACGACAGAAAGTCAGAAACACAGAAAAGACAAAGTCAGAAAAAGACAGAAAGTCAGAAATAGAGAAAAGACAAACTAAGAGAAATAGAGAAAAGACAAAGTCAGAGAAATAGAGAAAGGAGAAAGTCAGAAATAGAGAAAAGACAGATAGTCAGAAGCACAGAAAAGACAAACTCAGAGAAATAGAGAAAAGACAAAGTCAGAGAAATAGAGAAAAGACAAAGTCAGAAATAGAGAAAAGACAGAAAGTCAGAAACACAGAAAACACAAAGTCAGAAAAAGACTGAAAGTCAGAAACACAGAAAAGACAGAAAGTCAGAAAAAGACAGAAAGTCAGAACCACGGAAAAGACAGAAAGTCAGAAAAAGACAGAACGTCAGAACCACAGAAAAGACACAGTCAGAAATAAAGAAAAGACTGAAAGTCAGAAACACAGTAAAGACAAACTCAGAGAAATAGAGAAAAGACAAAGTAAGAGAAAGTCAGAAACACAGAAAAGACAAACTCAGAGAAATAGAGAAAAGACAAAGTCAGAGAAATAGAGAAAAGACAAAGTCAGAAATAGAGAAAAGACAGAAAGTCAGAAACACAGAAAAGACAAAGTTAGAGAAATAGAGAAAAGACCAAGTCAGAAATAGAGAAAAGACAGAAAGTCAGAAACACAGTAAAGACAAACTCAGGGAAATAGAGAAAAGACAAAGTCAGAGAAAGTCAGAAACACAGAAAAGACAAAGTCAGAGAAAGAGAAAAGACAAAGTCAGAGAAATAGAGAAAAGACAAAGTCAGAGAAATAGAGAAAAGACAAAGTCAGAGAAATAGAGAAAAGACAAAGTCAGAAATAGAGAAAAGGCAGAAAGTCAGAAACACAGAAAAGACAGAAAGTCAGAAACACAGAAAAGACAAAGCCAGAAAAAGACAGAAACTCAGAAATAGAGAAAAGACAAAGTCAGAAATAAAGAAAAGACAAAGTCAGAAAAAGACTTAAAGTCAGAAACACAGAAAAGACATAAAGTCAGAAACACAGAAAAGACAAAGTCAGAAAAAGACAGAAAGTCAGAAATCGAGAAAAGACAAAGTCAGAGAAATAGAGAAAAGACAAAGTCAGAGAAATAGAGAAAAGACAAAGTCAGAAATAGAGAAAAGACAGATAGTCAGAAACACAGAAAAGACAAAGTCAGAGAAATAGAGAAAAGACAAAGTCAGAGAAATAGATAAAAGACAAAGTCAGAAATAGAGAAAAGACAGATGGTCAGAAGCACAGAAAAGACATACTCAGAGAAATAGAGAAAAGACAAAGTCAGAGAAATAGAGAAAAGACAAAGTCAGAAATAGAGAAAAGACAGAAAGTCAGAAACACAGAAAACACAAAGTCAGAAAAAGACTGAAAGTCAGAAACACAGAAAAGACAGAAAGTCAGAAAAAGACAGAAAGTCAGAACCACAGAAAAGACAGAAAGTCAGAAAAAGACAGAAAGTCAGAACCACAGAAAAGACAGAGTCAGAAATAGAGAAAAGACAGAAAGTCAGAAACACAGTAAAGACAAACTCAGAGAAATAGAGAAAAGACAAAGTCAGAGAAATAGAGAAAAGACCAAGTCAGAAATAGAGAAAAGACAGAAAGTCAGAAACACAGTAAAGACAAACTCAGGGAAATAGAGAAAAGACAAAGTCAGAGAAAGTCAGAAACACAGAAAAGACAAAGTCAGAGAAAGAGAAAAGACAAAGTCAGAGAAATAGTGAAAAGAAAAAGTCAGAGAAATAGAGCAAAGACAAAGTCAGAAAAAGACTGAAAGTCAGAAAAACAGAAAAGACAGAAAGTCAGAAAAAGACAGAAAGTCAGAAACACAGAAAAGACAGAAAGTCAGCAACACAGAAAAGACAAAGTCAGAAAAAGACAGAAACTCAAAAACACAGAAATGACATAAAGTCAGAAACACAGAAAAGACAAAGTCAGAAAAAGACAAAAAGTCAGAAATAGAGAAAAGACAAACTCAGAGAAATAGAGAAAAGACAAATTCAGAGAAATAGAGAAAAGACAAAGTCAGAAAAAGACAGAAAGTCAGAAATAGAGGAAAGACAAACTCAGAGAAATAGAGAAAAGACAAAGTCAGAGAAATAGAGAAAAGACAAAGTCAGAAATAGAGAAACGACAGATAGTCAGAAACACAGAAAAGACATAGTCAGAGAAATAGAGAAAAGACAAAGTCAGAAATAGAGAAAAGACAAAGTCAGAAAAAGACAGAAACTCAGAAATAGAGAAAAGACCAAGTCAGAGAAATAGAGAAAAGGCAAAGTCAGAAATAGAGAAAAGACAGAAAGTCAGAAACACAGAAAACACAACGTCAGAAAAAGACTGAAAGTCAGAAACACAGAAAAGACAGAAAGTCAAAAAAAGACAGAAAGTCAGAACCACAGAAAAGACAGAATGTCAGTAAAAGACAGAAAGTCAGAACCACCGAAAAGACAGAGTCAGAAATAGAGAAAAGACTGAAAGTCAGAAACACAGAAAAGACAAAGTCAGAGAAATAGAGAATAGACAAAGTCAGAAATAGAGAAAAAACAGAAAGTCAGAAACACAGTAAAGACAAACTCAGAGAAATAGAGAAAAGACAAAGTCAGAGAAAGTCAGAAACACAGAAAAGACAAAGTCAGAGAAAGAGAAAAGACAAAGTCAGAGAAATAGTGAAAATACAAAGTCAGAGAAATGGAGAAAAGACAAAGTCAGAACTAGAGAAAAGACAGAAAGTCAGAAACACAGAAAAGACAAAGTCAGAGAAATAGAGAAAAGAAAAAGTCAGAGAAATAGAGAAAAGACAAAGTCAGAAATAGAGAAAAGACAGAAAGTCAGAAAGACAGAAAAGACAAAGTCAGAGAAATAGAGAAAAGACCAAGTCAGAAATAGAGAAAAGACAGAAAGTCAGAAACAAAGTAAAGACAAACTCAGGGAAATAGAGAAAAGACAAAGTCAGAGAAAGAGAAAAGACAAAGTCAGAGAAATAGAGAAAAGACAAAGTTAGAGAAATAGAGAAAAGACAAAGTCAGAACTAGAGAAAAGACAGAAAGTCAGAAACACAGAAAAGACAAAGTCAGAGAAATAGAGAAAAGACAAAGTCAGAGAAATAGAGAAAAGCCAAGGACAGAAATAGAGAAAAGACTGAAAGTCAGAAACACAGAAAAGAAAAAGTCAGAAAAAGACTGAAAGTCAGAAGCTAAGAAAAGACTGAAAGTCAGAAAAAGACAGAAAGTCAGTAACACAGAAAACACAAAGTCAGAAAAAGACAGAAAGTCAGAAATTCAGAAAAGACAAAGTCAGAAAAGACAGAAAGTCAGAAACACAGAAAAGACAAAGTCAGAAAAAGACAGAAAGTCAGAAACACAGAAAAGACAATGTCAGAAAAAGAGAAAAGACAAAGTTAGAAATAGAGAAACGACAAAGTCAGAGAAATAGAGAAAAGACAAAGTCAGAAATAGAGAAAAGACAGAAAGTCAGAAACACAGAAAAGACAGAAAGTCAGAAAACAGAAAAGACAAAGTCAGAAAAGGACAGAAAGTCAGAAATAGAGAAAAGACAAACTCAGAGAAATAGAGAAAAGACAAAGTCAGAGAAATAGAGAAAAGACAAAGTCAGAAATAGAGAAAAGACAGAAAGTCAGAAACACAGAAAAGACAAAGTCTGAGAAAAAGAGTAAAGACAAAGTGAGAAATAGAGAAAAGACAGAAAGTCAGAAACATAGAAAAGACAAAGTCAGAGAAATAGAGAAAAGACAAAGTCAGAAATACAGAAAAGACAGAAAGTCAGAAACACAGAAAAGACAAAGTCAGAGAAATAGAGAAAAGACAAAGTCAGAGAAATAGAGAAAAGACAAATTCAGAGAAATAGAGAAAAGACAAAGTCAGTAAAAGACAGAAAGTCAGAAATAGAGGAAAGACAAACTCAGAGAAATAGAGAAAAGACAAAGTCAGAGAAATAGAGAAAAGACAAAGTCAGAAATAGAGAAACGACAGATAGTCAGAAACACAGAAAAGACAAAGTCAGAGAAATAGAGAAAAGACAAAGTCAGAAATAGAGAAAAGACAGAAAGTCAGAAAACAGAAAAGACAAAGTCAGAAAAGGACAGAAAGTCAGAAATAGAGAAAAGACAAACTCAGAGAAATAGAGAAAAGACAAAGTCAGAGAAATAGAGAAAAGACAAAGTCAGAAATAGAGAAAAGACAGAAAGTCAGAAACACAGAAAAGACAAAGTCTGAGAAAAAGAGTAAAGACAAAGTGAGAAATAGAGAAAAGACAGAAAGTCAGAAACATAGAAAAGTCAAAGTCAGAGAAATAGAGAAAAGACAAAGTCAGAAATACAGAAAAGACAGAAAGTCAGAAACACAGAAAAGACAAAGTCAGAGAAATAGAGAAAAGACAAAGTCAGAGAAATAGAGAAAAGACAAATTCAGAGAAATAGAGAAAAGACAAAGTCAGTAAAAGACAGAAAGTCAGAAATAGAGGAAAGACAAACTCAGAGAAATAGAGAAAAGACAAAGTCAGAGAAATAGAGAAAAGACAAAGTCAGAAATAGAGAAACGACAGATAGTCAGAAACACAGAAAAGACAAAGTCAGAGAAATAGAGAAAAGACAAAGTCAGAAATAGAGAAAAGACAGAAAGTCAGAAACACAGAAAAGACAAAGTCAGAGAAATAGAGAAAAGACAAAGTCAGAGAAATAGTGAAAAGAAAAAGTCAGAAATAGACAAAAGACAAAGTCAGAAAAAGACTGAAAGTCAGACACACAGAAAAGACAGAAAGTCAGAAAAAGACAGAAATTCAGAAACACAGAAAAGACAGAAAGTCAGAAACACGGAAAAGACAAAGTCAGAAAAAGACAGAAACTCAGAAATAGAGAAAAGACAAAGTCAGAAAAAGACAGAAACTCAGAAATAGAGAAAAGACCAAGTCAGAGAAATAGAGAAAAGGCAAAGTCAGAAATAGAGAAAAGACAGAAAGTCAGAAACACAGAAAACACAACGTCAGAAAAAGACTGAAAGTCAGAAACACAGAAAAGACAGAAAGTCAGAAAAAGACAGAAAGTCAGAACCACAGAAAAGACAGAATGTCAGTAAAAGACAGAAGGTCAGAACCACCGAAAAGACAGAGTCAGAAATAGAGAAAAGACTGAAAGTCAGAAACACAGAAAAGACAAAGTCAGAGAAATAGAGAAAAGACAAAGTCAGAAATAGAGAAAAAACAGAAAGTCAGAAACACAGTAAAGACAAACTCAGAGAAATAGAGAAAAGACAAAGTCAGAGAAAGTCAGAAACACAGAAAAGACAAAGTCAGAGAAAGAGAAAAGACAAAGTCAGAGAAATAGTGAAAAGACAAAGTCAGAGAAATGGAGAAAAGACAAAGTCAGAACTAGAGAAAAGACAGAAAGTCAGAAACACAGAAAAGACAAAGTCAGAGAAATAGAGAAAAGAAAAAGTCAGAGAAATAGAGAAAAGACATAGTCAGAAATAGAGAAAAGACAGAAAGTCAGAAAGACAGAAAAGACAAAGTCAGAGAAATAGAGAAAAGACCAAGTCAGAAATAGAGAAAAGACAGAAAGTCAGAAACACAGTAAAGACAAACTCAGGGAAATAGAGAAAAGACAAAGTCAGAGAAAGAGAAAAGACAAAGTCAGAGAAATAGAGAAAAGACAAAGTTAGAGAAATAGAGAAAAGACAAAGTCAGAACTAGAGAAAAGACAGAAAGTCAGAAACACAGAAAAGACAAAGTCAGAGAAATAGAGAAAAGACAAAGTCAGTGAAATAGAGAAAAGCCAAGGACAGAAATAGAGAAAAGACTGAAAGTCAGAAACACAGAAAAGAAAAAGTCAGAAAAAGACTGAAAGTCAGAAGCTAAGAAAAGACTGAAAGTCAGAAAAAGACAGAAAGTCAGTAACACAGAAAACACAAAGTCAGAAAAAGACAGAAAGTCAGAAATTCAGAAAAGACAAAGTCAGAAAAAGACAGAAAGTCAGAAACACAGAAAAGACAAAGTCAGAAAAAGACAGAAAGTCAGAAACACAGAAAAGACAATGTCAGAAAAAGAGAAAAGACAAAGTTAGAAATAGAGAAACGACAAAGTCAGAGAAATAGAGAAAAGACAAAGTCAGAAATAGAGAAAAGACAGAAAGTCAGAAACACAGAAAAGACAGAAAGTCAGAAAACAGAAAAGACAAAGTCAGAAAAAGACAGAAAGTCAGAAATAGAGAAAAGACAAACTCAGAGAAATAGAGAAAAGACAAAGTCAGAGAAATAGAGAAAAGACAAAGTCAGAAATAGAGAAAAGACAGAAAGTCAGAAACACAGAAAAGACAAAGTCTGAGAAAAAGAGTAAAGACAAAGTGAGAAATAGAGAAAAGACAGAAAGTCAGAAACATAGATAAGACAAAGTCAGAGAAATAGAGAAAAGACAAAGTCAGAGAAATAGAGAAAAGACAAAGTCAGAGAAATAGAGAAAAGACAAAGTCAATGAAATAGAGAAAAGACAAAGTCACAAATAGAGAAAAGACAGAAAGTCAGAAACACCGAAAAGACAAAGTCAGAGAAATAGAGAAAAGACAAAGTCAGAGAAATAGAGAGAAGACAAAGTCAGAAATAGAGAAAGGACAGAAAGTCAGAAGCACAGAACAGACAAAGTCAGAAAAAGATTGAAAGTCAGAAACACAGAAAAGACAGAAAGTCAGAAAAAGACAGAAAGTCAGAAATTCAGAAAAGACAAAGTCAGAAAAAGACAGAAAGTCAGAAACACAGAAAAGACATAAAGTCAGAAACACAGAAAAGACAAAGTCAGAAAAAGACAGAAAGTCAGAAATTCAGAAAAGACAAAGTCAGAAAAAGACAGAAAGTCAGAAACACAGAAAAGACATAAAGTCAGAAACACAGAAAAGACAAAGTCAGAAAAAGACAGAAAGTCAGAAATTCAGAAAAGACAAAGTCAGAAAAAGACAGAAAGTCAGAAACACAGAAAAGACATAAAGTCAGAAACACAGAAAAGACAAAGTCAGAAAAAGACAGAAAGTCAGAAATAGAGATAAGACAAACTCAGAGAAATAGAGAAAAGACAAAGTCAGAGAAATAGAGAAAAGACAAAGTCAGAAATAGAGAAAAGACAGATAGTCAGAAACACAGAATAGACAAAGTCAGAAAAAGATTGAAAGTCAGAAACACAGAAAAGACAGAAAGTCAGAAAAAGACAGAAAGTCAGAAACACAGAAAAGACAATGTCAGAAAAACAGAAAAGACAAAGTTAGAAATAGAGAAACGACAAAGTCAGAGAAATAGAGAAAAGACAAAGTCAGAAATAGGGAAAAGACAGAAAGTCAGAAACACAGAAAAGACAGAAAGTCAGAAAACAGAAAAGACAAAGTCAGAAAAAGACAGAAAGTCAGAAATAGAGAAAAGACAAACTCAGAGAAATAGAGAAAAGACAAAGTCAGAGAAATAGAGAAAAGACTAAGTCAGAAATAGAGAAAAGACAGAAAGTCAGAAACACAGAAAAGACAAAGTCAGAGAAATAGAGAAAAGACAAGGTCAGGGGAATAGAAAAAAGACAAAGTCAAAAATAGAGAAAAGACAGAAAGTCAGAAACACAGAAAAGACAAAGTCAGAAAAAGACAGAAAGTCAGAAATAGAGAAAAGACAAACTCAGAGAAATAGAGAAAAGACAAAGTCAGAGAAATAGAGAAAAGACAAACTCAGAGAAATAGAGAAAAGACAAAGTCAAAGAAATAGAGAAAAGACAAAGTCAGAAATAGAGAAAGGACAGAAAGTCAGAAACACAGAATAGACAAAGTCAGAAAAAGATTGAAAGTCAGAAACAGAGAAAAGACAGAAAGTCAGAAAAGGACAGAAAGTCAGAAACACAGAAAATACAAAGTCAGAAAAGGACAGAAAGTCAGAAATTCAGAAAAGACAAAGTGAGAAAAAGACAGAAAGTCAGAAACACAGAAAAGACAAAGTCAGAAAAAGACAGAAAATCAGAAATACAGAAAAGACAAAGTCAGAAAAAGGCAGAAAGTCAGAAATTCAGAAACGACAGAAAGTCAGAAACACAGAAAAGACAAAGTCAGAAAAAGACCTAAAGTCAGAAATAGAGAAAAGACAAACTAAGAGAAATAGAGAAAAGACAAAGTCAGAGAAATAGAGAAAGGAGAAAGTCAGAAATAGAGAAAAGACAGATAGTCAGAAACACAGAAAAGACAAAGTCAGAGAAATAGAGAAAAGACAAAGTCAGAAAAATAGATAAAAGACAAAGTCAGAAATAGAGAGAAGACTGATAGTCAGAAGCACAGAAAAGACAAACTCAGAGAAATAGAGAAAAGACAAAGTCAGAGAAATAGAGAAAAGACAAAGTCAGAAATAGAGAAAAGACAGAAAGTCAGAAACACAGAAAACACAAAGTCAGAAAAAGACTGAAAGTCAGAAACACAGAAAAGACAGAAAGTCAGAAAAAGACAGAAAGTCAGAACCACGGAAAAGACAGAAAGTCAGAAAAAGACAGAACGTCAGAACCACAGAAAAGACACAGTCAGAAATAAAGAAAAGACTGAAAGTCAGAAACACAGTAAAGACAAACTCAGAGAAATAGAGAAAAGACAAAGTAAGAGAAAGTCAGAAACACAGAAAAGACAAACTCAGAGAAATAGAGAAAAGACAAAGTCAGAGAAATAGAGAAAAGACAAAGTCAGAAATAGAGAAAAGACAGAAAGTCAGAAACACAGAAAAGACAAAGTTAGAGAAATAGAGAAAAGACCAAGTCAGAAATAGAGAAAAGACAGAAAGTCAGAAACACAGTAAAGACAAACTCAGGGAAATAGAGAAAAGACAAAGTCAGAGAAAGTCAGAAACACAGAAAAGACAAAGTCAGAGAAAGAGAAAAGACAAAGTCAGAGAAATAGAGAAAAGACAAAGTCAGAGAAATAGAGAAAAGACAAAGTCAGAGAAATAGAGAAAAGACAAAGTCTGAAATAGAGAAAAGGCAGAAAGTCAGAAACACAGAAAAGACAGAAAGTCAGAAACACAGAAAAGACAAAGCCAGAAAAAGACAGAAACTCAGAAATAGAGAAAAGACAAAGTCAGAAATAAAGAAAAGACAAAGTCAGAAAAAGACAGAAAGTCAGAAATTCAGAAAAGACAAAGTCAGAAAAAGACAGAAAGTCAGAAACACAGAAAAGACATAAAGTCAGAAACACAGAAAAGACAAAGTCAGAAAAAGACAGAAAGTCAGAAATAGAGATAAGACAAACTCAGAGAAATAGAGAAAAGACAAAGTCAGAGAAATAGAGAAAAGACAAAGTCAGAAATAGAGAAAAGACAGATAGTCAGAAACACAGAATAGACAAAGTCAGAAAAAGATTGAAAGTCAGAAACACAGAAAAGACAGAAAGTCAGAAAAAGACAGAAAGTCAGAAACACAGAAAAGACAATGTCAGAAAAACAGAAAAGACAAAGTTAGAAATAGAGAAACGACAAAGTCAGAGAAATAGAGAAAAGACAAAGTCAGAAATAGGGAAAAGACAGAAAGTCAGAAACACAGAAAAGACAGAAAGTCAGAAAACAGAAAAGACAAAGTCAGAAAAAGACAGAAAGTCAGAAATAGAGAAAAGACAAACTCAGAGAAATAGAGAAAAGACAAAGTCAGAGAAATAGAGAAAAGACTAAGTCAGAAATAGAGAAAAGACAGAAAGTCAGAAACACAGAAAAGACAAAGTCAGAGAAATAGAGAAAAGACAAGGTCAGGGGAATAGAAAAAAGACAAAGTCAAAAATAGAGAAAAGACAGAAAGTCAGAAACACAGAAAAGACAAAGTCAGAAAAAGACAGAAAGTCAGAAATAGAGAAAAGACAAACTCAGAGAAATAGAGAAAAGACAAAGTCAGAGAAATAGAGAAAAGACAAACTCAGAGAAATAGAGAAAAGACAAAGTCAAAGAAATAGAGAAAAGACAAAGTCAGAAATAGAGAAAGGACAGAAAGTCAGAAACACAGAATAGACAAAGTCAGAAAAAGATTGAAAGTCAGAAACAGAGAAAAGACAGAAAGTCAGAAAAGGACAGAAAGTCAGAAACACAGAAAATACAAAGTCAGAAAAGGACAGAAAGTCAGGAATTCAGAAAAGACAAAGTGAGAAAAAGACAGAAAGTCAGAAACACAGAAAAGACAAAGTCAGAAAAAGACAGAAAATCAGAAATACAGAAAAGACAAAGTCAGAAAAAGGCAGAAAGTCAGAAATTCAGAAACGACAGAAAGTCAGAAACACAGAAAAGACAAAGTCAGAAAAAGACCTAAAGTCAGAAATAGAGAAAAGACAAACTAAGAGAAATAGAGAAAAGACAAAGTCAGAGAAATAGAGAAAGGAGAAAGTCAGAAATAGAGAAAAGACAGATAGTCAGAAACACAGAAAAGACAAAGTCAGAGAAATAGAGAAAAGACAAAGTCAGAAAAATAGATAAAAGACAAAGTCAGAAATAGAGAGAAGACTGATAGTCAGAAGCACAGAAAAGACAAACTCAGAGAAATAGAGAAAAGACAAAGTCAGAGAAATAGAGAAAAGACAAAGTCAGAAATAGAGAAAAGACAGAAAGTCAGAAACACAGAAAACACAAAGTCAGAAAAAGACTGAAAGTCAGAAACACAGAAAAGACAGAAAGTCAGAAAAAGACAGAAAGTCAGAACCACGGAAAAGACAGAAAGTCAGAAAAAGACAGAACGTCAGAACCACAGAAAAGACACAGTCAGAAATAAAGAAAAGACTGAAAGTCAGAAACACAGTAAAGACAAACTCAGAGAAATAGAGAAAAGACAAAGTAAGAGAAAGTCAGAAACACAGAAAAGACAAACTCAGAGAAATAGAGAAAAGACAAAGTCAGAGAAATAGAGAAAAGACAAAGTCAGAAATAGAGAAAAGACAGAAAGTCAGAAACACAGAAAAGACAAAGTTAGAGAAATAGAGAAAAGACCAAGTCAGAAATAGAGAAAAGACAGAAAGTCAGAAACACAGTAAAGACAAACTCAGGGAAATAGAGAAAAGACAAAGTCAGAGAAAGTCAGAAACACAGAAAAGACAAAGTCAGAGAAAGAGAAAAGACAAAGTCAGAGAAATAGAGAAAAGACAAAGTCAGAGAAATAGAGAAAAGACAAAGTCAGAGAAATAGAGAAAAGACAAAGTCTGAAATAGAGAAAAGGCAGAAAGTCAGAAACACAGAAAAGACAGAAAGTCAGAAACACAGAAAAGACAAAGCCAGAAAAAGACAGAAACTCAGAAATAGAGAAAAGACAAAGTCAGAAATAAAGAAAAGACAAAGTCAGAAAAAGACTTAAAGTCAGAAACACAGAAAAGACATAAAGTCAGAAACACAGAAAAGACAAAGTCAGAAAAAGACAGAAAGTCAGAAATCGAGAAAAGACAAAGTCAGAGAAATAGAGAAAAGACAAAGTCAGAGAAATAGAGAAAAGACAAAGTCAGAAATAGAGAAAAGACAGATAGTCAGAAACACAGAAAAGACAAAGTCAGAGAAATAGAGAAAAGACAAAGTCAGAGAAATAGATAAAAGACAAAGTCAGAAATAGAGAAAAGACAGATGGTCAGAAGCACAGAAAAGACATACTCAGAGAAATAGAGAAAAGACAAAGTCAGAGAAATAGAGAAAAGACAAAGTCAGAAATAGAGAAAAGACAGAAAGTCAGAAACACAGAAAACACAAAGTCAGAAAAAGACTGAAAGTCAGAAACACAGAAAAGACAGAAAGTCAGAAAAAGACAGAAAGTCAGAACCACAGAAAAGACAGAAAGTCAGAAAAAGACAGAAAGTCAGAACCACAGAAAAGACAGAGTCAGAAATAGAGAAAAGACAGAAAGTCAGAAACACAGTAAAGACAAACTCAGAGAAATAGAGAAAAGACAAAGTCAGAGAAATAGAGAAAAGACCAAGTCAGAAATAGAGAAAAGACAGAAAGTCAGAAACACAGTAAAGACAAACTCAGGGAAATAGAGAAAAGACAAAGTCAGAGAAAGTCAGAAACACAGAAAAGACAAAGTCAGAGAAAGAGAAAAGACAAAGTCAGAGAAATAGTGAAAAGAAAAAGTCAGAGAAATAGAGCAAAGACAAAGTCAGAAAAAGACTGAAAGTCAGAAAAACAGAAAAGACAGAAAGTCAGAAAAAGACAGAAAGTCAGAAACACAGAAAAGACAGAAAGTCAGCAACACAGAAAAGACAAAGTCAGAAAAAGACAGAAACTCAAAAACACAGAAATGACATAAAGTCAGAAACACAGAAAAGACAAAGTCAGAAAAAGACAAAAAGTCAGAAATAGAGAAAAGACAAACTCAGAGAAATAGAGAAAAGACAAATTCAGAGAAATAGAGAAAAGACAAAGTCAGAAAAAGACAGAAAGTCAGAAATAGAGGAAAGACAAACTCAGAGAAATAGAGAAAAGACAAAGTCAGAGAAATAGAGAAAAGACAAAGTCAGAAATAGAGAAACGACAGATAGTCAGAAACACAGAAAAGACAAAGTCAGAGAAATAGAGAAAAGACAAAGTCAGAAATAGAGAAAAGACAGAAAGTCAGAAACACAGAAAAGACAAAGTCAGAGAAATAGAGAAAAGACAAAGTCAGAGAAATAGTGAAAAGAAAAAGTCAGAAATAGACAAAAGACAAAGTCAGAAAAAGACTGAAAGTCAGACACACAGAAAAGACAGAAAGTCAGAAAAAGACAGAAATTCAGAAACACAGAAAAGACAGATAGTCAGAAACACGGAAAAGACAAAGTCAGAAAAAGACAGAAACTCAGAAATAGAGAAAAGACAAACTCAGAGAAATAGAGAAAAGACGAAGTTAGAAATAGAGAAAAGACAAAGTCAGAAAAAGACAGAAACTCAGAAATAGAGAAAAGACCAAGTCAGAGAAATAGAGAAAAGGCAAAGTCAGAAATAGAGAAAAGACAGAAAGTCAGAAACACAGAAAACACAACGTCAGAAAAAGACTGAAAGTCAGAAACACAGAAAAGACAGAAAGTCAGAAAAAGACAGAAAGTCAGATCCACAGAAAAGACAGAATGTCAGTAAAAGACAGAAAGTCAGAACCACCGAAAAGACAGAGTCAGAAACAGAGAAAAGACTGAAAGTCAGAAACACAGAAAAGACAAAGTCAGAGAAATAGAGAAAAGACAAAGTCAGAAATAGAGAAAAAACAGAAAGTCAGAAACACAGTAAAGACAAACTCAGAGAAATAGAGAAAAGACAAAGTCAGAGAAAGTCAGAAACACAGAAAAGACAAAGTCAGAGAAAGAGAAAAGACAAAGTCAGAGAAATAGTGAAAATACAAAGTCAGAGAAATGGAGAAAAGACAAAGTCAGAACTAGAGAAAAGACAGAAAGTCAGAAACACAGAAAAGACAAAGTCAGAGAAATAGAGAAAAGAAAAAGTCAGAGAAATAGAGAAAAGACAAAGTCAGAAATAGAGAAAAGACAGAAAGTCAGAAAGACAGAAAAGACAAAGTCAGAGAAATAGAGAAAAGACCAAGTCAGAAATAGAGAAAAGACAGAAAGTCAGAAACAAAGTAAAGACAAACTCAGGGAAATAGAGAAAAGACAAAGTCAGAGAAAGAGAAAAGACAAAGTCAGAGAAATAGAGAAAAGACAAAGTTAGAGAAATAGAGAAAAGACAAAGTCAGAACTAGAGAAGAGACAGAAAGTCAGAAACACAGAAAAGACAAAGTCAGAGAAATAGAGAAAAGACAAAGTCAGAGAAATAGAGAAAAGCCAAGGACAGAAATAGAGAAAAGACTGAAAGTCAGAAACACAGAAAAGAAAAAGTCAGAAAAAGACTGAAAGTCAGAAGCTAAGAAAAGACTGAAAGTCAGAAAAAGACAGAAAGTCAGTAACACAGAAAACACAAAGTCAGAAAAAGACAGAAAGTCAGAAATTCAGAACAGACAAAGTCAGAAAAAGACAGAAAGTCAGAAACACAGAAAAGACAAAGTCAGAAAAAGACAGAAAGTCAGAAACACAGAAAAGACAATGTCAGAAAAAGAGAAAAGACAAAGTTAGAAATAGAGAAACGACAAAGTCAGAGAAATAGAGAAAAGACAAAGTCAGAAATAGAGAAAAGACAGAAAGTCAGAAACACAGAAAAGACAGAAAGTCAGAAAACAGAAAAGACAAAGTCAGAAAAGGACAGAAAGTCAGAAATAGAGAAAAGACAAACTCAGAGAAATAGAGAAAAGACAAAGTCAGAGAAATAGAGAAAAGACAAAGTCAGAAATAGAGAAAAGACAGAAAGTCAGAAACACAGAAAAGACAAAGTCTGAGAAAAAGAGTAAAGACAAAGTGAGAAATAGAGAAAAGACAGAAAGTCAGAAACATAGAAAAGACAAAGTCAGAGAAATAGAGAAAAGACAAAGTCAGAAATACAGAAAAGACAGAAAGTCAGAAACACAGAAAAGACAAAGTCAGAGAAATAGAGAAAAGACAAAGTCAGAGAAATAGAGAAAAGACAAATTCAGAGAAATAGAGAAAAGACAAAGTCAGTAAAAGACAGAAAGTCAGAAATAGAGGAAAGACAAACTCAGAGAAATAGAGAAAAGACAAAGTCAGAGAAATAGAGAAAAGACAAAGTCAGAAATAGAGAAACGACAGATAGTCAGAAACACAGAAAAGACAAAGTCAGAGAAATAGAGAAAAGACAAAGTCAGAAATAGAGAAAAGACAGAAAGTCAGAAACGCAGAAAAGACAAAGTCAGAGAAATAGAGAAAAGACAAAGTCAGAGAAATAGTGAAAAGAAAAAGTCAGAAATAGACAAAAGACAAAGTCAGAAAAAGACTGAAAGTCAGACACACAGAAAAGACAGAAAGTCAGAAAAAGACAGAAATTCAGAAACACAGAAAAGACAGAAAGTCAGAATCACGGAAAAGACAAAGTCAGAAAAAGACAGAAACTCAGAAATAGAGAAAAGACAAAGTCAGAAAAAGACAGAAACTCAGAAATAGAGAAAAGACCAAGTCAGAGAAATAGAGAAAAGGCAAAGTCAGAAATAGAGAAAAGACAGAAAGTCAGAAACACAGAAAACACAACGTCAGAAAAAGACTGAAAGTCAGAAACACAGAAAAGACAGAAAGTCAGAAAAAGACAGAAAGTCAGAACCACAGAAAAGACAGAATGTCAGTAAAAGACAGAAGGTCAGAACCACCGAAAAGACAGAGTCAGAAATAGAGAAAAGACTGAAAGTCAGAAACACAGAAAAGACAAAGTCAGAGAAGTAGAGAAAAGACAAAGTCAGAAATAGAGAAAAAACAGAAAGTCAGAAACACAGTAAAGACAAACTCAGAGAAATAGAGAAAAGACAAAGTCAGAGAAAGTCAGAAACACAGAAAAGACAAAGTCAGAGAAAGAGAAAAGACAAAGTCAGAGAAATAGTGAAAAGACAAAGTCAGAGAAATGGAGAAAAGACAAAGTCAGAACTAGAGAAAAGACAGAAAGTCAGAAACACAGAAAAGACAAAGTCAGAGAAATAGAGAAAAGAAAAAGTCAGAGAAATAGAGAAAAGACATAGTCAGAAATAGAGAAAAGACAGAAAGTCAGAAAGACAGAAAAGACAAAGTCAGAGAAATAGAGAAAAGACCAAGTCAGAAATAGAGAAAAGACAGAAAGTCAGAAACACAGTAAAGACAAACTCAGGGAAATAGAGAAAAGACAAAGTCAGAGAAAGAGAAAAGACAAAGTCAGAGAAATAGAGAAAAGACAAAGTTAGAGAAATAGAGAAAAGACAAAGTCAGAACTAGAGAAAAGACAGAAAGTCAGAAACACAGAAAAGACAAAGTCAGAGAAATAGAGAAAAGACAAAGTCAGTGAAATAGAGAAAAGCCAAGGACAGAAATAGAGAAAAGACTGAAAGTCAGAAACACAGAAAAGAAAAAGTCAGAAAAAGACTGAAAGTCAGAAGCTAAGAAAAGACTGAAAGTCAGAAAAAGACAGAAAGTCAGTAACACAGAAAACACAAAGTCAGAAAAAGACAGAAAGTCAGAAATTCAGAAAAGACAAAGTCAGAAAAAGACAGAAAGTCAGAAACACAGAAAAGACAAAGTCAGAAAAAGACAGAAAGTCAGAAACACAGAAAAGACAATGTCAGAAAAAGAGAAAAGACAAAGTTAGAAATAGAGAAACGACAAAGTCAGAGAAATAGAGAAAAGACAAAGTCAGAAATAGAGAAAAGACAGAAAGTCAGAAACACAGAAAAGACAGAAAGTCAGAAAACAGAAAAGACAAAGTCAGAAAAAGACAGAAAGTCAGAAATAGAGAAAAGACAAACTCAGAGAAATAGAGAAAAGACAAAGTCAGAGAAATAGAGAAAAGACAAAGTCAGAAATAGAGAAAAGACAGAAAGTCAGAAACACAGAAAAGACAAAGTCTGAGAAAAAGAGTAAAGACAAAGTGAGAAATAGAGAAAAGACAGAAAGTCAGAAACATAGATAAGACAAAGTCAGAGAAATAGAGAAAAGACAAAGTCAGAGAAATAGAGAAAAGACAAAGTCAGAGAAATAGAGAAAAGACAAAGTCAATGAAATAGAGAAAAGACAAAGTCACAAATAGAGAAAAGACAGAAAGTCAGAAACACCGAAAAGACAAAGTCAGAGAAATAGAGAAAAGACAAAGTCAGAGAAATAGAGAGAAGACAAAGTCAGAAATAGAGAAAGGACAGAAAGTCAGAAGCACAGAACAGACAAAGTCAGAAAAAGATTGAAAGTCAGAAACACAGAAAAGACAGAAAGTCAGAAAAAGACAGAAAGTCAGAAACACAGAAAAGACAAAGTCAGAAAAAGACAGAAAGTCAGAAATTCAGAAAAGACAAAGTCAGAAAAAGACAGAAAGTCAGAAACACAGAAAAGACATAAAGTCAGAAACACAGAAAAGACAAAGTCAGAAAAAGACAGAAAGTCAGAAATTCAGAAAAGACAAAGTCAGAAAAAGACAGAAAGTCAGAAACACAGAAAAGACATAAAGTCAGAAACACAGAAAAGACAAAGTCAGAAAAAGACAGAAAGTCAGAAATTCAGAAAAGACAAAGTCAGAAAAAGACAGAAAGTCAGAAACACAGAAAAGACATAAAGTCAGAAACACAGAAAAGACAAAGTCAGAAAAAGACAGAAAGTCAGAAATAGAGATAAGACAAAGTCAGAGAAATAGAGAAAAGACAAAGTCAGAGAAATAGAGAAAAGACAAAGTCAGAAATAGAGAAAAGACAGATAGTCAGAAACACAGAAAAGACAAAGTCAGAGAAATAGAGAAAAGACAAAGTCAGAGAAATAGATAAAAGAGAAAGTCAGAAATAGAGAAAAGACAGATGGTGAGAAGCACAGAAAAGACATACTCAGAGAAATAGAGAAAAGCCAAAGTCAGAGAAATAGAGAAAAGACAAAGTCAGAAATAGAGAAAAGACAGAAAGTCAGAAACACAGTAAAGACAAAGTCAGAGAAATAGAGAAAAGACAAACTCAGAGAAATAGAGAAAAGACAAAGTCAGAGAAATAGAGAAAAGACAAAGTCAATGAAATAGAGAAAAGACAAAGTCACAAATAGAGAAAAGACAGAAAGTCAGAAACACCGAAAAGACAAAGTCAGAGAAATAGAGAAAAGACAAAGTCAGAGAAATAGAGAGAAGACAAAGTCAGAAATAGAGAAAGGACAGAAAGTCAGAAGCACAGAACAGACAAAGTCAGAAAAAGATTGAAAGTCAGAAACACAGAAAAGACAGAAAGTCAGAAAAAGACAGAAAGTCACAAACACAGAAAAGACAAAGTCAGAAAAAGACAGAAAGTCAGAAATTCAGAAAAGACAAAGTCAGAAAAAGACAGAAAGTCAGAAACACAGAAAAGACATAAAGTCAGAAACACAGAAAAGACAAAGTCAGAAAAAGACAGAAAGTCAGAAATAGAGAAAAGACAAACTCAGAGAAATAGAGAAAAGACAAAGTCAGAGAAATAGAGAAAAGATAAAGTCAGAAATAGAGAAAAGACAGATAGTCAGAAACACAGAAAAGACAAAGTCAGAGAAATAGAGAAAAGACAAAGTCAGAAAAAGTCTGAAAGTCAGACACACAGAAAAGACAGAAAGTCAGAAAAAGACAGAAAGTCAGAAACACAGGAAAGACAGAAAGTCAGAAACACAGAAAAGACAAAGTCAGAAAAAGAGAAAAGACAAAGTCAGAAATAGAGAAAAGACAAAGTCAGAGAAATAGAGAAACGACAAAGTCAGAGAAATAGAGAAAAGACAAAGTCAGAAATAGAGAAAAGACAGAAAGTCAGAAACACAGAAAAGACAGAAAGTCAGAAACACAGAAATGACAAAGGCAGAAAAAGACAGAAAACCAGAAATAGAGAAAAGACAAAACAGAGAAATAGAGAAAAGACAAAGTCGGAGAAATAGAGAAAGGACAAAGTCAGAGTAATAGAGAAAAGACAGAAAGTCAGAAACACAGAAAATACAAAGTCAGAGAAATAGAGAAAAGACAAAGTCAGAGAAATAGAGAAAAGACAGAAAGTCAGAAATAGAGAAAAGACAGAAAGTCTGAAACACAGAAAAGACAAAGTCAGAGAAAGAGAGAAAAGACCAAGTCAGAGAAATAGAGAAAAGCCAAAGACAGAAATAGAGAAAAGACTGAAAGTCAGAAACACAGAAAAGACAAAGTCAGAAAAAGACTGAAAGTCAGAAACTAAGAAAAGACTGTAAGTCAGAAAAAGACAGAAAGTCAGAAACACAGAAAACACAAAGTCAGAAAAAGACAGAAAGTCAGAAATTCAGAAAAGACAAAGTCAGAAAAAGACAGAAAGTCAGAAACACAGAAAAGACAAAGTCAGAAAAAGACAGAAAGTCAGAAACACAGAAAAGACAGAAAGTCAGAAACACAGAAAAGACAAAGTCAGAAAAAGACAGAAAGTCAGAAATAGAGAAAAGACAAACTCAGAGAAATAGAGAAAAGACAACGTCAGAAAAAGACAGAAAGTCAGAAACACAGAAAAGACAATGTCAGAAAAAGAGAAAAGACAAAGTTAGAAATAGAGAAACGACAAAGTCAGAGAAATAGAGAAAAGATAAAGTCAGAAATAGAGAAAAGACAGAAAGTCAGAAACACAGAAAAGACAGAAAGTCAGAAAACAGAAAAGGCAAAGTCAGAAAAAGACAGAAAGTCAGAAATAGAGGAAAGACAAACTCAGAGAAATAGAGAAAAGACAAAGTCAGAGAAATAGAGAAAAGACAAAGTCAGAAATAGAGAAAAGACAGAAAGTCAGAAACACAGAAAAGACAAAGTCTGAGAAAAAGAGTAAAGACAAAGTGAGAAATAGAGAAAAGACAGAAAGTCAGAAACATAGAAAAGACAAAGTCAGAGAAATAGAGAAAAGACAAAGTCAGAAATACAGAAAAGACAGAAAGTCATAAACACAGAAAAGACAAAGTCAGAGAAATAGAGAAAAGACAAACTCAGAGAAATAGAGAAAAGACAAAGTCAGAGAAATAGAGAAAAGGCAAAGTCAATGAAATAGAGAAAAGACAAAGTCACAAATAGAGAAAAGACAGAAAGTCAGAAACACCGAAAAGACAAAGTCAGAGAAATAGAGAAAAGAAAAAGTCAGAGAAATAGAGAAAAGACATAGTCAGAAATAGAGAAAAGACAGAAAGTCAGAAAGACAGAAAAGACAAAGTCAGAGAAATAGAGAAAAGACCAAGTCAGAAATAGAGAAAAGACAGAAAGTCAGAAACACAGTAAAGACAAACTCAGGGAAATAGAGAAAAGACAAAGTCAGAGAAAGAGAAAAGACAAAGTCAGAGAAATAGAGAAAAGACAAAGTTAGAGAAATAGAGAAAAGACAAAGTCAGAACTAGAGAAAAGACAGAAAGTCAGAAACACAGAAAAGACAAAGTCAGAGAAATAGAGAAAAGACAAAGTCAGTGAAATAGAGAAAAGCCAAGGACAGAAATAGAGAAAAGACTGAAAGTCAGAAACACAGAAAAGAAAAAGTCAGAAAAAGACTGAAAGTCAGAAGCTAAGAAAAGACTGAAAGTCAGAAAAAGACAGAAAGTCAGTAACACAGAAAACACAAAGTCAGAAAAAGACAGAAAGTCAGAAATTCAGAAAAGACAAAGTCAGAAAAAGACAGAAAGTCAGAAACACAGAAAAGACAAAGTCAGAAAAAGACAGAAAGTCAGAAACACAGAAAAGACAATGTCAGAAAAAGAGAAAAGACAAAGTTAGAAATAGAGAAACGACAAAGTCAGAGAAATAGAGAAAAGACAAAGTCAGAAATAGAGAAAAGACAGAAAGTCAGAAACACAGAAAAGACAGAAAGTCAGAAAACAGAAAAGACAAAGTCAGAAAAAGACAGAAAGTCAGAAACACAGAAAAGACAAAGTCTGAGAAAAAGAGTAAAGACAAAGTGAGAAATAGAGAAAAGACAGAAAGTCAGAAACATAGATAAGACAAAGTCAGAGAAATAGAGAAAAGACAAAGTCAGAGAAATAGAGAAAAGACAAAGTCAGAGAAATAGAGAAAAGACAAAGTCAATGAAATAGAGAAAAGACAAAGTCACAAATAGAGAAAAGACAGAAAGTCAGAAACACCGAAAAGACAAAGTCAGAGAAATAGAGAAAAGACAAAGTCAGAGAAATAGAGAGAAGACAAAGTCAGAAATAGAGAAAGGACAGAAAGTCAGAAGCACAGAACAGACAAAGTCAGAAAAAGATTGAAAGTCAGAAACACAGAAAAGACAGAAAGTCAGAAAAAGACAGAAAGTCAGAAACACAGAAAAGACAAAGTCAGAAAAAGACAGAAAGTCAGAAATTCAGAAAAGACAAAGTCAGAAAAAGACAGAAAGTCAGAAACACAGAAAAGACATAAAGTCAGAAACACAGAAAAGACAAAGTCAGAAAAAGACAGAAAGTCAGAAATTCAGAAAAGACAAAGTCAGAAAAAGACAGAAAGTCAGAAACACAGAAAAGACATAAAGTCAGAAACACAGAAAAGACAAAGTCAGAAAAAGACAGAAAGTCAGAAATTCAGAAAAGACAAAGTCAGAAAAAGACAGAAAGTCAGAAACACAGAAAAGACATAAAGTCAGAAACACAGAAAAGACAAAGTCAGAAAAAGACAGAAAGTCAGAAATAGAGATAAGACAAACTCAGAGAAATAGAGAAAAGACAAAGTCAGAGAAATAGAGAAAAGACAAAGTCAGAAATAGAGAAAAGACAGATAGTCAGAAACACAGAAAAGACAAAGTCAGAGAAATAGAGAAAAGACAAAGTCAGAGAAATAGATAAAAGAAAAAGTCAGAAATAGAGAAAAGACAGACGGTCAGAAGCACAGAAAAGACATACTCAGAGAAATAGAGAAAAGCCAAAGTCAGAGAAATAGAGAAAAGACAAAGTCAGAAATAGAGAAAATACAGAAAGTCAGAAACACAGTAAAGACAAAGTCAGAGAAATAGAGAAAAGACAAAGTCAGAGAAATAGAGAAAAGACAAAGTCAATGAAATAGAGAAAAGACAAAGTCACAAATAGAGAAAAGACAGAAAGTCAGAAACACCGAAAAGACAAAGTCAGAGAAATAGAGAAAAGACAAAGTCAGAGAAATAGAGAGAAGACAAAGTCAGAAATAGAGAAAGGACAGAAAGTCAGAAGCACAGAACAGACAAAGTCAGAAAAAGATTGAAAGTCAGAAACACAGAAAAGACAGAAAGTCAGAAAAAGACAGAAAGTCACAAACACAGAAAAGACAAAGTCAGAAAAAGACAGAAAGTCAGAAATTCAGAAAAGACAAAGTCAGAAAAAGACAGAAAGTCAGAAACACAGAAAAGACATAAAGTCAGAAACACAGAAAAGACAAAGTCAGAAAAAGACAGAAAGTCAGAAATAGAGAAAAGACAAACTCAGAGAAATAGAGAAAAGACAAAGTCAGAGAAATAGAGAAAAGATAAAGTCAGAAATAGAGAAAAGACAGATAGTCAGAAACACAGAAAAGACAAAGTCAGAGAAATAGAGAAAAGACAAAGTCAGAAAAAGTCTGAAAGTCAGACACACAGAAAAGACAGAAAGTCAGAAACACAGAAAAGACAAAGTCAGAAAAAGAGAAAAGACAAAGTCAGAAATAGAGAAAAGACAAAGTCAGAACTAGAGAAAAGACAGAAAGTCAGAAACACAGAAAAGACAAAGTCAGAGAAATAGAGAAAAGACAAAGTCAGAGAAATAGAGAAAAGACAGAAAGTCAGAAACACAGAAAAGACAGAAAGTCAGAAACACAGAAATGACGAAGTCAGAAAAAGACAGAAAACCAGAAATAGAGAAAACACAAACTCAGAGAAATAGAGAAAAGACAAAGTCAGAGAAATAGAGAAAAGACAAAGTCAGAGAAATAGAGAAAAGTCAAAGTCAGAACTAGAGAAAAGACAGAAAGTCAGAAACACAGAAAAGACAAAGTCAGAGAAATAGAGAAAAGACAAAGTCAGAAAAAGTCTGAAAGTCAGAAACACAGGAAAGACAGAAAGTCAGAAACACAGAAAAGACAAAGTCAGAAAAAGAGAAAAGACAAAGTCAGAAATAGAGAAAAGACAAAGTCAGAGAAATAGAGAAACGACAAAGTCAGAGAAATAGAGAAAAGACAAAGTCAGAAATAGAGAAAAGACAGAAAGTCAGAAACACAGAAAATACAGAAAGTCAGAAACACAGAAATGACAAAGGCAGAAAAAGACAGAAAACCAGAAATAGAGAAAAGACAAAACAGAGAAATAGAGAAAAGACAAAGTCGGAGAAATAGAGAAAGGACAAAGTCAGAGTAATAGAGAAAGACAGAAAGTCAGAAACACAGAAAATACAAAGTCAGAGAAATAGAGAAAAGACAAAGTCAGAGAAATAGAGAAAAGACAGAAAGTCACAAATAGAGAAAAGACAGAAAGTCAGAAACACCGAAAAGACAAAGTCAGAGAAAGAGAGAAAAGACCAAGTCAGAGAAATAGAGAAAAGCCAAAGACAGAAATAGAGAAAAGACTGAAAGTCAGAAACACAGAAAAGACAAAGTCAGAAAAAGACTGAAAGTCAGAAACTAAGAAAAGACTGAAAGTCAGAAAAAGACAGAAAGTCAGAAACACAGAAAACACAAAGTCAGAAAAAGACAGAAAGTCAGAAATTCAGAAAAGACAAAGTCAGAAAAAGACAGAAAGTCAGAAACACAGAAAAGACAAAGTCAGAAAAAGACAGAAAGTCAGAAACACAGAATAGACAAAGTCAGAAAAAGACAGAAAGTCAGAAACACAGAAAAGACAGAAAGTCAGAAACACAGAAAAGACAAAGTCAGAAAAAGACAGAAAGTCAGAAATAGAGAAAAGACAAACTCAGAGAAATAGAGAAAAGACAACGTCAGAAAAAGACAGAAAGTCAGAAACACAGAAAAGACAATGTCAGAAAAAGAGAAAAGACAAAGTTAGAAATAGAGAAACGACAAAGTCAGAGAAATAGAGAAAAGATAAAGTCAGAAATAGAGAAAAGACAGAAAGTCAGAAACACAGAAAAGACAGAAAGTCAGAAAACAGAAAAGACAAAGTCAGAAAAAGACAGAAAGTCAGAAATAGAGGAAAGACAAACTCAGAGAAATAGAGAAAAGACAAAGTCAGAGAAATAGAGAAAAGACAGAAAGTCAGAAACACAGAAAAGACAAAGTCTGAGAAAAAGAGTAAAGACAAAGTGAGAAATAGAGAAAAGACAGAAAGTCAGAAACATAGAAAAGACAAAGTCAGAGAAATGGAGAAAAGACAAAGTCAGAAATACAGAAAAGACAGAAAGTCATAAACACAGAAAAGACAAAGTCAGAGAAATAGAGAAAAGACAAACTCAGAGAAATAGAGAAAAGACAAAGTCAGAGAAATAGAGAAAAGGCAAAGTCAATGAAATAGAGAAAAGACAAAGTCACAAATAGAGAAAAGACAGAAAGTCAGAAACACCGAAAAGACAAAGTCAGAGAAATAGAGAAAAGACAAAGTCAGAGAAATAGAGAGAAGACAAAGTCAGAAATAGAGAAAGGACAGAAAGTCAGAAGCACAGAACAGACAAAGTCAGAAAAAGATTGAAAGTCAGAAACACAGAAAAGACAGAAAGTCAGAAAAAGACAGAAAGTCAGAAACACAGAAAAGACAAAGTCAGAAAAAGACAGAAAGTCAGAAATTCAGAAAAGACAAAGTCAGAAAGAGACTGAAAGTCAGAAACACAGAAAAGACATAAAGTCAGAAACACAGAAAAGACAAAGTCTGAAAAAGACAGAAAGTCAGAAATAGAGAAAAGACAAACTCAGTTAAATGGAGAAAAGACAAAGTCAGAGAAATAGAGAAAAGACAAAGTCAGAAATAGAGAAAAGACAGATAGTCAGAAACACAGAAAAGACAAAGTCAGAGAAATAGAGAAAAGACAAAGTCAGAGAAATAGATAAAAGACAAAGTCAGAAATAGAGAAAAGACAGATGGTCAGAAGCACAGAAAAGACATACTCAGAGAAATAGAGAAAAGCCAAAGTCAGAGAAATAGAGAAAAGACAAAGTCAGAAATGGAGAAAAGACAGAAAGTCAGAAACACAGTAAAGACAAAGTCAGAGAAATAGAGAAAAGACAAACTCAGAGTAATAGAGAAAAGACAAAGTCAGAGAAATAGAGAAAAGACAAAGTCAATGAAATAGAGAAAATACAAAGTCACAAATAGAGAAAAGACAGAAAGTCAGAAACACCGAAAAGACAAAGTCAGAGAAATAGAGAAAAGACAAAGTCAGAGAAATAGAGAGAAGACAAAGTCAGAAATAGAGAAAGGACAGATAGTCAGAAGCACAGAACAGACAAAGTCAGAAAAAGATTGAAAGTCAGAAACACAGAAAAGAGAGAAAGTCAGAAAAAGACAGTAAGTCAGAAACACAGAAAAGACATAAAGTCAGAAACACAGAAAAGACAAAGTCAGAAAAAGACAGAAAGTCAGAAATAGAGAAAAGACAAAGTCAGAGAAATAGAGAAAAGACAAAGTCAGATCGAGAGAAAAGACAGAAAGTCAGAAACACAGAATAGACAAAGTCAGAGAAATAGAGAAAAGACAAAGTCAGAGAAATAGAGAAAAGACAAAGTCAGAAATAGAGAAAAGACAGAAAGTCAGAAACACAGAAAAGACAAAGTCAGAGAAATAGAGAAAAGACCAAGTCATAGAAATAGAGCAAAGCCAAAGACTGAAACAGAGAAAAGACAGTAAGTCAGAAACAGAGAAAAGACAAAGTCAGAGAAATAGAGAAAAGACAAAGTCAGAGAAATAGTGAAAAGACAAAGTCAGAAATAGAGAAAAGACAAAGTCAGAAAAAGACTGAAAGTCAGACACACAGAAAAGACAGAAAGTCAGAAAAAGACAGAAAGTCAGAAACACAGGAAAGACAAAGTCAGAGAAATAGAGAAAAGACAAAGTCAGAGAAATAGAGAAAAGACAGAAAGTCAGAAATAGATAAAAGACAGAAAGTCAGAAACACAGAAAAGACAAAGTCAGAGAAAGAGAGAAAAGACGAAGTCAGAGAAATAGAGAAAAGACAGAAAGTCAGAAATAGAGAAAAGACTGAAAGTCAGAAACACAGAAAAGACAAAGTCAGAAAAAGACTGAAAGTCAGAAACTAAGAAAAGACTGAAAGTCAGAAAAAGACAGAAAGTCAGAAACACAGAAAACACAAAGTCAGAAAAAGACAGAAAGTCAGAAACACAGAATAGACAAAGTCAGAAAAAGACAGAAAGTCAGAAACACAGAAAAGACAGAAAGTCAGAAACACAGAAAAGACCAAGTCAGAAAAAGACAGAAAGTCAGAAATAGAGAAAAGACAAACTCAGAGAAATAGAGAAAAGACAACGTCAGAAAAAGACAGAAAGTCAGAAACACAGAAAAGCCAATGTCAGAAAAAGAGAAAAGACAAAGTTAGAAATAGAGAAACGACAAAGTCAGAGAAATAGAGAAAAGACAAAGTCAGAAATAGAGAAAAGACAAAGTCAGAAACACAGAAAAGACAGAAAGTCAGAAAACAGCAAAGACAAAGTCAGAAAAAGACAGAAAGTCAGAAATAGAGAAAAGACAAACTCAGAGAAATAGAGAAAAGACAAAGTCAGAGAAATAGAGAAAAGACAAAGTCAGAAATAGAGAAAAGACAGAAAGTCAGAAACACAGAAAAGACAAAGTCTGAGAAAAAGAGTAAAGACAAAGTGACAAATAGAGAAAAGACAGAAAGTCAGAAACATAGAAAAGACAAAGTCAGAGAAATAGAGAAAAGCCAAAGTCAGAGAAATACAGAAAAGACAGAAAGTCAGAAACACTGAAAAGACAAAGTCAGAGAAATAGAGAAAAGACAAACTCAGAGAAATAGAGAAAAGACAAAGTCAGAGAATTAGAGAAAAGACAAAGTCAGTGAAATAGAGAAAAGACAAAGTCACAAATAGAGAAAAGACAGAAAGGCAGAAACACCGAAAAGACAAAGTCAGAGGAATAGAGAAAAGACAAAGTCAGAGAAATAGAGAGAAGACAAAGTCAGAAATAGAGAAAGGACAGAAAGTCAGAAGCACAGAACAGACAAAGTCAGAAAAAGATTGAAAGTCAGAAACACAGAAAAGACAGAAAGTCAGAAAAAGACAGAAAGTCAGAAACACAGAAAAGACAAAGTCAGAAAAAGACAGAAAGTCAGAAATTCAGAAAAGACAAAGTCAGAAAAAGACAGAAAGTCAGAAACACAGAAAAGACATAAAGTCAGAAACACAGAAAAGACAAAGTCAGAAAAAGACAGAAAGTCAGAAATAGAGAAAAGACAAAGTCAGAGAAATAGAGAAAGGAGTAAGTCAGAAATAGAGAAAAGACAGATAGTCAGAAACACAGAAGAGACAAAGTCAGAGAAATAGAGAAAAGACAAAGTCAGAGAAATAGATAAAAGACAAAGACAGAAATAGAGAAAAGACAGATGGTCAGAAGCACAGAAAAGACATACTCAGAGAAACAGAGAAAAGACAAAGTCAGAGAAATAGAGAAAAGACAAAGTCAGAAATAGAGAAAAGACAGAAAGTCAGAAACACAGTAAAGACAAAGTCAGAGAAATAGAGAAAAGACAAAGTCAGAGAAATAGAGAAAAGACAAAGTCAGAGAAATAGAGAAAAGACAAAGTCAATGAAATAGAGAAAAGACAAAGTCACAAATAGAGAAAAGACAGAAAGTCAGAAACACCGAAAAGACAAAGTCAGAGAAATAGAGAAAAGACAAAGTCAGAGAAATAGAGAGAAGACAAAGTCAGAAATAGAGAAAGGACAGAAAGTCAGAAGCACAGAACAGACAAAGTCAGAAAAAGATTGAAAGTCAGAAACACAGAAAAGACAGAAAGTCAGAAAAAGACAGAAAGTCAGAAACACAGAAAAGACAAAGTCAGAAAAAGACAGAAAGTCAGAAATTCAGAAAAGACAAAGTCAGAAAAAGACAGAAAGTCAGAAACACAGAAAAGACATAAAGTCAGAAACACAGAAAAGACAAAGTCAGAAAAAGACAGAAAGTCAGAAATAGAGAAAAGACAAACTCAGAGAAAAAGAGAAAAGACAAACTCAGAGAAATAGAGAAAAGACAAAGTCAGAGAAATAGAGAAAAGACAAAGTCAATGAAATAGAGAAAACACAAAGTCACAAATAGAGAAAAGACAGAAAGTCAGAAACACCGAAAAGACAAAGTCAGAGAAATAGAGAAAAGACAAAGTCAGAGAAATAGAGAGAAGACAAAGTCAGAAATAGAGAAAGGACAGAAAGTCAGAATCACAGAACAGACAAAGTCAGAAAAAGATTGAAAGTCAGAAACACAGAAAAGACAGAAAGTCAGAAGAAGACAGATAGTCAGAAACACAGAAAAGACAAAGTCAGAAAAAGACAGAAAGTCAGAAATTCAGAAAAGACAAAGTCAGAAAAAGACAGAAAGTCAGAAACACAGAAAAGACATAAAGTCAGAAACACAGAAAAGACAAAGTCAGAAAAAGACAGAAAGTCAGAAATTCAGAAAAGACAAAGTCAGAAAAAGACAGAAAGTCAGAAACACAGAAAAGACATAAAGTCAGAAACACAGAAAAGACAAAGTCAGAAAAAGACAGAAAGTCAGAAATAGAGAAAAGACAAACTCAGAGAAATAGAGAAAAGACAAAGTCAGAGAAATAGAGAAAAGACAAAGTCAGAAATAGAGAAAAGACAGATAGTCAGAAACACAGAAAAGACAAAGTCAGAGAAATAGAGAAAAGACAAAGTCAGAGAAATAGATAAAAGACAAAGCCAGAAATAGAGAAAAGACAGATGGTCAGAAGCACAGAAAAGACATACTCAGAGAAATCGAGAAAAGCCAAAGTCAGAGAAATAGAGAAAAGACAAAGTCAGAAATAGAGAAAAGACAGAAAGTCAGAAACACAGTAAAGACAAACTCAGAGAAATAGAGAAAAGACAAAGTCAGAGAAAGTCAGAAACACAGAAAAGACAGTCAGAGAAAGAGAAAAGACAAAGTCAGAGAAATAGTGAAAAGACAAAGTCACAGAAATAGAGAAAAGACAAAGTCAGAACTAGAGAAAAGACAGAAAGTCAGAAACACAGAAAAGACAAAGTCAGAGAAATAGAGAAAAGACAAAGTCAGAGAAATAGAGAAAAGACAAAGTCAGAAATAGAGAAAAGACAGAAAGTCAGAAACACAGAAAAGACGAAGTCAGAGAAATAGAGAAAAGACAAAGTCAGAGAAATAGAGAAAAGACAGATAGTCAGAAACACAGAAAAGACAAAGTCAGAGAAATAGAGAAAAGACAAAGTCAGAGAAATAGATAAAAGACAAAGCCAGAAATAGAGAAAAGACAGATGGTCAGAAGCACAGAAAAGACATACTCAGAGAAATCGAGAAAAGCCAAAGTCAGAGAAATAGAGAAAAGACAAAGTCAGAAATAGAGAAAAGACAGAAAGTCAGAAACACAGTAAAGACAAACTCAGAGAAATAGAGAAAAGACAAAGTCAGAGAAAGTCAGAAACACAGAAAAGACAGTCAGAGAAAGAGAAAAGACAAAGTCAGAGAAATAGTGAAAAGACAAAGTCACAGAAATAGAGAAAAGACAAAGTCAGAACTAGAGAAAAGACAGAAAGTCAGAAACACAGAAAAGACAAAGTCAGAGAAATAGAGAAAAGACAAAGTCAGAGAAATAGAGAAAAGACAAAGTCAGAAATAGAGAAAAGACAGAAAGTCAGAAACACAGAAAAGACGAAGTCAGAGAAATAGAGAAAAGACAAAGTCAGAGAAATAGAGAAAAGACAGAAAGTCAGAGAAATAGAGAAAAGACAAAGTCAGAAATAGAGAAAAGACAGAAAGTCAGAAACACAGAAAAGACGAAGTCAGAGAAATAGAGAAAAGACAAAGTCAGAGAAATAGAGAAAAGACAGAAAGTCAGAAATAGATAAAAGACAGAAAGTCAGAAACACAGAAAAGACAAAGTCAGAGAAAGAGAGAAAAGACAAAGTCAGAGAAATAGAGAAAAGACAGAAAGTCAGAAATAGAGAAAAGACTGAAAGTCAGAAACACAGAAAAGACAAAGTCAGAAAAAGACTGAAAGTCAGAAACTAAGAAAAGACTGAAAGTCAGAAAAAGACAGAAAGTCAGAAACACAGAAAACACAAAGTCAGAAAAAGACAGAAATTCAGAAATTCAGAAAAGACAAAGTCAGAAAAAGACAGAAAGTCAGAAACACAGAATAGACAAAGTCAGAAAAAGACAGAAAGTCAGAAACACAGAAAAGACAGAAAGTCAGAAACACAGAAAAGACAAAGTCAGAAAAAGACAGAAAGTCAGAAATAGAGAAAAGACAAACTCAGAGAAATAGAGAAAAGACAACGTCAGAAAAAGACAGAAAGTCAGAAACACAGAAAAGCCAATGTCAGAAAAAGAGAAAAGACAAAGTTAGAAATAGAGAAACGACAAAGTCAGAGAAATAGAGAAAAGACAAAGTCAGAAATAGAGAAAAGACAAAGTCAGAAACACAGAAAAGACAGAAAGTCAGAAAACAGCAAAGACAAAGTCAGAAAAAGACAGAAAGTCAGAAATAGAGAAAAGACAAACTCAGAGAAATAGAGAAAAGACAAAGTCAGAGAAATAGAGAAAAGACAAAGTCAGAAATAGAGAAAAGACAGAAAGTCAGAAACACAGAAAAGACAAAGTCTGAGAAAAAGAGTAAAGACAAAGTGACAAATAGAGAAAAGACAGAAAGTCAGAAACATAGAAAAGACAAAGTCAGAGAAATAGAGAAAAGCCAAAGTCAGAGAAATACAGAAAAGACAGAAAGTCAGAAACACAGAAAAGACAAAGTCAGAGAAATAGAGAAAAGACAAAGTCAGAGAAATAGAGAAAAGACAAAGTCAGAGAAATAGATAAAAGACAAAGCCAGAAATAGAGAAAAGACAGATGGTCAGAAGCACAGAAAAGACATACTCAGAGAAATAGAGAAAAGCCAAAGTCAGAGAAATAGAGAAAAGACAAAGTCAGAAATAGAGAAAAGACAGAAAGTCAGAAACACAGTAAAGACAAACTCAGAGAAATAGAGAAAAGACAAATTCAGAGAAAGTCAGAAACACAGAAAAGACAGTCAGAGAAAGAGAAAAGACAAAGTCAGAGAAATAGTGAAAAGACAAAGTCACAGAAATAGAGAAAAGACAAAGTCAGAACTAGAGAAAAGACAGAAAGTCAGAAACACAGAAAAGACAAAGTCAGAGAAATAGAGAAAAGACAAAGTCAGAGAAATAGAGAAAAGACAAAGTCAGAAATAGAGAAAAGACAGAAAGTCAGAAACACAGAAAAGACGAAGTCAGAGAAATAGAGAAAAGACAAAGTCAGAGAAATAGAGAAAAGACAGAAAGTCAGAAATAGATAAAAGACAGAAAGTCAGAAACACAGAAAAGACAAAGTCAGAGAAAGAGAGAAAAGACAAAGTCAGAGAAATAGAGAAAAGACAGAAAGTCAGAAATAGAGAAAAGACTGAAAGTCAGAAACACAGAAAAGACAAAGTCAGAAAAAGACTGAAAGTCAGAAACTAAGAAAAGACTGAAAGTCAGAAAAAGACAGAAAGTCAGAAACACAGAAAACACAAAGTCAGAAAAAGACAGAAAGTCAGAAATTCAGAAAAGACAAAGTCAGAAAAAGACAGAAAGTCAGAAACACAGAATAGACAAAGTCAGAAAAAGACAGAAAGTCAGAAACACAGAAAAGACAGAAAGTCAGAAACACAGAAAAGACAAAGTCAGAAAAAGATTGAAAGTCAGAAACACAGAAAAGACAGAAAGTCAGAAGAAGACAGATAGTCAGAAACACAGAAAAGACAAAGTCAGAAAAAGACAGAAAGTCAGAAATTCAGAAAAGACAAAGTCAGAAAAAGACAGAAAGTCAGAAACACAGAAAAGACATAAAGTCAGAAACACAGAAAAGACAAAGTCAGAAAAAGACAGAAAGTCAGAAATTCAGAAAAGACAAAGTCAGAAAAAGACAGAAAGTCAGAAACACAGAAAAGACATAAAGTCAGAAACACAGAAAAGACAAAGTCAGAAAAAGACAGAAAGTCAGAAATAGAGAAAAGACAAACTCAGAGAAATAGAGAAAAGACAAAGTCAGAGAAATAGAGAAAAGACAAAGTCAGAAATAGAGAAAAGACAGATAGTCAGAAACACAGAAAAGACAAAGTCAGAGAAATAGAGAAAAGACAAAGTCAGAGAAATAGATAAAAGACAAAGCCAGAAATAGAGAAAAGACAGATGGTCAGAAGCACAGAAAAGACATACTCAGAGAAATCGAGAAAAGCCAAAGTCAGAGAAATAGAGAAAAGACAAAGTCAGAAATAGAGAAAAGACAGAAAGTCAGAAACACAGTAAAGACAAACTCAGAGAAATAGAGAAAAGACAAAGTCAGAGAAAGTCAGAAACACAGAAAAGACAGTCAGAGAAAGAGAAAAGACAAAGTCAGAGAAATAGTGAAAAGACAAAGTCACAGAAATAGAGAAAAGACAAAGTCAGAACTAGAGAAAAGACAGAAAGTCAGAAACACAGAAAAGACAAAGTCAGAGAAATAGAGAAAAGACAAAGTCAGAGAAATAGAGAAAAGACAAAGTCAGAAATAGAGAAAAGACAGAAAGTCAGAAACACAGAAAAGACGAAGTCAGAGAAATAGAGAAAAGACAAAGTCAGAGAAATAGAGAAAAGACAGAAAGTCAGAAATAGATAAAAGACAGAAAGTCAGAAACACAGAAAAGACAAAGTCAGAGAAAGAGAGAAAAGACAAAGTCAGAGAAATAGAGAAAAGACAGAAAGTCAGAAATAGAGAAAAGACTGAAAGTCAGAAACACAGAAAAGACAAAGTCAGAAAAAGACTGAAAGTCAGAAACTAAGAAAAGACTGAAAGTCAGAAAAAGACAGAAAGTCAGAAACACAGAAAACACAAAGTCAGAAAAAGACAGAAATTCAGAAATTCAGAAAAGACAAAGTCAGAAAAAGACAGAAAGTCAGAAACACAGAATAGACAAAGTCAGAAAAAGACAGAAAGTCAGAAACACAGAAAAGACAGAAAGTCAGAAACACAGAAAAGACAAAGTCAGAAAAAGACAGAAAGTCAGAAATAGAGAAAAGACAAACTCAGAGAAATAGAGAAAAGACAACGTCAGAAAAAGACAGAAAGTCAGAAACACAGAAAAGCCAATGTCAGAAAAAGAGAAAAGACAAAGTTAGAAATAGAGAAACGACAAAGTCAGAGAAATAGAGAAAAGACAAAGTCAGAAATAGAGAAAAGACAAAGTCAGAAACACAGAAAAGACAGAAAGTCAGAAAACAGCAAAGACAAAGTCAGAAAAAGACAGAAAGTCAGAAATAGAGAAAAGACAAACTCAGAGAAATAGAGAAAAGACAAAGTCAGAGAAATAGAGAAAAGACAAAGTCAGAAATAGAGAAAAGACAGAAAGTCAGAAACACAGAAAAGACAAAGTCTGAGAAAAAGAGTAAAGACAAAGTGACAAATAGAGAAAAGACAGAAAGTCAGAAACATAGAAAAGACAAAGTCAGAGAAATAGAGAAAAGCCAAAGTCAGAGAAATACAGAAAAGACAGAAAGTCAGAAACACAGAAAAGACAAAGTCAGAGAAATAGAGAAAAGACAAAGTCAGAGAAATAGAGAAAAGACAAAGTCAGAGAAATAGATAAAAGACAAAGCCAGAAATAGAGAAAAGACAGATGGTCAGAAGCACAGAAAAGACATACTCAGAGAAATAGAGAAAAGCCAAAGTCAGAGAAATAGAGAAAAGACAAAGTCAGAAATAGAGAAAAGACAGAAAGTCAGAAACACAGTAAAGACAAACTCAGAGAAATAGAGAAAAGACAAAGTCAGAGAAAGTCAGAAACACAGAAAAGACAGTCAGAGAAAGAGAAAAGACAAAGTCAGAGAAATAGTGAAAAGACAAAGTCACAGAAATAGAGAAAAGACAAAGTCAGAACTAGAGAAAAGACAGAAAGTCAGAAACACAGAAAAGACAAAGTCAGAGAAATAGAGAAAAGACAAAGTCAGAGAAATAGAGAAAAGACAAAGTCAGAAATAGAGAAAAGACAGAAAGTCAGAAACACAGAAAAGACGAAGTCAGAGAAATAGAGAAAAGACAAAGTCAGAGAAATAGAGAAAAGACAGAAAGTCAGAAATAGATAAAAGACAGAAAGTCAGAAACACAGAAAAGACAAAGTCAGAGAAAGAGAGAAAAGACAAAGTCAGAGAAATAGAGAAAAGACAGAAAGTCAGAAATAGAGAAAAGACTGAAAGTCAGAAACACAGAAAAGACAAAGTCAGAAAAAGACTGAAAGTCAGAAACTAAGAAAAGACTGAAAGTCAGAAAAAGACAGAAAGTCAGAAACACAGAAAACACAAAGTCAGAAAAAGACAGAAAGTCAGAAATTCAGAAAAGACAAAGTCAGAAAAAGACAGAAAGTCAGAAACACAGAATAGACAAAGTCAGAAAAAGACAGAAAGTCAGAAACACAGAAAAGACAGAAAGTCAGAAACACAGAAAAGACAAAGTCAGAAAAAGACAGAAAGTCAGAAATAGAGATAAGACAAACTCAGAGAAATAGAGAAAAGACAACGTCAGAAAAAGACAGAAAGTCAGAAACACAGAAAAGCCAATGTCAGAAAAAGAGAAAAGACAAAGTTAGAAATAGAGAAACGACAAAGTCAGAGAAATAGAGAAAAGACAAAGTCAGAAATAGAGACAAGACAAAGTCAGAAACACAGAAAAGACAGAAAGTCAGAAAACAGCAAAGACAAAGTCAGAAAAAGACAGAAAGTCAGAAATAGAGAAAAGACAAACTCAGAGAAATAGAGAAAAGACAAAGTCAGAGAAATAGAGAAAAGACAAAGTCAGAAATAGAGAAAAGACAGAAAGTCAGAAACACAGAAAAGACAAAGTCTGAGAAAAAGAGTAAAGACAAAGTGACAAATAGAGAAAAGACAGAAAGTCAGAAACATAGAAAAGACAAAGTCAGAGAAATAGAGAAAAGCCAAAGTCAGAGAAATACAGAAAAGACAGAAAGTCAGAAACACAGAAAAGACAAAGTCAGAGAAATAGAGAAAAGACAAACTCAGAGAAATAGAGAAAAGACAAAGTCAGAGAATTAGAGAAAAGACAAAGTCAATGAAATAGAGAAAAGACAAAGTCACAAATAGAGAAAAGACAGAAAGGCAGAAACACCGAAAAGACAAAGTCAGAGGAATAGAGAAAAGACAAAGTCAGAGAAATAGAGAGAAGACAAAGTCAGAAATAGAGAAAGGACAGAAAGTCAGAAGCACAGAACAGACAAAGTCAGAAAAAGATTGAAAGTCAGAAACACAGAAAAGACAGAAAGTCAGAAAAAGACAGAAAGTCAGAAACACAGAAAAGACAAAGTCAGAAAAAAACAGAAAGTCAGAAATTCAGAAAAGACAAAGTCAGAAAAAGACAGAAAGTCAGAAACACAGAAAAGACATAAAGTCAGAAACACAGAAAAGACAAAGTCAGAAAAAGACAGAAAGTCAGAAATAGAGAAAAGACAAAGTCAGAGAAATAGAGAAAGGAGTAAGTCAGAAATAGAGAAAAGACAGATAGTCAGAAACACAGAAGAGACAAAGTCAGAGAAATAGAGAAAAGACAAAGTCAGAGAAATAGATAAAAGACAAAGACAGAAATAGAGAAAAGACAGATGGTCAGAAGCACAGAAAAGACATACTCAGAGAAATAGAGAAAAGCCAAAGTCAGAGAAATAGAGAAAAGACAAAGTCAGAAATAGAGAAAAGACAGAAAGTCAGAAACACAGTAAAGACAAAGTCAGAGAAATAGAGAAAAGACAAAGTCAGAGAAATAGAGAAAAGACAAAGTCAGAGAAATAGAGAAAAGACAAAGTCAATGAAATAGAGAAAAGACAAAGTCTCAAATAGAGAAAAGACAGAAAGTCAGAAACACCGAAAAGACAAAGTCAGAGAAATAGAGAAAAGACAAAGTCAGAGAAATAGGCAGAAGACAAAGTCAGAAATAGAGAAAGGACAGAAAGTCAGAAGCACAGAACAGACAAAGTCAGAAAAAGATTGAAAGTCAGAAACACAGAAAAGACAGAAAGTCAGAAAAAGACAGAAAGTCAGAAACACAGAAAAGACAAAGTCAGAAAAAGACAGAAAGTCAGAAATTCAGAAAAGACAAAGTCAGAAAAAGACAGAAAGTCAGAAACACAGAAAAGACATAAAGTCAGAAACACAGAAAAGACAAAGTCAGAAAAAGACAGAAAGTCAGAAATAGAGAAAAGACAAACTCAGAGAAAAAGAGAAAAGACAAAGTCAGAGAAATAGAGAAAAGACAAAGTCAGAAATAGAGAAAAGACAGATAGTCAGAAACACAGAAAAGACAAAGTCAGAGAAATAGAGAAAAGACAAAGTCAGAGAAATAGATAAAAGACAAAGCCAGAAATAGAGAAAAGACAGATGGTCAGAAGCACAGAAAAGACATACTCAGAGAAATAGAGAAAAGCCAAAGTCAGAGAAATAGAGAAAAGACAAAGTCAGAAATAGAGAAAAGACAGAAAGTCAGAAACACAGTTAAGACAAACTCAGAGAAATAGAGAAAAGACAAAGTCAGAGAAAGTCAGAAACACAGAAAAGACAGTCAGAGAAAGAGAAAAGACAAAGTCAGAGAAATAGTGAAAAGACAAAGTCACAGAAATAGAGAAAAGACAAAGTCAGAACTAGAGAAAAGACAGAAAGTCAGAAACACAGAAAAGACAAAGTCAGAGAAATAGAGAAAAGACAAAGTCAGAGAAATAGAGAAAAGACAAAGTCAGAAATAGAGAAAAGACAGAAAGTCAGAAACACAGAAAAGACGAAGTCAGAGAAATAGAGAAAAGACAAAGTCAGAGAAATAGAGAAAAGACAGAAAGTCAGAAATAGATAAAAGACAGAAAGTCAGAAACACAGAAAAGTAAAGTCAGAGAAAGAGAGAAAAGACAAAGTCAGAGAAATAGAGAAAAGACAGAAAGTCAGAAATAGAGAAAAGACTGAAAGTCAGAAACACAGAAAAGACAAAGTCAGAAAAAGACTGAAAGTCAGAAACTAAGAAAAGACTGAAAGTCAGAAAAAGACAGAAAGTCAGAAACACAGAAAACACAAAGTCAGAAAAAGACAGAAAGTCAGAAATTCAGAAAAGACAAAGTCAGAAAAAGACAGAAAGTCAGAAACACAGAATAGACAAAGTCAGAAAAAGACAGAAAGTCAGAAACACAGAAAAGACAGAAAGTCAGAAACACAGAAAAGACAAAGTCAGAAAAAGACAGAAAGTCAGAAATAGAGAAAAGACAAACTCAGAGAAATAGAGAAAAGACAACGTCAGAAAAAGACAGAAAGTCAGAAACACAGAAAAGCCAATGTCAGAAAAAGAGAAAAGACAAAGTTAGAAATAGAGAAACGACAAAGTCAGAGAAATAGAGAAAAGACAAAGTCAGAAATAGAAAAAAGACAAAGTCAGAAACACAGAAAAGACAGAAAGTCAGAAAACAGCAAAGACAAAGTCAGAAAAAGACAGAAAGTCAGAAATAGAGAAAAGACAAACTCAGAGAAATAGAGAAAAGACAAAGTCAGAGAAATAGAGAAAAGACAAAGTCAGAAATAGAGAAAAGACAGAAAGTCAGAAACACAGAAAAGACAAAGTCTGAGAAAAAGAGTAAAGACAAAGTGACAAATAGAGAAAAGACAGAAAGTCAGAAACATAGAAAAGACAAAGTCAGAGAAATAGAGAAAAGCCAAAGTCAGAGAAATACAGAAAAGACAGAAAGTCAGAAACACAGAAAAGACAAAGTCAGAGAAATAGAGAAAAGACAAACTCAGAGAAATAGAGAAAAGACAAAGTCAGAGAATTAGAGAAAAGACAAAGTCAATGAAATAGAGAAAAGACAAAGTCACAAATAGAGAAAAGACAGAAAGGCAGAAACACCGAAAAGACAAAGTCAGAGGAATAGAGAAAAGACAAAGTCAGAGAAATAGAGAGAAGACAAAGTCAGAAATAGAGAAAGGACAGAAAGTCAGAAGCACAGAACAGACAAAGTCAGAAAAAGATTGAAAGTCAGAAACACAGAAAAGACAGAAAGTCAGAAAAAGACAGAAAGTCAGAAACACAGAAAAGACAAAGTCAGAAAAAGACAGAAAGTCAGAAATTCAGAAAAGACAAAGTCAGAAAAAGACAGAAAGTCAGAAACACAGAAAAGACATAAAGTCAGAAACACAGAAAAGACAAAGTCAGAAAAAGACAGAAAGTCAGAAATAGAGAAAAGACAAAGTCAGAGAAATAGAGAAAGGAGTAAGTCAGAAATAGAGAAAAGACAGATAGTCAGAAACACAGAAGAGACAAAGTCAGAGAAATAGAGAAAAGACAAAGTCAGAGAAATAGATAAAAGACAAAGACAGAAATAGAGAAAAGACAGATGGTCAGAAGCACAGAAAAGACATACTCAGAGAAATAGAGAAAAGCCAAAGTCAGAGAAATAGAGAAAAGACAAAGTCAGAAATAGAGAAAAGACAGAAAGTCAGAAACACAGTAAAGACAAAGTCAGAGAAATAGAGAAAAGACAAAGTCAGAGAAATAGAGAAAAGACAAAGTCAGAGAAATAGAGAAAAGACAAAGTCAATGAAATAGAGAAAAGACAAAGTCACAAATAGAGAAAAGACAGAAAGTCAGAAACACCGAAAAGACAAAGTCAGAGAAATAGAGAAAAGACAAAGTCAGAGAAATAGAGAGAAGACAAAGTCAGAAATAGAGAAAGGACAGAAAGTCAGAAGCACAGAACAGACAAAGTCAGAAAAAGATTGAAAGTCAGAAACACAGAAAAGACAGAAAGTCAGAAAAAGACAGAAAGTCAGAAACACAGAAAAGACAAAGTCAGAAAAAGACAGAAAGTCAGAAATTCAGAAAAGACAAAGTCAGAAAAAGACAGAAAGTCAGAAACACAGAAAAGACATAAAGTCAGAAACACAGAAAAGACAAAGTCAGAAAAAGACAGAAAGTAAGAAATAGAGAAAAGACAAACTCAGAGAAATAGAGAAAAGACAAAGTCAGAGAAATAGATAAAAGACAAAGCCAGAAATAGAGAAAAGACAGATGGTCAGAAGCACAGAAAAGACATACTCAGAGAAATAGAGAAAAGCCAAAGTCAGAGAAATAGAGAAAAGACAAAGTCAGAAATAGAGAAAAGACAGAAAGTCAGAAACACAGTAAAGACAAACTCAGAGAAATAGAGAAAAGACAAAGTCAGAGAAAGTCAGAAACACAGAAAAAACAGTCAGAGAAAGAGAAAAGACAAAGTCAGAGAAATAGTGAAAAGACAAAGTCACAGAAATAGAGAAAAGACAAAGTCAGAACTAGAGAAAAGACAGAAAGTCAGAAACACAGAAAAGACGAAGTCAGAGAAATAGAGAAAAGACCAAGTCAGAAATAGAGAAAAGACAGAAAGTCAGAAACACAGTAAAGACAAACTCAGGGAAATGGAGAAAAGACAAAGTCAGAGAAAGTCAGAAATACAGAAAAGACAAAGTCAGAGAAAGAGAAAAGACAAAGTCAGAGAAATAGAGAAAAGACAAAGTCAGAGAAATAGAGAAAAGACAAAGTCAGAGAAATAGAGAAAAGACAAAGTCAGAAATAGAGAAAAGACAGAAAGTCAGAAACACAGAAAAGACAGAAAGTCAGAAACACAGAAAAGACAAAGCCAGAAAAAGACAGAAACTCAGAAATAGAGAAAAGACAAAGTCAGAAAAAGACAGAAAGTCAGAAACACAGAAAAGACATAAAGTCAGAAACACAGAAAAGACAAAGTAAGAAAAAGACAGAAAGTCAGAAATCGAGAAAAGACAAAGTCAGAGAAATAGAGAAAAGACAAAGTCAGAGAAATAGAGAAAAGACAAAGTCAGAAATAGAGAAAAGACAGATAGTCAGAAACACAGAAAAGACAAAGTCAGAGAAATAGAGAAAAGACAAAGTCAGAGAAATAGATAAAAGACAAAGTCAGAAATAGAGAAAAGACAGATGGTCAGAAGCACAGAAAAGACATACTCCGAGAAATAGAGAAAAGACAAAGTCAGAGAAATAGAGAAAAGACAAAGTCAGAAATAGAGAAAAGACAGAAAGTCAGAAACACAGAAAACACAAAGTCAGAAAAAGACTGAAAGTCAGAAACACAGAAAAGACAGAAAGTCAGAAAAAGACAGAAAGTCAGAACCACAGAAAAGACAGAAAGTCAGAAAAAGACAGAAAGTCAGAACCACAGAAAAGACAGAGTCAGAAATAGAGAAAAGACAGAATGTCAGACACACAGTAAAGACAAACTCAGAGAAATAGAGAAAAGACAAAGTCAGAGAAATAGAGAAAAGACAAAGTCAGAAATAGAGAAAAGACAGAAAGTCAGAAACACAGTAAAGACAAACTCAGGGAAAAAGAGAAAAGACAAAGTCAGAGAAAGTCAGAAACACAGAAAAGACAAAGTCAGAGAAAGAGAAAAGACAAAGTCAGAGAAATAGTGAAAAGAAAAAGTCAGAGAAATAGAGCAAAGACAAAGTCAGAAAAAGACTGAAAGTCAGAAAAACAGAAAAGACAGAAAGTCAGAAAAAGACAGAAAGTCAGAAACACAGAAAAGACAGAAAGTCAGCAACACAGAAAAGACAAAGTCAGAAAAAGACAGAAACTCAGATACACAGAAAAGACATAAAGTCAGAAACACAGAAAAGACAAAGTCAGAAAAAGACAAAAAGTCAGAAATAGAGAAAAGACAAACTCAGAGAAATAGAGAAAAGACAAATTCAGAGAAATAGAGAAAAGACAAAGTCAGAAAAAGACAGAAAGTCAGAAATAGAGGAAAGACAAACTCAGAGAAATAGAGAAAAGACAAAGTCAGAAATAGAGAAACGACAGATAGTCAGAAACACAGAAAAGACAAAGTCAGAGAAATAGAGAAAAGACAAAGTCAGAAATAGAGAAAAGACAGAAAGTCAGAAACACAGTAAAGACAAACTCAGAGAAATAGAGAAAAGACAAAGTAAGAGAAAGTCAGAAACACAGAAAAGACAAAGTCAGAGAAATAGAGAAAAGACAAAGTCAGAAATAGAGAAAAGACAGAAAGTCAGAAAGACAGAAAAGACAAAGTCAGAGAAATAGAGAAAAGACAAAGTCAGAAATAGAGAAAAGACAGAAAGTCAGAAACACAGTAAAGACAAACTCAGGGAAATAGAGAAAAGACAAAGTCAGAAACACAGAAAAGACAAAGTCAGAGAAATAGAGAAAAGACAAAGTCAGAGAAATAGAGAAAACCCAAGGACAGAAATAGAGAAAAGACTGAAAGTCAGAAACACAGAAAAGACAAAGTCAGAAAAAGACTGAAAGTCAGAAGCTAAGAAAAGACTGAAAGTCAGAAAAAGACAGAAAGTCAGAAACACAGAAAACACAAAGTCAGAAAAGACAGAAAGTCAGAAATTCAGAAAAGACAAAGTCAGAAAAAGACAGAAAGTCAGAAACACAGAAAAGACAAAGTCAGAAAAAGACAGAAAGTCAGAAACACAGAATAGACAAAGTCAGAAAAAGACAGAAAGTCAGAAACACAGAAAAGACAGAAAGTCAGAAACACAGAAAAGACAAAGTCAGAAAAAGACAGAAAGTCAGATATAGAGAAAAGACAAAGTCAGAGAAATAGAGAAAAGACAACGTCAGAAAAAGACAGAAAGTCAGAAACACAGAAAAGACAATGTCAGAAAAAGAGAAAAGACAAAGTTAGAAATAGCGAAACGACAAAGTCAGAGAAATAGAGAAAATACAAAGTCAGAAATAGAGAAAAGACAGAAAGTCAGAAACACAGAAAAGACAGAAAGTCAGAAAACAGAAAAGACAAAGTCAGAAAAAGACAGAAAGTCAGAAATAGAGAAAAGACAAACTCAGAGAAATAGAGAAAAGACAAAGTCAGAGAAATAGAGAAAAGACAAAGTCAGAAATAGAGAAAAGACAGAAAGTCAGAAACACAGAAAAGACAAAGTCTGAGAAAAAGAGTAAAGACAAAGTGAGAAATAGAGAAAAGACAGAAAGTCAGAAACATAGAAAAGACAAAGTCAGAGAAATAGAGAAAAGACAAAGTCAGAAATACAGAAAAGACAGAAAGTCAGAAACACAGAAAAGACAAAGTCAGAGAAATAGAGAAAAGACAAACTCAGAGAAATAGAGAAAAGACAAAGTCAGAGAAATAGAGAAAAGACAAAGTCAATGAAATAGAGAAAAGACAAAGTCACAAATAGAGAAAAGACAGAAAGTCAGAAACACCGAAAAGACAAAGTCAGAGAAATAGAGAAAAGACAAAGTCAGAGAAATAGAGAGAAGACAAAGTCAGAAATAGAGAAAGGACAGAAAATCAGAAGCACAGAACAGACAAAGTCAGAAAAAGATTGAAAGTCAGAAACACAGAAAAGACAGAAAGTCAGAAAAAGACAGAAAGTCAGAAACACAGAAAAGACAAAGTCAGAAAAAGACAGAAAGTCAGAAATTCAGAAAAGACAAAGTCAGAAAAAGACAGAAAGTCAGAAACACAGAAAAGACATAAAGTCAGAAACACAGAAAAGACAAAGTCAGAAAAAGACAGAAAGTCAGAAATCGAGAAAAGACAAACTCAGAGAAATAGAGAAAAGACAAAGTCAGAGAAATAGAGAAAAGACAAAGTCAGAAATAGAGAAAAGACAGATAGTCAGAAACACAGAAAAGACAAAGTCAGAGAAATAGAGAAAAGACAAAGTCAGAGAAATAGATAAAAGACAAAGTCAGAAATAGAGAAAAGACAGATGGTCAGAAGCACAGAAAAGACATACTCCGAGAAATAGAGAAAAGACAAAGTCAGAGAAATAGAGAAAAGACAAAGTCAGAAATAGAGAAAAGACAGAAAGTCAGAAACACAGAAAACACAAAGTCAGAAAAAGACTGAAAGTCAGAAACACAGAAAAGACAGAAAGTCAGAAAAAGACAGAAAGTCAGAACCACAGAAAAGACAGAAAGTCAGAAAAAGACAGAAAGTCAGAACCACAGAAAAGACAGAGTCAGAAATAGAGAAAAGACAGAATGTCAGACACACAGTAAAGACAAACTCAGAGAAATAGAGAAAAGACAAAGTCAGAGAAATAGAGAAAAGACAAAGTCAGAAATAGAGAAAAGACAGAAAGTCAGAAACACAGTAAAGACAAACTCAGGGAAAAAGAGAAAAGACAAAGTCAGAGAAAGTCAGAAACACAGAAAAGACAAAGTCAGAGAAAGAGAAAAGACAAAGTCAGAGAAATAGTGAAAAGAAAAAGTCAGAGAAATAGAGCAAAGACAAAGTCAGAAAAAGACTGAAAGTCAGAAAAACAGAAAAGACAGAAAGTCAGAAAAAGACAGAAAGTCAGAAACACAGAAAAGACAGAAAGTCAGCAACACAGAAAAGACAAAGTCAGAAAAAGACAGAAACTCAGATACACAGAAAAGACATAAAGTCAGAAACACAGAAAAGACAAAGTCAGAAAAAGACAAAAAGTCAGAAATAGAGAAAAGACAAACTCAGAGAAATAGAGAAAAGACAAATTCAGAGAAATAGAGAAAAGGCAAAGTCAGAAAAAGACAGAAAGTCAGAAATAGAGGAAAGACAAACTCAGAGAAATAGAGAAAAGACAAAGTCAGAAATAGAGAAACGACAGATAGTCAGAAACACAGAAAAGACAAAGTCAGAGAAATAGAGAAAAGACAAAGTCAGAAATAGAGAAAAGACAGAAAGTCAGAAACACAGTAAAGACAAACTCAGAGAAATAGAGAAAAGACAAAGTAAGAGAAAGTCAGAAACACAGAAAAGACAAAGTCAGAGAAATAGAGAAAAGACAAAGTCAGAAATAGAGAAAAGACAGAAAGTCAGAAAGACAGAAAAGACAAAGTCAGAGAAATAGAGAAAAGACAAAGTCAGAAATAGAGAAAAGACAGAAAGTCAGAAACACAGTAAAGACAAACTCAGGGAAATAGAGAAAAGACAAAGTCAGAAACACAGAAAAGACAAAGTCAGAGAAATAGAGAAAAGACAAAGTCAGAGAAATAGAGAAAACCCAAGGACAGAAATAGAGAAAAGACTGAAAGTCAGAAACACAGAAAAGACAAAGTCAGAAAAAGACTGAAAGTCAGAAGCTAAGAAAAGACTGAAAGTCAGAAAAAGACAGAAAGTCAGAAACACAGAAAACACAAAGTCAGAAAAGACAGAAAGTCAGAAATTCAGAAAAGACAAAGTCAGAAAAAGACAGAAAGTCAGAAACACAGAAAAGACAAAGTCAGAAAAAGACAGAAAGTCAGAAACACAGAATAGACAAAGTCAGAAAAAGACAGAAAGTCAGAAACACAGAAAAGACAGAAAGTCAGAAACACAGAAAAGACAAAGTCAGAAAAAGACAGAAAGTCAGAAACACAGAATAGACAAAGTCAGAAAAAGACAGAAAGTCAGAAACACAGAAAAGACAGAAAGTCAGAAACACAGAAAAGACAAAGTCAGAAAAAGACAGAAAGTCAGAAATAGAGAAAAGACAAAGTCAGAGAAATAGAGAAAAGACAACGTCAGAAAAAGACAGAAAGTCAGAAACACAGAAAAGACAATGTCAGAAAAAGAGAAAAGACAAAGTTAGAAATAGAGAAACGACAAAGTCAGAGAAATAGAGAAAATACAAAGTCAGAAATAGAGAAAAGACAGAAAGTCAGAAACACAGAAAAGACAGAAAGTCAGAAAACAGAAAAGACAAAGTCAGAAAAAGACAGAAAGTCAGAAATAGAGAAAAGACAAACTCAGAGAAATAGAGAAAAGACAAAGTCAGAGAAATAGAGAAAAGACAAAGTCAGAAATAGAGAAAAGACAGAAAGTCAGAAACACAGAAAAGACAAAGTCTGAGAAAAAGAGTAAAGACAAAGTGAGAAATAGAGAAAAGACAGAAAGTCAGAAACATAGAAAAGACAAAGTCAGAGAAATAGAGAAAAGACAAAGTCAGAAATACAGAAAAGACAGAAAGTCAGAAACACAGAAAAGACAAAGTCAGAGAAATAGAGAAAAGACAAACTCAGAGAAATAGAGAAAAGACAAAGTCAGAGAAATAGAGAAAAGACAAAGTCAATGAAATAGAGAAAAGACAAAGTCACAAATAGAGAAAAGACAGAAAGTCAGAAACACCGAAAAGACAAAGTCAGAGAAATAGAGAAAAGACAAAGTCAGAGAAATAGAGAGAAGACAAAGTCAGAAATAGAGAAAGGACAGAAAGTCAGAAGCACAGAACAGACAAAGTCAGAAAAAGATTGAAAGTCAGAAACACAGAAAAGACAGAAAGTCAGAAAAAGACAGAAAGTCAGAAACACAGAAAAGACAAAGTCAGAAAAAGACAGAAAGTCAGAAATTCAGAAAAGACAAAGTCAGAAAAAGACAGAAAGTCAGAAACACAGAAAAGACATAAAGTCAGAAACACAGAAAAGACAAAGTCAGAAAAAGACAGAAAGTCAGAAATAGAGAAAAGACAAACTCAGAGAAATAGAGAAAAGACAAAGTCAGAGAAATAGAGAAAAGACAAAGTCAGAAATAGAGAAAAGACAGATAGTCAGAAACACAGAAAAGACAAAGTCAGAGAAATAGAGAAAAGACAAAGTCAGAGAAATAGATAAAAGACAAAGCCAGAAATAGAGAAAAGACAGATGGTCAGAAGCACAGAAAAGACATACTCAGAGAAATAGAGAAAAGCCAAAGTCAGAGAAATAGAGAAAAGACAAAGTCAGAAATAGAGAAAAGACAGAAAGTCAGAAACACAGTAAAGACAAACTCAGAGAAATAGAGAAAAGACAAAGTCAGAGAAAGTCAGAAACACAGAAAAGACAGTCAGAGAAAGAGAAAAGACAAAGTCAGAGAAATAGTGAAAAGACAAAGTCACAGAAATAGAGAAAAGACAAAGTCAGAACTAGAGAAAAGACAGAAAGTCAGAAACACAGAAAAGACGAAGTCAGAGAAATAGAGAAAAGACCAAGTCAGAAATAGAGAAAAGACAGAAAGTCAGAAACACAGTAAAGACAAACTCAGGGAAATGGAGAAAAGACAAAGTCAGAGAAAGTCAGAAATACAGAAAAGACAAAGTCAGAGAAAGAGAAAAGACAAAGTCAGAGAAATAGAGAAAAGACAAAGTCAGAGAAATAGAGAAAAGACAAAGTCAGAGAAATAGAGAAAAGACAAAGTCAGAAATAGAGAAAAGACAGAAAGTCAGAAACACAGAAAAGACAGAAAGTCAGAAACACAGAAAAGACAAAGCCAGAAAAAGACAGAAACTCAGAAATAGAGAAAAGACAAAGTCAGAAAAAGACAGAAAGTCAGAAACACAGAAAAGACATAAAGTCAGAAACACAGAAAAGACAAAGTAAGAAAAAGACAGAAAGTCAGAAATCGAGAAAAGACAAAGTCAGAGAAATAGAGAAAAGACAAAGTCAGAGAAATAGAGAAAAGACAAAGTCAGAAATAGAGAAAAGACAGATAGTCAGAAACACAGAAAAGACAAAGTCAGAGAAATAGAGAAAAGACAAAGTCAGAGAAATAGATAAAAGACAAAGTCAGAAATAGAGAAAAGACAGATGGTCAGAAGCACAGAAAAGACATACTCCGAGAAATAGAGAAAAGACAAAGTCAGAGAAATAGAGAAAAGACAAAGTCAGAAATAGAGAAAAGACAGAAAGTCAGAAACACAGAAAACACAAAGTCAGAAAAAGACTGAAAGTCAGAAACACAGAAAAGACAGAAAGTCAGAAAAAGACAGAAAGTCAGAACCACAGAAAAGACAGAAAGTCAGAAAAAGACAGAAAGTCAGAACCACAGAAAAGACAGAGTCAGAAATAGAGAAAAGACAGAATGTCAGACACACAGTAAAGACAAACTCAGAGAAATAGAGAAAAGACAAAGTCAGAGAAATAGAGAAAAGACAAAGTCAGAAATAGAGAAAAGACAGAAAGTCAGAAACACAGTAAAGACAAACTCAGGGAAAAAGAGAAAAGACAAAGTCAGAGAAAGTCAGAAACACAGAAAAGACAAAGTCAGAGAAAGAGAAAAGACAAAGTCAGAGAAATAGTGAAAAGAAAAAGTCAGAGAAATAGAGCAAAGACAAAGTCAGAAAAAGACTGAAAGTCAGAAAAACAGAAAAGACAGAAAGTCAGAAAAAGACAGAAAGTCAGAAACACAGAAAAGACAGAAAGTCAGCAACACAGAAAAGACAAAGTCAGAAAAAGACAGAAACTCAGATACACAGAAAAGACATAAAGTCAGAAACACAGAAAAGACAAAGTCAGAAAAAGACAAAAAGTCAGAAATAGAGAAAAGACAAACTCAGAGAAATAGAGAAAAGACAAATTCAGAGAAATAGAGAAAAGACAAAGTCAGAAAAAGACAGAAAGTCAGAAATAGAGGAAAGACAAACTCAGAGAAATAGAGAAAAGACAAAGTCAGAAATAGAGAAACGACAGATAGTCAGAAACACAGAAAAGACAAAGTCAGAGAAATAGAGAAAAGACAAAGTCAGAAATAGAGAAAAGACAGAAAGTCAGAAACACAGTAAAGACAAACTCAGAGAAATAGAGAAAAGACAAAGTAAGAGAAAGTCAGAAACACAGAAAAGACAAAGTCAGAGAAATAGAGAAAAGACAAAGTCAGAAATAGAGAAAAGACAGAAAGTCAGAAAGACAGAAAAGACAAAGTCAGAGAAATAGAGAAAAGACAAAGTCAGAAATAGAGAAAAGACAGAAAGTCAGAAACACAGTAAAGACAAACTCAGGGAAATAGAGAAAAGACAAAGTCAGAAACACAGAAAAGACAAAGTCAGAGAAATAGAGAAAAGACAAAGTCAGAGAAATAGAGAAAACCCAAGGACAGAAATAGAGAAAAGACTGAAAGTCAGAAACACAGAAAAGACAAAGTCAGAAAAAGACTGAAAGTCAGAAGCTAAGAAAAGACTGAAAGTCAGAAAAAGACAGAAAGTCAGAAACACAGAAAACACAAAGTCAGAAAAGACAGAAAGTCAGAAATTCAGAAAAGACAAAGTCAGAAAAAGACAGAAAGTCAGAAACACAGAAAAGACAAAGTCAGAAAAAGACAGAAAGTCAGAAACACAGAATAGACAAAGTCAGAAAAAGACTGAAAGTCAGAAACACAGAAAAGACAGAAAGTCAGAAACACAGAAAAGACAAAGTCAGAAAAAGACAGAAAGTCAGAAATAGAGAAAAGACAAAGTCAGAGAAATAGAGAAAAGACAACGTCAGAAAAAGACAGAAAGTCAGAAACACAGAAAAGACAATGTCAGAAAAAGAGAAAAGACAAAGTTAGAAATAGAGAAACGACAAAGTCAGAGAAATAGAGAAAATACAAAGTCAGAAATAGAGAAAAGACAGAAAGTCAGAAACACAGAAAAGACAGAAAGTCAGAAAACAGAAAAGACAAAGTCAGAAAAAGACAGAAAGTCAGAAATAGAGAAAAGACAAACTCAGAGAAATAGAGAAAAGACAAAGTCAGAGAAATAGAGAAAAGACAAAGTCAGAAATAGAGAAAAGACAGAAAGTCAGAAACACAGAAAAGACAAAGTCAGAGAAAAAGAGTAAAGACAAAGTGAGAAATAGAGAAAAGACAGAAAGTCAGAAACATAGAAAAGACAAAGTCAGAGAAATAGAGAAAAGACAAAGTCAGAAATACAGAAAAGACAGAAAGTCAGAAACACAGAAAAGACAAAGTCAGAGAAATAGAGAAAAGACAAACTCAGAGAAATAGAGAAAAGACAAAGTCAGAGAAATAGAGAAAAGACAAAGTCAATGAAATAGAGAAAAGACAAAGTCACAAATAGAGAAAAGACAGAAAGTCAGAAACACCGAAAAGACAAAGTCAGAGAAATAGAGAAAAGACAAAGTCAGAGAAATAGAGAGAAGACAAAGTCAGAAATAGAGAAAGGACAGAAAGTCAGAAGCACAGAACAGACAAAGTCAGAAAAAGATTGAAAGTCAGAAACACAGAAAAGACAGAAAGTCAGAAAAAGACAGAAAGTCAGAAACACAGAAAAGACAAAGTCAGAAAAAGACAGAAAGTCAGAAATTCAGAAAAGACAAAGTCAGAAAAAGACAGAAAGTCAGAAACACAGAAAAGACATAAAGTCAGAAACACAGAAAAGACAAAGTCAGAAAAAGACAGAAAGTCAGAAATAGAGAAAAGACAAACTCAGAGAAATAGAGAAAAGACAAAGTCAGAGAAATAGAGAAAAGACAAAGTCAGAAATAGAGAAAAGACAGATAGTCAGAAACACAGAAAAGACAAAGTCAGAGAAATAGAGAAAAGACAAAGTCAGAGAAATAGATAAAAGAGAAAGTCAGAAATAGAGAAAAGACAGATGGTCAGAAGCACAGAAAAGACAAACTCAGCGAAATAGAGAAAAGACAAAAACTGAGAAATAGAGAAAAGACAAAGTCAGAAATAGAGAAAAGACAGAAAGTCAGAAACACAGAAAAGACAGAAAGTCAGAAACACAGAAAAGACAAAGCCAGAAAAAGACAGAAACTCAGAAATAGAGAAAAGACAAAGTCAGAAAAAGACAGAAAGTCAGAAACACAGAAAAGACATAAAGTCAGAAACACAGAAAAGACAAAGTAAGAAAAAGACAGAAAGTCAGAAATCGAGAAAAGACAAAGTCAGAGAAATAGAGAAAAGACAAAGTCAGAGAAATAGAGAAAAGACAAAGTCAGAAATAGAGAAAAGACAGATAGTCAGAAACACAGAAAAGACAAAGTCAGAGAAATAGAGAAAAGACAAAGTCTGAGAAATAGATAAAAGACAAAGTCAGAAATAGAGAAAAGACAGATGGTCAGAAGCACAGAAAAGACATACTCCGAGAAATAGAGAAAAGACAAAGTCAGAGAAATAGAGAAAAGACAAAGTCAGAAATAGAGAAAAGACAGAAAGTCAGAAACACAGAAAACACAAAGTCAGAAAAAGACTGAAAGTCAGAAACACAGAAAAGACAGAAAGTCAGAAAAAGACAGAAAGTCAGAACCACAGAAAAGACAGAAAGTCAGAAAAAGACAGAAAGTCAGAACCACAGAAAAGACAGAGTCAGAAATAGAGAAAAGACAGAATGTCAGACACACAGTAAAGACAAACTCAGAGAAATAGAGAAAAGACAAAGTCAGAGAAATAGAGAAAAGACAAAGTCAGAAATAGAGAAAAGACAGAAAGTCAGAAACACAGTAAAGACAAACTCAGGGAAAAAGAGAAAAGACAAAGTCAGAGAAAGTCAGAAACACAGAAAAGACAAAGTCAGAGAAAGAGAAAAGACAAAGTCAGAGAAATAGTGAAAAGAAAAAGTCAGAGAAATAGAGCAAAGACAAAGTCAGAAAAAGACTGAAAGTCAGAAAAACAGAAAAGACAGAAAGTCAGAAAAAGACAGAAAGTCAGAAACACAGAAAAGACAGAAAGTCAGCAACACAGAAAAGACAAAGTCAGAAAAAGACAGAAACTCAGATACACAGAAAAGACATAAAGTCAGAAACACAGAAAAGACAAAGTCAGAAAAAGACAAAAAGTCAGAAATAGAGAAAAGACAAACTCAGAGAAATAGAGAAAAGACAAATTCAGAGAAATAGAGAAAAGACAAAGTCAGAAAAAGACAGAAAGTCAGAAATAGAGGAAAGACAAACTCAGAGAAATAGAGAAAAGACAAAGTCAGAAATAGAGAAACGACAGATAGTCAGAAACACAGAAAAGACAAAGTCAGAGAAATAGAGAAAAGACAAAGTCAGAAATAGAGAAAAGACAGAAAGTCAGAAACACAGTAAAGACAAACTCAGAGAAATAGAGAAAAGACAAAGTAAGAGAAAGTCAGAAACACAGAAAAGACAAAGTCAGAGAAATAGAGAAAAGACAAAGTCAGAAATAGAGAAAAGACAGAAAGTCAGAAAGACAGAAAAGACAAAGTCAGAGAAATAGAGAAAAGACAAAGTCAGAAATAGAGAAAAGACAGAAAGTCAGAAACACAGTAAAGACAAACTCAGGGAAATAGAGAAAAGACAAAGTCAGAAACACAGAAAAGACAAAGTCAGAGAAATAGAGAAAAGACAAAGTCAGAGAAATTGAGAAAACCCAAGGACAGAAATAGAGAAAAGACTGAAAGTCAGAAACACAGAAAAGAAAAAGTCAGAAAAAGACTGAAAGTCAGAAACACAGAAAACACAAAGTCAGAAAAGACAGAAAGTCAGAAATTCAGAAAAGACAAAGTCAGAAAAAGACAGAAAGTCAGAAACACAGAAAAGACAAAGTCAGAAAAAGACAGAAAGTCAGAAACACAGAATAGACAAAGTCAGAAAAAGACAGAAAGTCAGAAACACAGAAAAGACAGAAAGTCAGAAACACAGAAAAGACAAAGTCAGAAAAAGACAGAAAGTCAGAAATAGAGAAAAGACAAAGTCAGAGAAATAGAGAAAAGACAACGTCAGAAAAAGACAGAAAGTCAGAAACACAGAAAAGACAATGTCAGAAAAAGAGAAAAGACAAAGTTAGAAATAGAGAAACGACAAAGTCAGAGAAATAGAGAAAATACAAAGTCAGAAATAGAGAAAAGACAGAAAGTCAGAAACACAGAAAAGACAGAAAGTCAGAAAACAGAAAAGACAAAGTCAGAAAAAGACAGAAAGTCAGAAATAGAGAAAAGACAAACTCAGAGAAATAGAGAAAAGACAAAGTCAGAGAAATAGAGAAAAGACAAAGTCAGAAATAGAGAAAAGACAGAAAGTCAGAAACACAGAAAAGACAAAGTCTGAGAAAAAGAGTAAAGACAAAGTGAGAAATAGATAAAAGACAGAAAGTCAGAAACATAGAAAAGACAAAGTCAGAGAAATAGAGAAAAGACAAAGTCAGAAATACAGAAAAGACAGAAAGTCAGAAACACAGAAAAGACAAAGACAGAGAAATAGAGAAAAGACAAACTCAGAGAAATAGAGAAAAGACAAAGTCAGAGAAATAGAGAAAAGACAAAGTCAATGAAATAGAGAAAAGACAAAGTCACAAATAGAGAAAAGACAGAAAGTCAGAAACACCGAAAAGACAAAGTCAGAGAAATAGAGAAAAGACAAAGTCAGAGAAATAGAGAGAAGACAAAGTCAGAAATAGAGAAAGGACAGAAAGTCAGAAGCACAGAACAGACAAAGTCAGAAAAAGATTGAAAGTCAGAAACACAGAAAAGACAGAAAGTCAGAAAAAGACAGAAAGTCAGAAACACAGAAAAGACAAAGTCAGAAAAAGACAGAAAGTCAGAAATTCAGAAAAGACAAAGTCAGAAAAAGACAGAAAGTCAGAAACACAGAAAAGACATAAAGTCAGAAACACAGAAAAGACAAAGTCAGAAAAAGACAGAAAGTCAGAAATAGAGAAAAGACAAACTCAGAGAAATAGAGAAAAGACAAAGTCAGAGAAATAGAGAAAAGACAAAGTCAGAAATAGAGAAAAGACAGATAGTCAGAAACACAGAAAAGACAAAGTCAGAGAAATAGAGAAAAGACAAAGTCAGAGAAATAGATAAAAGAGAAAGTCAGAAATAGAGAAAAGACAGATGGTCAGAAGCACAGAAAAGACAAACTCAGCGAAATAGAGAAAAGACAAAAACTGAGAAATAGAGAAAAGACAAAGTCAGAAATAGAGAAAAGACAGAAAGTCAGAAACACAGTAAAGACAAAGTCAGAGAAATAGAGAAAAGACAAACTCAGAGAAATAGAGAAAGGACAAAGTCAGAGAAATAGCGAAAAGACCATGTCAATGAAATAGAGAAAAGACAAAGTCACAAATAGAGAAAAGACAGAAAGTCAGAAACACCGAAAAGACAAAGTCAGAGAAATAGAGAAAAGACAACGTCAGAAAAAGACAGAAAGTCAGAAACACAGAAAAGACAATGTCAGAAAAAGAGAAAAGACAAAGTTAGAAATAGAGAAACGACAAAGTCAGAGAAATAGAGAAAATACAAAGTCAGAAATAGAGAAAAGACAGAAAGTCAGAAACACAGAAAAGACAGAAAGTCAGAAAACAGAAAAGACAAAGTCAGAAAAAGACAGAAAGTCAGAAATAGAGAAAAGACAAACTCAGAGAAATAGAGAAAAGACAAAGTCAGAGAAATAGAGAAAAGACAAAGTCAGAAATAGAGAAAAGACAGAAAGTCAGAAACACAGAAAAGACAAAGTCTGAGAAAAAGAGTAAAGACAAAGTGAGAAATAGAGAAAAGACAGAAAGTCAGAAACAGAAAAGACAAAGTCAGAGAAATAGAGAAAAGACAAAGTCAGAAATACAGAAAAGACAGAAAGTCAGAAACACAGAAAAGACAAAGTCAGAGAAATAGAGAAAAGACAAACTCAGAGAAATAGAGAAAAGACAAAGTCAGAGAAATAGAGAAAAGACAAAGTCAATGAAATAGAGAAAAGACAAAGTCACAAATAGAGAAAAGACAGAAAGTCAGAAACACCGAAAAGACAAAGTCAGAGAAATAGAGAAAAGACAAAGTCAGAGAAATAGAGAGAAGACAAAGTCAGAAATAGAGAAAGGACAGAAAGTCAGAAGCACAGAACAGACAAAGTCAGAAAAAGATTGAAAGTCAGAAACACAGAAAAGACAGAAAGTCAGAAAAAGACAGAAAGTCAGAAATTCAGAAAAGACAAAGTCAGAAAAAGACAGAAAGTCAGAAACACAGAAAAGACATAAAGTCAGAAACACAGAAAAGACAAAGTCAGAAAAAGACAGAAAGTCAGAAATAGAGAAAAGACAAACTCAGAGAAATAGAGAAAAGACAAAGTCAGAGAAATAGAGAAAAGACAAAGTCAGAAATAGAGAAAAGACAGATAGTCAGAAACACAGAAAAGACAAAGTCAGAGAAATAGAGAAAAGACAAAGTCAGAGAAATAGATAAAAGAGAAAGTCAGAAATAGAGAAAAGACAGATGGTCAGAAGCACAGAAAAGACAAACTCAGCGAAATAGAGAAAAGACAAAAACTGAGAAATAGAGAAAAGACAAAGTCAGAAATAGAGAAAAGACAGAAAGTCAGAAACACAGTAAAGACAAAGTCAGAGAAATAGAGAAAAGACAATCTCAGAGAAATAGAGAAAGGACAAAGTCAGAGAAATAGCGAAAAGACCATGTCAATGAAATAGAGAAAAGACAAAGTCACAAATAGAGAAAAGACAGAAAGTCAGAAACACCGAAAAGACAAAGTCAGAGAAATAGAGAAAAGACAAAGTCAGAAATAGAGAAAGGACAGAAAGTCAGAAGCACAGAACAGACAAAGTCAGAAAAAGATTGAAAGTCAGAAACACAGAAAAGACAAAGTCAGAAAAAGACAGAAAGTCAGAAATTCAGAAAAGACAAAGTCAGAGAAATAGAGAAAAGACAAAGTCAGAAATAGAGAAAAGACAGATAGTCAGAAACACAGAAAAGACAAAGTCAGAGAAATAGAGAAAAGACAAAGTCAGAGAAATAGATAAAAGACAAAGCCAGAAATAGAGAAAAGACAGATGGTCAGAAGCACAGAAAAGACATCCTCATAGAAATAGAGAAAAGCCAAAGTCAGAGAAATAGAGAAAAGACAAAGTCAGAAATAGAGAAAAGACAAATTCAGAGAAATAGAGAAAAGACGAAGTCAGAAATAGAGAAAAGACAAAGTCAGAAAAAGACAGAAGCTCAGAAAGAGAGAAAAGACAAACTCAGTGAAATGGAGAAAAGGCAAAGTCAAAAATAGAGAAAAGACTAAGTCAGAAAAAGACAGAGAGTCAGAAACACCGAAAAGACAAAGTCAGAGAAACACAGAAAAGACAAAGTCAGAAAAAGACAGAAAGTCAGAAATTCAGAAAAGACAAAGTCAGAAAAAGACAGAAAGTCAGAAACACAGAAAAGACAGAAAGTCAGAAACACAGAAAAGACAAAGTCAGAAAAAGACAGAAACTCAGAAATAGAGAAAAGACAAAGTCAGAAATAGACAAAAGACAAGGTCAGAAAAAGACAGAAAGTCAGAAACACAGAAAAGACAAAGTCAGAAAATGACTGATACTCAGAAATAGAGAAAAGACAATCTCAGAGAAATAGAGAAAAGACAAAGTCAGAGAAATAGTGCAAAGACAAAGTCAGAAAAAGACAGAAAGTCAGAAAAACAGAAAAGACAGAAAGTCAGAAAAAGACAGAAAGTCAGAAACACAGAAAAGAAAAAGTCAGACAAAGACAGAAATTCAGAAATTCGGAAAAGACAAAGTCAGAAAAAGACAGAAATTCAGAAATAGAGAAAAGACAAACTCAGAGAAATAGAGAAAAGACGAAGTCAGAAATAGAGAGAAGACAAAGTCAGAAAAAGACAGAAGCTCAGTAAGAGAGAAAAGACAAACTCAGAGAAATGGAGAAAAGGCAAAGTCAGAAATAGAGAAAAGACAACGTCAGAAAAAGACAGAAAGTCAGAAACACAGAAAAGACAATGTCAGAAAAAGAGAAAAGACAAAGTTAGAAATAGAGAAACGACAAAGTCAGAGAAATAGAGAAAAGACAAAGTCAGAAATAGAGAAAAGACAGAAAGTCAGAAACACAGAAAAGACAGAAAGTCAGAAAACAGAAAAGACAGAAAGTCAGAAACACAGAAAAGACAAAGTCAGAAAAAGACAGAAAGTCAGAAATAGAGAAAAGACAAAGACAGAGAAATAGAGAAAAGACAACGTCAGAAAAAGACAGAAAGTCAGAAACACAGAAAAGACAATGTCAGAAAAAGAGAAAAGACAAAGTTAGAAATAGAGAAACGACAAAGTCAGAGAAATAGAGAAAAGACAAAGTCAGAAATAGAGAAAAGACAGAAAGTCAGAAACACAGAAAAGACAGAAAGTCAGAAAACAGAAAAGACAAAGTCAGAAAAAGACAGAAAGTCAGAAATAGAGAAAAAACAAACTCAGAGAAATAGAGAAAAGACAAAGTCAGAGAAATAGAGAAAAGACAAAGTCAGAAATAGAGAAAAGACAGAAAGTCAGAAACACAGAAAAGACAAAGTCTGAGAAAAAGAGTAAAGACAAAGTGAGAAATAGAGAAAAGACAGAAAGTCAGAAACATAGAAAAGACAAAGTCAGAGAAATAGAGAAAAGACAAAGTCAGAAATACAGAAAAGACAGAAAGTCAGAAACACAGAAAAGACAAAGTCAGAGAAATAGAGAAAAGACAAACTCAGAGAAATAGAGAAAAGACAAAGTCAGAGAAATAGAGAAAAGACAAAGTCAATGAAATAGAGAAAAGACAAAGTCACAAATAGAGAAAAGACAGAAAGTCAGAAACACCGAAAAGACAAAGTCAGAGAAATAGAGAAAAGACAAAGTCAGAGAAAAAGAGAGAAGACAAAGTCAGAAATAGAGAAAGGACAGAAAGTCAGAAGCACAGAACAGACAAAGTCAGAAAAAGATTGAAAGTCAGAAACAGAGAAAAGACAGAAAGTCAGAAAAAGACAGAAAGTCAGAAACACAGAAAAGACAAAGTCAGAAAAAGACAGAAAGTCAGAAATTCAGAAAAGACAAAGTCAGAAAAAGACAGAAAGTCAGAAACACAGAAAAGACATAAAGTCAGAAACACAGAAAAGACAAAGTCAGAAAAAGACAGAAAGTCAGAAATAGAGAAAAGACAAAGTCAGAGAAATAGAGAAAAGACAAAGTCAGAGAAATAGAGAAAAGACAAAGTCAGAAATAGAGAAAAGACAGATAGTCAGAAACACAGAAATGACAAAGTCAGAGAAATAGAGAAAAGACAAAGTCAGAGAAATAGATAAAAGAGAAAGTCAGAAATAGAGAAAAGACAGATGGTCAGAAGCACAGAAAAGACATACTCAGAGAAATAGAGAAAAGCCAAAGTCAGAGAAATAGAGAAAAGACAAAGTCAGAAATAGAGAAAAGACAGAAAGTCAGAAACACAGTAAAGACAAAGTCAGAGAAATAGAGAAAAGACAAACTCAGAGAAATAGAGAAAAGACAAAGTCAGAGAAATAGAGAAAAGACAAAGTCAATGAAATAGAGAAAACACAAAGTCACAAATAGAGAAAAGACAGAAAGTCAGAAACACCGAAAAGACAAAGTCAGAGAAATAGAGAAAAGACAAAGTCAGAGAAATAGAGAGAAGACAAAGTCAGAAATAGAGAAAGGACAGAAAGTCAGAAGCACAGAACAGACAAAGTCAGAAAAAGATTGAAAGTCAGAAACACAGAAAAGACAGAAAGTCAGAAGGAGACAGAAAGTCAGAAACACAGAAAAGACAAAGTCAGAAAAAGACAGAAAGTCAGAAATTCAGAAAAGACAAAGTCAGAAAAAGACAGAAAGTCAGAAACACAGAAAAGACATAAAGTCAGAAACACAGAAAAGACAAAGTCAGAAAAAGACAGAAAGTCAGAAATTCAGAAAAGACAAAGTCAGAAAAAGACAGAAAGTCAGAAACACAGAAAAGACATAAAGTCAGAAACACAGAAAAGACAAAGTCAGAAAAAGACAGAAAGTCAGAAATAGAGAAAAGACAAACTCAGAGAAATAGAGAAAAGACAAAGTCAGAGAAATAGAGAAAAGACAAAGTCAGAAATAGAGAAAAGACAGATAGTCAGAAACACAGAAAAGACAAAGTCAGAGAAATAGAGAAAAGACAAAGTCAGAGAAATAGATAAAAGACAAAGCCAGAAATAGAGAAAAGACAGATGGTCAGAAGCACAGAAAAGACATCCTCAGAGAAATAGAGAAAAGCCAAAGTCAGAGAAATAGAGAAAAGACAAAGTCAGAAATAGAGAAAAGACAAATTCAGAGAAATAGAGAAAAGACGAAGTCAGAAATAGAGAAAAGACAAAGTCAGAAAAAGACAGAAGCTCAGAAAGAGAGAAAAGACAAACTCAGTGAAATGGAGAAAAGGCAAAGTCAAAAATAGAGAAAAGACTAAGTCAGAAAAAGACAGAGAGTCAGAAACACCGAAAAGACAAAGTCAGAGAAACACAGAAAAGACAAAGTCAGAAAAAGACAGAAAGTCAGAAATTCAGAAAAGACAAAGTCAGAAAAAGACAGAAAGTCAGAAACACAGAAAAGACAGAAAGTCAGAAACACAGAAAAGACAAAGTCAGAAAAAGACAGAAACTCAGAAATAGAGAAAAGACAAAGTCAGAAATAGACAAAAGACAAGGTCAGAAAAAGACAGAAAGTCAGAAACACAGAAAAGACAAAGTCAGAAAATGACTGATACTCAGAAATAGAGAAAAGACAATCTCAGAGAAATAGAGAAAAGACAAAGTCAGAGAAATAGTGCAAAGACAAAGTCAGAAAAAGACAGAAAGTCAGAAAAACAGAAAAGACAGAAAGTCAGAAAAAGACAGAAAGTCAGAAACACAGAAAAGAAAAAGTCAGACAAAGACAGAAATTCAGAAATTCGGAAAAGACAAAGTCAGAAAAAGACAGAAATTCAGAAATAGAGAAAAGACAAACTCAGAGAAATAGAGAAAAGACGAAGTCAGAAATAGAGAGAAGACAAAGTCAGAAAAAGACAGAAGCTCAGAAAGAGAGAAAAGACAAACTCAGAGAAATGGAGAAAAGGCAAAGTCAGAAATAGAGAAAAGACAACGTCAGAAAAAGACAGAAAGTCAGAAACACAGAAAAGACAATGTCAGAAAAAGAGAAAAGACAAAGTTAGAAATAGAGAAACGACAAAGTCAGAGAAATAGAGAAAAGACAAAGTCAGAAATAGAGAAAAGACAGAAAGTCAGAAACACAGAAAAGACAGAAAGTCAGAAAACAGAAAAGACAGAAAGTCAGAAACACAGAAAAGACAAAGTCAGAAAAAGACAAAGTCAGAAATAGAGAAAAGACAAAGTCAGAGAAATAGAGAAAAGACAACGTCAGAAAAAGACAGAAAGTCAGAAACACAGAAAAGACAATGTCAGAAAAAGAGAAAAGACAAAGTTAGAAATAGGGAAAAGACAAAGTCAGAGAAATAGAGAAAAGACAAAGTCAGAAATAGAGAAAAGACAGAAAGTCAGAAACACAGAAAAGACAAAGTCTGAGAAAAAGAGTAAAGACAAAGTGAGAAAGAGAGAAAAGACAGAAAGTCAGAAACATAGAAAAGACAAAGTCAGAGAAATAGAGAAAAGACAAAGTCAGAAATACAGAAAAGACAGAAAGTCAGAAACACAGAAAAGACAAAGTCAGAGAAATAGAGAAAAGACAAACTCAGAGAAATAGAGAAAAGACAAAGTCAGAGAAATAGAGAAAAGACAAAGTCAATGAAATAGAGAAAAGACAAAGTCACAAATAGAGAAAAGACAGAAAGTCAGAAACACCGAAAAGACAAAGTCAGAGAAATAGAGAAAAGACAAAGTCAGAGAAAAAGAGAGAAGACAAAGTCAGAAATAGAGAAAGGACAGAAAGTCAGAAGCACAGAACAGACAAAGTCAGAAAAAGATTGAAAGTCAGAAACACAGAAAAGACAGAAAGTCAGAAAAAGACAGAAAGTCAGAAACACAGAAAAGACAAAGTCAGAAAAAGACAGAAAGTCAGAAATTCAGAAAAGACAAAGTCAGAAAAAGACAGAAAGTCAGAAACACAGAAAAGACATAAAGTCAGAAACACAGAAAAGACAAAGTCAGAAAAAGACAGTAAGTCAGAAATAGAGAAAAGACAAAGTCAGAGAAATAGAGAAAAGACAAAGTCAGAGAAATAGAGAAAAGACAAAGTCAGAGAAATAGATAAAAGAGAAAGTCAGAAATAGAGAAAAGACAGATGGTCAGAAGCACAGAAAAGACATACTCAGAGAAATAGAGAAAAGCCAAAGTCAGAGAAATAGAGAAAAGACAAAGTCAGAAATAGAGAAAAGACAGAAAGTCAGAAACACAGTAAAGACAAAGTCAGAGAAATAGAGAAAAGACAAACTCAGAGAAATAGAGAAAAGACAAAGTCAGAGAAATAGAGAAAAGACAAAGTCAATGAAATAGAGAAAACACAAAGTCACAAATAGAGAAAAGACAGAAAGTCAGAAACACCGAAAAGACAAAGTCAGAGAAATAGAGAAAAGACAAAGTCAGAGAAATAGAGAGAAGACAAAGTCAGAAATATAGAAAGGACAGACAGTCAGAAGCACAGAACAGACAAAGTCAGAAAAAGATTGAAAGTCAGAAACACAGAAAAGACAGAAAGTCAGAAGAAGACAGAAAGTCAGAAACACAGAAAAGACAAAGTCAGAAAAAGACAGAAAGTCAGAAATTCAGAAAAGACAAAGTCAGAAAAAGACAGAAAGTCAGAAACACAGAAAAGACATAAAGTCAGAAACACAGAAAAGACAAAGTCAGAAAAAGACAGAAAGTCAGAAATTCAGAAAAGACAAAGTCAGAAAAAGACAGAAAGTCAGAAACACAGAAAAGACATAAAGTCAGAAACACAGAAAAGACAAAGTCAGAAAAAGACAGAAAGTCAGAAATAGAGAAAAGACAAAGTCAGAGAAATAGAGAAAAGACAAAGTCAGAGAAATAGAGAAAAGACAAAGTCAGAAATAGAGAAAAGACAGATAGTCAGAAACACAGAAAAGACAAAGTCAGAGAAATAGAGAAAAGACAAAGTCAGAGAAATAGATAAAAGACAAAGCCAGAAATAGAGAAAAGACAGATGGTCAGAAGCACAGAAAAGACATACTCAGAGAAATAGAGAAAAGCCAAAGTCAGAGAAATAGAGAAAAGACAAAGTCAGAGAAATAGAGAAAAGACGAAGTCAGAAATAGAGAAAAGACAAAGTCAGAAAAAGACAGAAGCTCAGAAAGAGAGAAAATACAAACTCAGAGAAATGGAGAAAGGGCAAAGTCAAAAATAGAGAAAAGACTAAGTCAGAAAAAGACAGAGAGTCAGAAACACCGAAAAGACAAAGTCAGAGAAACACAGAAAAGACAAAGACAGAAAAAGACAGAAAGTCAGAAATTCAGAAAAGACAAAGTCAGAAAAAGACAGAAAGTCAGAAACACAGAAAAGACAGAAAGTCAGAAACACAGGAAAGACAAAGTCAGAAAAAGACAGAAACTCAGAAATAGAGAAAAGACAATCTCAGAGAAATAGAGAAAAGACAAAGTCAGAGAAATAGTGCAAAGACAAAGTCAGAAAAAGACAGAAAGTCAGAAAAACAGAAAAGACAGAAAGTCAGAAAAAGACAGAAAGTCAGAAACACAGAAAAGAAAAAGTCAGAAAAAGACAGAAATTCAGAAATTCAGAAAAGACAAAGTCAGAAAAAGACAGAAAGTCAGAAACACAGAAAAGACAAAGTCAGAAAAAGACAGAAATTCAGAAATAGAGAAAAGACAAACTCAGAGAAACAGAGAAAAGACGAAGTCAGAAATAGAGAGAAGACAAAGTCAGAAAAAGACAGAAGCTCAGAAAGAGAGAAAAGACAAACTCAGAGAAATGGAGAAAAGGCAAAGTCAGAAATAGAGAAAAGACAAAGTCAGAAATAGAGAAACGACAAAGTCAGAGGAATAAAGAAAAGACAAAGTCAAAAATAGACAAAAGACAAGGTCAGAAAAAGACAGAAACTCAGAAATAGAGAAAAGACAAAGTCAGAAATAGACAAAAGACAAGGTCAGAAAAAGACAGAAAGTCAGAAACACAGAAAAGACAAAGTCAGAAAATGACTGATACTCAGAAATAGAGAAAAGACAATCTCAGAGAAATAGAGAAAAGACAAAGTCAGAGAAATAGTGCAAAGACAAAGTCAGAAAAAGACAGAAAGTCAGAAAAACAGAAAAGACAGAAAGTCAGAAAAAGACAGAAAGTCAGAAACACAGAAAAGAAAAAGTCAGACAAAGACAGAAATTCAGAAATTCGGAAAAGACAAAGTCAGAAAAAGACAGAAATTCAGAAATAGAGAAAAGACAAACTCAGAGAAATAGAGAAAAGACGAAGTCAGAAATAGAGAGAAGACAAAGTCAGAAAAAGACAGAAGCTCAGAAAGAGAGAAAAGACAAACTCAGAGAAATGGAGAAAAGGCAAAGTCAGAAATAGAGAAAAGACAACGTCAGAAAAAGACAGAAAGTCAGAAACACAGAAAAGACAATGTCAGAAAAAGAGAAAAGACAAAGTTAGAAATAGAGAAACGACAAAGTCAGAGAAATAGAGAAAAGACAAAGTCAGAAATAGAGAAAAGACAGAAAGTCAGAAACACAGAAAAGACAGAAAGTCAGAAAACAGAAAAGACAGAAAGTCAGAAACACAGAAAAGACAAAGTCAGAAAAAGACAAAGTCAGAAATAGAGAAAAGACAAAGTCAGAGAAATAGAGAAAAGACAACGTCAGAAAAAGACAGAAAGTCAGAAACACAGAAAAGACAATGTCAGAAAAAGAGAAAAGACAAAGTTAGAAATAGGGAAACGACAAAGTCAGAGAAATAGAGAAAAGACAAAGTCAGAAATAGAGAAAAGACAGAAAGTCAGAAACACAGAAAAGACAGAAAGTCAGAAAACAGAAAAGACAAAGTCAGAAAAAGACAGAAAGTCAGAAATAGAGAAAAGACAAACTCAGAGAAATAGAGAAAAGACAAAGTCAGAGAAATAGAGAAAAGACAAAGTCAGAAATAGAGAAAAGACAGAAAGTCAGAAACACAGAAAAGACAAAGTCTGAGAAAAAGAGTAAAGACAAAGTGAGAAAGAGAGAAAAGACAGAAAGTCAGAAACATAGAAAAGACAAAGTCAGAGAAATAGAGAAAAGACAAAGTCAGAAATACAGAAAAGACAGAAAGTCAGAAACACAGAAAAGACAAAGTCAGAGAAATAGAGAAAAGACAAACTCAGAGAAATAGAGAAAAGACAAAGTCAGAGAAATAGAGAAAAGACAAAGTCAATGAAATAGAGAAAAGACAAAGTCACAAATAGAGAAAAGACAGAAAGTCAGAAACACCGAAAAGACAAAGTCAGAGAAATAGAGAAAAGACAAAGTCAGAGAAAAAGAGAGAAGACAAAGTCAGAAATAGAGAAAGGACAGAAAGTCAGAAGCACAGAACAGACAAAGTCAGAAAAAGATTGAAAGTCAGAAACACAGAAAAGACAGAAAGTCAGAAAAAGACAGAAAGTCAGAAACACAGAAAAGACAAAGTCAGAAAAAGACAGAAAGTCAGAAATTCAGAAAAGACAAAGTCAGAAAAAGACAGAAAGTCAGAAACACAGAAAAGACATAAAGTCAGAAACACAGAAAAGACAAAGTCAGAAAAAGACAGTAAGTCAGAAATAGAGAAAAGACAAAGTCAGAGAAATAGAGAAAAGACAAAGTCAGAGAAATAGAGAAAAGACAAAGTCAGAGAAATAGATAAAAGAGAAAGTCAGAAATAGAGAAAAGACAGATGGTCAGAAGCACAGAAAAGACATACTCAGAGAAATAGAGAAAAGCCAAAGTCAGAGAAATAGAGAAAAGACAAAGTCAGAAATAGAGAAAAGACAGAAAGTCAGAAACACAGTAAAGACAAAGTCAGAGAAATAGAGAAAAGACAAACTCAGAGAAATAGAGAAAAGACAAAGTCAGAGAAATAGAGAAAAGACAAAGTCAATGAAATAGAGAAAAGACAAAGTCACAAATAGAGAAAAGACAGAAAGTCAGAAACACCGAAAAGACAAAGTCAGAGAAATAGAGAAAAGACAAAGTCAGAGAAATAGAGAGAAGACAAAGTCAGAAATATAGAAAGGACAGACAGTCAGAAGCACAGAACAGACAAAGTCAGAAAAAGATTGAAAGTCAGAAACACAGAAAAGACAGAAAGTCAGAAGAAGACAGAAAGTCAGAAACACAGAAAAGACAAAGTCAGAAAAAGACAGAAAGTCAGAAATTCAGAAAAGACAAAGTCAGAAAAAGACAGAAAGTCAGAAACACAGAAAAGACATAAAGTCAGAAACACAGAAAAGACAAAGTCAGAAAAAGACAGAAAGTCAGAAATTCAGAAAAGACAAAGTCAGAAAAAGACAGAAAGTCAGAAACACAGAAAAGACATAAAGTCAGAAACACAGAAAAGACAAAGTCAGAAAAAGACAGAAAGTCAGAAATAGAGAAAAGACAAAGTCAGAGAAATAGAGAAAAGACAAAGTCAGAGAAATAGAGAAAAGACAAAGTCAGAAATAGAGAAAAGACAGATAGTCAGAAACACAGAAAAGACAAAGTCAGAGAAATAGAGAAAAGACAAAGTCAGAGAAATAGATAAAAGACAAAGCCAGAAATAGAGAAAAGACAGATGGTCAGAAGCACAGAAAAGACATACTCAGAGAAATAGAGAAAAGCCAAAGTCAGAGAAATAGAGAAAAGACAAAGTCAGAGAAATAGAGAAAAGACGAAGTCAGAAATAGAGAAAAGACAAAGTCAGAAAAAGACAGAAGCTCAGAAAGAGAGAAAATACAAACTCAGAGAAATGGAGAAAGGGCAAAGTCAAAAATAGAGAAAAGACTAAGTCAGAAAAAGACAGAGAGTCAGAAACACCGAAAAGACAAAGTCAGAGAAACACAGAAAAGACAAAGACAGAAAAAGACAGAAAGTCAGAAATTCAGAAAAGACAAAGTCAGAAAAAGACAGAAAGTCAGAAACACAGAAAAGACAGAAAGTCAGAAACACAGGAAAGACAAAGTCAGAAAAAGACAGAAACTCAGAAATAGAGAAAAGACAATCTCAGAGAAATAGAGAAAAGACAAAGTCAGAGAAATAGTGCAAAGACAAAGTCAGAAAAAGACAGAAAGTCAGAAAAACAGAAAAGACAGAAAGTCAGAAAAAGACAGAAAGTCAGAAACACAGAAAAGAAAAAGTCAGAAAAAGACAGAAATTCAGAAATTCAGAAAAGACAAAGTCAGAAAAAGACAGAAAGTCAGAAACACAGAAAAGACAAAGTCAGAAAAAGACAGAAATTCAGAAATAGAGAAAAGACAAACTCAGAGAAACAGAGAAAAGACGAAGTCAGAAATAGAGAGAAGACAAAGTCAGAAAAAGACAGAAGCTCAGAAAGAGAGAAAAGACAAACTCAGAGAAATGGAGAAAAGGCAAAGTCAGAAATAGAGAAAAGACAAAGTCAGAAATAGAGAAACGACAAAGTCAGAGGAATAAAGAAAAGACAAAGTCAAAAATAGAGAAAAGACAGAAAGTCAGAGACACAGAAAAGACAATGTCAGAGAAATAGAGAAAAGACAAAGTCAAAGAAATAGAGAAAAGACAGAAAGTCAGAAACACCGAAAAGACAAAGTCAGAGAAATAGAGAAAAGACAAAGTCTGAGAAATTGAGAAAAGACAAAGTCAGAAATAGAGAAAGGACAGAAAGTCAGGAACACAGAATAGAAAAAGTCAGAAAAAGATTGAAAGTCAGAAACACAGGAAAGTCAGAAAGTCAGAAACACAGAAAATACAGAAAGTCAGAAACACAGAAAAGACAAAGTCAGAGGAATAGAGAAATGACAAAGTCAAAAATAGAGAAAAGACAGAAAGTCAGAGACACAGAAAAGACAAAGTCAGAGAAATAGAGAAAAGACAAAGTCAAAGAAATAGAGAAAAGACAAAGTCAGAAAAAGACAGAAACTCAGAAATAGAGAAAAGGCAAACTCAGAGAAATAGAGAAAAGACAAAGTCAGAAATAGAGAAAAGACAAAGTCTGAGAAATTGAGAAAAGACAAAGTCAGAAATAGAGAAAGGACAGAAAGTCAGGAACACAGAATAGACAAAGTCAGAAAAAGATTGAAAGTCAGAAACACAGGAAAGACAGAAAGTCAGAAACACAGAAAAGACAGAAAGTCAGAAACACAGAAAAGACAAAGTCAGAGGAATAGAGAAAAGACAAAGTCAGAAATAGAGAAAAGACAGAAAGTCAGAGACACAGAAAAGACAAATTCAGAGAAATAGAGAAAAGACGAAGTCAGAAATAGAGAAAAGACAGAAAGTCAGAGACACAGAAAAGACAAAGTCAGAGAAATAGAGAAAAGACAAAGTCAAAGAAATAGAGAAAAGACAAAGTCAGAAAAAGACAGAAACTCAGAAATAGAGAAAAGACAAACTCAGAGAAATAGAGAAAAGACAAAGTCAGAAATAGAGAAAAGACAGAAAGTCAGAAACACCGAAAGGACAAAGTCAGAGAAATAGAGAAAAGACAAAGTCTGAGAAATTGAGAAAAGACAAAATCAGAAATAGAGAAAGGACAGAAAGTCAGGAACACAGAATAGACAAAGTCAGAAAAAGATTGAAAGTCAGAAACACAGGAAAGACAGAAAGTCAGAAACACAGAAAAGACAGTCAGAAAAAGACAAAGTCAGAAACTAAGAAAAGACTGAAAGTCAGAAAAAGAGAGAAAGTCAGAAACACAGAAAAGACAAAGTCAGAAAAAGACAGAAAGTCAGAAATTCAGAAAAGACAAAGTCAGAAAAAGACAGAAAGTCAGAAACACAGAAAAGACAGTCAGAAAAAGACAAAGTCAGAAACTAAGAAAAGACTGAAAGTCAGAAAAAGACAGAAAGTCAGAAACACAGAAAAGACAAAGTCAGAAAAAGACAGAAAGTCAGAAATTCAGAAAAGACAAAGTCAGAAAAAGACAGAAAGTCAGAAACACAGAAAAGACAGAAAGTCAGAAACACAGAAAAGACAAAGTCAGAAAAAGACAGAAAATCAGAAATAGAGAAAAGACAAAGTCAGAGAAATAGTGCAAAGACAAAGTCAGAAAAAGACAGAAAGTCAGAAAAACAGAAAAGACAGAAAGTCAGAAAAAGACAGAAAGTCAGAAACACAGAAAAGACAAAGTCAGAAAAAGACAGAAATTCAGAAATTCAGAAAAGACAAAGTCAGAAAAAGACAGAAAGTCAGAAACACAGAAAAGACAAAGTCAGAAAAAGACAGAAATTCAGAAATAGAGAAAAGAGAAGCTCTGAGAAATAGAGAAAAGACGAAGTCAGAAATAGAGAGAAGACAAAGTCAGAAAAAGATAGAAGCTCAGAAAGAGAGAAAAGACAAACTCAGAGAAATGGAGAAAAGGCAAAGTCAGAAATAGAGAAAAGACTAAGTCAGAAAAAGACAGAAAGTCAGAAACACAGAAAAGACAGAAAGTCAGAAAAAGACAGAAAGTCAGAACCACAGAAAAGAAAGAGTCAGAAATAGAGAAAAGACAGAAAGTCAGAAACACAGTAAAGACAAACTCAGAGAAATAGAGAAAAGACAAAGTCAGAGAAAGTCAGAAACACAGAAAAGACAAAGTCAGAGAAATAGAGAAAAGACAAAGTCAGAGAAATAGTGAAAAGACAAAGTCAGAGATAGAGAAAAGACAAAGTCAGAAAAAGACTGAAAGTCAGACACACAGAAAAGACAGAAAGTCAGAAAAAGACAGAAATTCGGAAACACAGGAAAGACAGAAAGTCAGAAACACAGAAAAGACAGAAAGTCAGAAACACAGAAAAGACAAATTCAGAGAAATAGAGTAAAGACCAAGTCAGAGAAACAGAGAAAAGCCAAAGACAGAAATAGAGAAAAGACAGAAAGTCAGAAACACAGAAAAGACAGTCATAAAAAGACAGAAAGTCAGAAACACAGAAAAGACAAAGTCAGAAAAAGACAGAAAGTCTGAAATTCTGAAAAGACAAAGTCAGAAAAAGACAGAAAGTCAGAAACACAGAAAAGACAGAAAGTCAGAAACACAGAAAAGACAAAGTCAGAAAAAGACAGAAACTCAGAAATAGAGAAAAGACAAAGTCAGAAATAGAGAAAAGACAAAGTCAGAAAAAGATAGAAAGTCAGAAAAACAGGAAAGACAGAAAGTCAGAAAAAGACAGAAAGTCAGAAACACAGAAAAGACAAAGTCAGAAAAAGACAGAAATTCAGAAATTCAGAAAAGACAAAGTCAGAAAAAGACAGAAAGTCAGAAATTCAGAAAAGACAAAGTCAGAAAAAGACAGAAAGTCAGAAACACGGAAAAGACAAAGTCAGAAAAAGACAGAAACTCAGAAATAGAGAAAAGACAAACTCAGAGAAATAGAGAAGAGACGAAGTCAGAAATAGAGAAAAGACAAAGTCAGAAAAAGACAGAAATTCAGAAATTCAGAAAAGACAAAGTCAGAAAAAGAGAGAAAGTCAGAAACACAGAAAAGACAAAGTCAGAAAAAGACAGAAATTCAGAAATTCAGAAAAGACAAAGTCAGAAAAAGACAGAAAGTCAGAAATTCAGAAAAGACAAAGTCAGAAAAAGACAGAAAGTCAGAAACACGGAAAAGACAAAGTCAGAAAAAGACAGAAACTCAGAAATAGAGAAAAGACAAACTCAGAGAAATAGAGAAAAGACAAAGTCAGAAATAGAGAAAAGACAAAGTCAGAAAAAGACATAAGCTCAGAAAGAGAGAAAAGATAAACTCAGAGAAATGGAGAAAAGGCAAAGTCAGAAATAGAGAAAAGACTAAGTCAGAAAAAGACAGAAAGTCAGAAACACAGAAAAAACAAAGTCAGATAAAGAGAAAAGACCAAGTCAGAAATAGATAAACGACAAAATCAGAGGAATAGAGAAAAGACAAAGTCAGAAATAGAGAAAAGACAGAAAGTCAGAAACACAGAAAAGACAAAGTCAGAGAAATAGAGAAAAGACGAAGTCAGAAATAGAGAAAAGAGAGAAAGTCAGAAACACGGAAAAGACGAATTCAGGGAAATAGAGAAAAGACAAAGTCAGAGAAATAGAGAAAAGACAAAGTCAGAAATAGAGAAAGGACAGAAAGTCAGAAACACAGAATAGACAAAGTCAGAAAAAGATTGACAGTCAGAAACACAGAAAAGACAAAAAGTCAGAAAAAGACAGAAAGTCAGAAACACAGAAAAGACAATGTCAGAAAAAGACAGAAAGTCAGAAATTCAGAAAAGACAAAGTCAGAAAAAGACAGAAAGTCAGAAACACAGAAAAGACAGAAAGTCAGAAACAGAAAAGACAAAGTCAGAAAAAGACAGAAAGTCAGAAATAGAGAAAAGACAAACTCAGAGAAATAGAGAAAAGACAAAGTCAGAAATAGAGAAAAGACAGATGGTCAGAAACACAGAAAAGACAAAGTCAGTGAAATAGAGAAAAGAAAAAGTCAGAGAAATAGATAAAAGACAAAGTCAGAAATAGAGAAAAGACAGATAGTCAGAAACACAGAAAAGACAAAGTCAGAAAAAGACAGAAACTCAGAAATAGAGAAAAGACAAAGTCAGAAATAGAGAAACGACAAAGTCAGAAAAAGACAGAAAGTCAGAAACACAGAAAAGACAAAGTCAGAAAATGACTGATACTCAGAAATAGAGAAAAGACAATCTCAGAGAAATAGAGAAAAGACAAAGTCAGAGAAATAGAGAAAAGACAAAGTCAAAGAAATAGAGAAAAGCCAAAGTCAGAAATAGAGAAAAGACAGAAAGTCAGAAACACCGAAAAGACAAAGTCAGAGAAATAGAGAAAAGACAAAGTCAGAGAGATAGAGAAAAGACAAAGTCAGAAATAGAGAAAGGGCAGAAAGTCAGAAACACAGAAAAGACAAAGTCAGAAAATGACTGATACTCAGAAATAGAGAAAAGACAATCTCAGAGAAATAGAGAAAAGACAAAGTCAGAGAAATAGAGAAAAGCCAAAGTCAGAAATAGAGAAAAGACAGAAAGTCAGAAACACCGAAAAGACAAAGTCAGAGAAATAGAGAAAAGACAAAGTCAGAGAGATAGAGAAAAGACAAAGTCAGAAATAGAGAAAGGGCAGAAAGTCAGAAACACAGAATAGACAAAGTCAGAAAAAGATTGAAAGTCAGAAACAGAGAAGACAGAAAGTCAGAAAAAGACAGAAAGTCAGAAACATAGAAAAGACAAAGTCAGAAAAAGACAGAAAGTCAGAAATTCAGAAAAGACAAAGTCAGAAAAAGACAGAAAGTCAGAAATAGAGAAAAGACAAACTCAGAGAAACACAGAAAAGACAAAGTTAGAGAAATAGAGAAAAGAAAAAGTCAGAGAAATACATAAAAGACAAAGTCAGAAATAGAGAAAAGACAGATAGTCTGAAGCACAGAAAAGACAAACTCAGAGAAATAGGGAAAAGACAAAGTCAGAGAAATAGAGAAAAGACAAAGTCAGAAAATAGAGAAAACACAGAAAATCAGAAACACAGAAAACACAAAGTCAGAAAAAGACTGAAAGTCAGAAACACAGAAAAGACAGAAAGTCAGAAAAAGACAGAAAGTCAGAACCACAGAAAAGACAGAAAGTCAGAACCACAGAAAAGACAGAAAGTCAGAAAAAGACAGAAAGTCAGAACCACATAAAAGACAGAGTCAGAAATAGAGAAAAGACTGAAAGTCACAAACACAGAAAAGACAGAAAGTCAGAGAAATAGAGAAAAGACGAAGTCACAAATAGAGAAAAGAAAGAAAGTCAGAAACACAGTAAAGACAAACTCAGAGAAATAGAGAAAAGACAAAGTCAGAAATAGAGAAAGGACAGAAAGTCAGAAACACAGAATAGACAGAAAGTCAGAAAAAGATTGAAAGTCAGAAACACAGAAAAGACAGAAAGTCAGAAGAAGACAGAAAGTCAGAAACACAGAAAAGACAAAGTCAGAAAAAGACAGAAAGTCAGAAATTCAGAAAAGACAAAGTCGGAAAAAGACAGAAAGTCAGAAACACAGAAAAGACAGAAAGTCAGAAACACAGAAAAGACAAAGTCAGAAAAAGACAGAAAGTCAGAAATAGAGAAAAGACAAAGTCAGAGAAATAGAGAAAAGACAAAGTCAGAGAAATAGATAAAAGACAAAGACAGAAATAGAGAAAAGACAGATGGTCAGAAGCACAGAAAAGACATACTCAGAGAAATAGAGAAAAGCCAAAGTCAGAGAAATAGAGAAAAGACAAAGTCAGAAATAGAGAAAAGACAGAAAGTCAGAAACACATTAAAGACAAAGTCACAGAAATAGAGAAAAGACAAACTCAGAGAAATAGAGAAAAGACAAAGTCAGAGAAATAGAGAAAAGACAAAGTCAATGAAATAGAGAAAACACAAAGTCACAAATAGAGAAAAGACAGAAAGTCAGAAACACCGAAAAGACAAAGTCAGAGAAATAGAGAAAAGACAAAGTCAGAGAAATAGAGAGAAGACAAAGTCAGAAATAGAGAAAGGACAGAAAGTCAGAAGCACAGAACAGACAAAGTCAGAAAAAGATTGAAAGTCAGAAACACAGAAAAGACAGAAAGTCAGAAAAAGACAGAAAGTCAGAAACACAGAAAAGACAAAGTCAGAAAAAGACAGAAAGTCAGAAATTCAGAAAAGACAAAGTCAGAAAAAGACAGAAAGTCAGAAACACAGAAAAGACATAAAGTCAGAAACACAGAAAAGACAAAGTCAGAAAAAGACAGAAAGTCAGAAATAGAGAAAAGACAAACTCAGAGAAAAAGAGAAAAGACAAAGTCAGAGAAATAGAGAAAAGACAAAGTCAGAAATAGAGAAAAGACAGATAGTCAGAAACAAAGAAAAGACATAGTCAGAGAAATAGAGAAAAGACAAAGTCAGAGAAATAGATAAAAGACATGCCAGAAATAGAGAAAAGACAGATGGTCAGAAGCACGGAAAAGACATACTCAGATAAATAGAGAAAAGACAAAGTCAGAGAAATAGAGAAAAGACAAAGTCAGAAATAGAGAAAAGACAGAAAGTCAGAAACACAGTAAAGACAAACTCAGAGAAATAGAGAAAAGACAAAGTCAGAGAAAGTCAGAAACACAGAAAAGACAAAGTCAGAGAAAGAGAAAAGACAAAGTCAGAGAAATAGTGAAAAGACAAAGTCACAGAAATAGAGAAAAGACAAAGTCAGAACTAGAGAAAAGACAGAAAGTCAGAAACACAGAAAAGACAAAGTCAGAGAAATAGAGAAAAGACAAAGTCAGAGAAATAGAGAAAAGACAAAGTCAGAAATAGAGAAAAGACAGAAAGTCAGAAACACAGAAAAGACAAAGTTAGAGAAATAGAGAAAAGACCAAGTCAGAAATAGAGAAAAGATAGAAAGTCAGAAACACAGTAAAGACAAACTCAGGGAAACAGAGAAAAGACAAAGTCAAAGAAATAGAGAAAAGACAAATTCAGAAAAAGACAGAAACTCAGAAATAGAGAAAAGGCAAACTCAGAGAAATAGAGAAAAGACAAAGTCTGAGAAATTGAGAAAAGACAAAGTCAGAAATAGAGAAAGGACAGAAAGTCAGGAACACAGAATAGACAAAGTCAGAAAAAGATTGAAAGTCAGAAACACAGGAAAGACAGAAAGTCAGAAACACAGAAAAGACAGAAAGTCAGAAACACAGAAAAGACAAAGTCAGAGGAATAGAGAAAAGACAAAGTCAGAAATAGAGAAAAGACAGAAAGTCAGAAACACAGAAAAGACAAATTCAGAGTAATAGAGAAAAGACGAAGTCAGAAATAGAGAAAAGACAGAAAGTCAGAGACACAGAAAAGACAAAGTCAAAGAAATAGAGAAAAGACAAAGTCAGAAAAAGACAGAAACTCAGAAATAGAGAAAAGACAAACTCAGAGAAATAGAGAAAAGACATAGTCAGAAATAGAGAAAAGACAGAAAGTCAGAAACACCGAAAGGACAAAGTCAGAGAAATAGAGAAAAGACAAAGTCTGAGAAATTGAGAAAAGACAAAATCAGAAATAGAGAAAGGACAGAAAGTCAGGAACACAGAATAGACAAAATCAGAAAAAGATTGAAAGTCAGAAACACAGGAAAGACAGAAAGTCAGAAACACAGAAAAGACAGTCAGAAAAAGACAAAGTCAGAAACTAAGAAAAGACTGAAAGTCAGAAAAAGACAGAAAGTCAGAAACACAGAAATGACAAAGTCAGAAAAAGACAGAAAGTCAGAAATTCAGAAAAGACAAAGTCAGAAAAAGACAGAAAGTCAGAAACACAGAAAAGACAGTCAGAAAAAGACAAAGTCAGAAACTAAGAAAAGACTGAAAGTCAGAAAAAGACAGAAAGTCAGAAACACAGAAAAGACAAAGTCAGAAAAAGACAGAAAGTCAGAAATTCAGAAAAGACAAAGTCAGAAAAAGACAGAAAGTCAGAAACACAGAAAAGACAGAAAGTCAGAAACACAGAAAAGACAAAGTCAGAAAAAGACAGAAAATCAGAAATAGAGAAAAGACAAAGTCAGAAATAGAGAAAAGACAAAGTCAGAAAAAGACAGAAAGTCAGAAACACAGAAAAGACAAAGTCAGAAAATGACTGATACTCAGAAACAGAGAAAAGACAATCTCAGAGAAATAGAGAAAAGACAAAGTCAGAGAAATAGTGCAAAGACAAAGTCAGAAAAAGACAGAAAGTCAGAAAAACAGAAAAGACAGAAAGTCAGAAAAAGACAGAAAGTCAGAAACACAGAAAAGACAAAGTCAGAAAAAGACAGAAATTCAGAAATTCAGAAAAGACCAAGTCAGAAAAAGACAGAAAGTCAGAAACACAGAAAAGACAAAGTCAGAAAAAGACAGAAATTCAGAAATAGAGAAAAGAGAAGCTCTGAGAAATAGAGAAAAGACGAAGTCAGAAATAGAGAGAAGACAAAGTCAGAAAAAGATAGAAGCTCAGAAAGAGAGAAAAGACAAACTCAGAGAAATGGAGAAAAGGCAAAGTCAGAAATAGAGAAAAGACTAAGTCAGAAAAAGACAGAAAGTCAGAAACACAGAAAAGACAGAAAGTCAGAAAAAGACAGAAAGTCAGAACCACAGAAAAGACAGAGTCAGAAATAGAGAAAAGACAGAAAGTCAGAAACACAGTAAAGACAAACTCAGAGAAATAGAGAAAAGACAAAGTCAGAGAAAGTCAGAAACACAGAAAAGACAAAGTCAGAGAAATAGAGAAAAGACAAAGTCAGAGAAATAGTGAAAAGACAAAGTCAGAGATAGAGAAAAGGCAAAGTCAGAAAAAGACTGAAAGTCAGACACACAGAAAAGACAGAAAGTCAGAAAAAGACAGAAATTCGGAAACACAGGAAAGACAGAAAGTCAGAAACACAGAAAAGACAGAAAGTCAGAAACACAGAAAAGACAAATTCAGAGAAATAGAGTAAAGACCAAGTCAGAGAAACAGAGAAAAGCCAAAGACAGAAATAGAGAAAAGACAGAAAGTCAGAAACACAGAAAAGACAAAGTCAGAAAAAGACAGAAAGTCTGAAATTCTGAAAAGACAAAGTCAGAAAAAGACAGAAAGTCAGAAACACAGAAAAGACAGAAAGTCAGAAACACAGAAAAGACAAAGTCAGAAAAAGACAGAAACTCAGAAATAGAGAAAAGACAAAGTCAGAAATAGAGAAAAGACAAAGTCAGAAAAAGACAGAAAGTCAGAAACACAGAAAAGACAAAGTCAGAAAATGACTGATACTCAGAAATAGAGAAAAGACAATCTCAGAGAAATAGAGAAAAGACAAAGTCAGAGAAATAGTGCAAAGACAAAGTCAGAAATAGACAGAAAGTCAGAAAAACAGGAAAGACGGAAAGTCAGAAAAAGACAGAAAGTCAGAAACACAGAAAAGACAAAGTCAGAAAAAGACAGAAAATCAGAAATAGAGAAAAGACAAAGTCAGAAATAGAGAAAAGACAAAGTCAGAAAAAGACAGAAAGTCAGAAACACAGAAAAGACAGTCAGAAAATGACTGATACTCAGAAACAGAGAAAAGACAATCTCAGAGAAATAGAGAAAAGACAAAGTCAGAGAAATAGTGCAAAGACAAAGTCAGAAAAAGACAGAAAGTCAGAAAAACAGAAAAGACAGAAAGTCAGAAAAAGACAGAAAGTCAGAAACACAGAAAAGACAAAGTCAGAAAAAGACAGAAATTCAGAAATTCAGAAAAGACAAAGTCAGAAAAAGACAGAAAGTCAGAAACACAGAAAAGACAAAGTCAGAAAAAGATAGAAGCTCAGAAAGAGAGAAAAGACAAACTCAGAGAAATGGAGAAAAGGCAAAGTCAGAAATAGAGAAAAGACTAAGTCAGAAAAAGACAGAAAGTCAGAAACACAGAAAAGACAGAAAGTCAGAAAAAGACAGAAAGTCAGAAACACAGAAAAGACAGAAAGTCAGAAAAAGACAGAAAGTCAGAACCACAGAAAAGACAGAGTCAGAAATAGAGAAAAGACAGAAAGTCAGAAACACAGTAAAGACAAACTCAGAGAAATAGAGAAAAGACAAAGTCAGAGAAAGTCAGAAACACAGAAAAGACAAAGTCAGAGAAATAGAGAAAAGACAAAGTCAGAGAAATAGTGAAAAGACAAAGTCAGAGATAGAGAAAAGACAAAGTCAGAAAAAGACTGAAAGTCAGACACACAGAAAAGACAGAAAGTCAGAAAAAGACAGAAATTCGGAAACACAGGAAAGACAGAAAGTCAGAAACACAGAAAAGACAGAAAGTCAGAAACACAGAAAAGACAAATTCAGAGAAATAGAGTAAAGACCAAGTCAGAGAAACAGAGAAAAGCCAAAGACAGAAATAGAGAAAAGACAGAAAGTCAGAAACACAGAAAAGACAGTCATAAAAAGACAGAAAGTCAGAAACACAGAAAAGACAAAGTCAGAAAAAGACAGAAAGTCTGAAATTCTGAAAAGACAAAGTCAGAAAAAGACAGAAAGTCAGAAACACAGAAAAGACAGAAAGTCAGAAACACAGAAAAGACAAAGTCAGAAAAAGACAGAAACTCAGAAATAGATAAAAGACAAAGTCAGAAATAGAGAAAAGACAAAGTCAGAAAAAGACAGAAAGTCAGAAACACAGAAAAGACAAAGTCAGAAAATGACTGATACTCAGAAATAGAGAAAAGACAATCTCAGAGAAATAGAGAAAAGACAAAGTCAGAGAAATAGTGCAAAGACAAAGTCAGAAATAGACAGAAAGTCAGAAAAACAGGAAAGACAGAAAGTCAGAAAAAGACAGAAAGTCACAAACACAGAAAAGACAAAGTCAGAAAAAGACAGAAATTCAGAAATTCAGAAAAGACAAAGTCAGAAAAAGACAGAAAGTCAGAAATTCAGAAAAGACAAAGTCAGAAAAAGACAGAAAGTCTGAAATTCTGAAAAGACAAAGTCAGAAAAAGACAGAAACTCAGAAATAGAGAAAAGACAAACTCAGAGAAATAGAGAAGAGACGAAGTCAGAAATAGAGAAAAGACAAAGTCAGAAAAAGACAGAAATTCAGAAATTCAGAAAAGACAAAGTCAGAAAAAGAGAGAAAGTCAGAAACACAGAAAAGACAAAGTCAGAAAAAGACAGAAATTCAGAAATTCAGAAAAGACAAAGTCAGAAAAAGACAGAAAGTCAGAAATTCAGAAAAGACAAAGTCAGAAAAAGACAGAAAGTCAGAAACACGGAAAAGACAAAGTCAGAAAAGGACAGAAACTCAGAAATAGAGAAAAGACAAACTCAGAGAAATAGAGAAAAGACGAAGTCAGAAATAGAGAAAAGACAAAGTCAGAAAAAGACAGAAGCTCAGAAAGAGAGAAAAGACAAACTCAGAGAAATGGAGAAAAGGCAAAGTCAGAAATAGAGAAAAGACTAAGTCAGAAAAAGACAGAAAGTCAGAAACACAGAAAAAACAAAGTCAGATAAAGAGAAAAGACCAAGTCAGAAATAGATAAACGACAAAATCAGAGGAATAGAGAAAAGACAAAGTCAGAAATAGAGAAAAGACAGAAAGTCAGAAACACAGAAAAGACAAAGTCAGAGAAATAGAGAAAAGACGAAGTCAGAAATAGAGAAAAGACAGAAAGTCAGAAACACGGAAAAGACAAATTCAGGGAAATAGAGAAAAGACAAAGTCAGAGAAATAGAGAAAAGACAAAGTCAGAAATCGAGAAAGGACAGAAAGTCAGAAACACAGAATAGACAAAGTCAGAAAAAGATTGACAGTCAGAAACACAGAAAAGACAAAAAGTCAGAAAAAGACAGAAAGTCAGAAACACAGAAAAGACAATGTCAGAAAAAGACAGAAAGTCAGAAATTCAGAAAAGACAAAGTCAGAAAAAGACAGAAAGTCAGAAACACAGAAAAGACAGAAAGTCAGAAACAGAAAAGACAAAGTCAGAAAAAGACAGAAAGTCAGAAATAGAGAAAAGACAAACTCAGAGAAATAGAGAAAAGACAAAGTCAGAAATAGAGAAAAGACAGATGGTCAGAAACACAGAAAAGACAAAGTCAGTGAAATAGAGAAAAGAAAAAGTCAGAGAAATAGATAAAAGACAAAGTCAGAAATAGAGAAAAGACAGATAGTCAGAAACACAGAAAAGACAAAGTCAGAAAAAGACAGAAACTCAGAAGTAGAGAAAAGACAAAGTCAGAAATAGAGAAACGACAAAGTCAGAAAAAGACAGAAAGTCAGAAACACAGAAAAGACAGAATGTCATAAACACAGAAAAGACAAAGTCAGAAAATGACTGATACTCAGAAATAGAGAAAAGACAATCTCAGAGAAATAGAGAAAAGACAAAGTCAGAGAAATAGAGAAAAGACAAAGTCAAAGAAATAGAGAAAAGCCAAAGTCAGAAATAGAGAAAAGACAGAAAGTCAGAAACACCGAAAAGACAAAGTCAGAGAAATAGAGAAAAGACAAAGTCAGAGAGATAGAGAAAAGACAAAGTCAGAAATAGAGAAAGGGCAGAAAGTCAGAAACACAGAAAAGACAAAGTCAGAAAATGACTGATACTCAGAAATAGAGAAAAGACAATCTCAGAGAAATAGAGAAAAGACAAAGTCAGAGAAATAGAGAAAAGCCAAAGTCAGAAATAGAGAAAAGACAGAAAGTCAGAAACACCGAAAAGACAAAGTCAGAGAAATAGAGAAAAGACAAAGTCAGAGAGATAGAGAAAAGACAAAGTCAGAAATAGAGAAAGGGCAGAAAGTCAGAAACACAGAATAGACAAAGTCAGAAAAAGATTGAAAGTCAGAAACAGAGAAAAGACAGAAAGTCAGAAAAAGACTGAAAGTCAGAAACATAGAAAAGACAAAGTCAGAAAAAGACAGAAAGTCAGAAATTCAGAAAAGACAAAGTCAGAAAAAGACAGAAAGTCAGAAACACAGAAAAGACATAAAGTCAGAAACACAGAAAAGACAAAGTCAGAAAAAGACAGAAAGTCAGAAATAGAGAAAAGACAAACTCAGAGAAACACAGAAAAGACAAAGTTAGAGAAATAGAGAAAAGAAAAAGTCAGAGAAATACATAAAAGACAAAGTCAGAAATAGAGAAAAGACAGATAGTCTGAAGCAAAGAAAAGACAAACTCAGAGAAATAGAGAAAAGACAAAGTCAGAGAAATAGAGAAAAGACAAAGTCAGAAAATAGAGAAAAGACAGAAAATCAGAAACACAGAAAACACAAAGTCAGAAAAAGACTGAAAGTCAGAAACACAGAAAAGACAGAAAGTCAGAAAAAGACAGAAAGTCAGAACCACAGAAAAGACAGAAAGTCAGAACCACAGAAAAGACAGAAAGTCAGAAAAAGACAGAAAGTCAGAACCACAGAAAAGACAGAGTCAGAAATAGAGAAAAGACTGAAAGTCACAAACACAGAAAAGACAGAAAGTCAGAGAAATAGAGAAAAGACGAAGTCTGAAATAGAGAAAAGAAAGAAAGTCAGAAACACAGTAAAGACAAACTCAGAGAAATAGAGAAAAGACAAAGTCAGAAATAGAGAAAGGACAGAAAGTCAGAAACACAGAATAGACAGAAAGTCAGAAAAAGATTGAAAGTCAGAAACACAGAAAAGACAGAAAGTCAGAAAAAGACAGAAAGTCAGAAACACAGAAAAGACAAAGTCAGAAAAAGACAGAAAGTCAGAAATTCAGAAAAGACAAAGTCAGAAAAAGACAGAAAGTCAGAAACACAGAAAAGACAGAAAGTCAGAAACACAGAAAAGACAAAGTCAGAAAAAGACAGAAAGTCAGAAATAGAGAAAAGACAAAGTCAGAGAAATAGAGAAAAGACAAAGTCAGAGAAATAGATAAAAGACAAAGACAGAAATAGAGAAAAGACAGATGGTCAGAAGCACAGAAAAGACATACTCAGAGAAATAGAGAAAAGCCAAAGTCAGAGAAATAGAGAAAAGACAAAGTCAGAAATAGAGAAAAGACAGAAAGTCAGAAACACAGTAAAGACAAAGTCACAGAAATAGAGAAAAGACAAACTCAGAGAAATAGAGAAAAGACAAAGTCAGAGAAATAGAGAAAAGACAAAGTCAATGAAATAGAGAAAACACAAAGTCACAAATAGAGAAAAGACAGAAAGTCAGAAACACCGAAAAGACAAAGTCAGAGAAATAGAGAAAAGACAAAGTCAGAGAAATAGAGAGAAGACAAAGTCAGAAATAGAGAAAGGACAGAAAGTCAGAAGCACAGAACAGACAAAGTCAGAAAAAGATTGAAAGTCAGAAACACAGAAAAGACAGAAAGTCAGAAAAAGACAGAAAGTCAGAAACACAGAAAAGACAAAGTCAGAAAAAGACAGAAAGTCAGAAATTCAGAAAAGACAAAGTCAGAAAAAGACAGAAAGTCAGAAACACAGAAAAGACATAAAGTCAGAAACACAGAAAAGACAAAGTCAGAAAAAGACAGAAAGTCAGAAATAGAGAAAAGACAAACTCAGAGAAAAAGAGAAAAGACAAAGTCAGAGAAATAGAGAAAAGACAAAGTCAGAAATAGAGAAAAGACAGATAGTCAGAAACAAAGAAAAGACATAGTCAGAGAAATAGAGAAAAGACAAAGTCAGAGAAATAGATAAAAGACAAAGCCAGAAATAGAGAAAAGACAGATGGTCAGAAGCACGGAAAAGACATACTCAGAGAAATAGAGAAAAGACAAAGTCAGAGAAATAGAGAAAAGACAAAGTCAGAAATAGAGAAAAGACAGAAAGTCAGAAACACAGTAAAGACAAACTCAGAGAAATAGAGAAAAGACAAAGTCAGAGAAAGTCAGAAACACAGAAAAGACAAAGTCAGAGAAAGAGAAAAGACAAAGTCAGAGAAATAGTGAAAAGACAAAGTCACAGAAATAGAGAAAAGACAAAGTCAGAACTAGAGAAAAGACAGAAAGTCAGAAACACAGAAAAGACAAAGTCAGAGAAATAGAGAAAAGACAAAGTCAGAGAAATAGAGAAAAGACAAAGTCAGAAATAGAGAAAAGACAGAAAGTCAGAAACACAGAAATGACAAAGTTAGAGAAATAGAGAAAAGACCAAGTCAGAGAAAGTCAGAAACACAGAAAAGACAAAGTCAGAGAAAGAGAAAAGACAAAGTCAGAGAAATAGAGAAAAGACAAAGTCAGAGAAATAGAGAAAAGACAAAGTCAGAGAAATAGAGAAAAGACAAAGTCAGAAATAGAGAAAAGGCAGAAAGTCAGAAACACAGAAAAGACAGAAAGTCAGAAACACAGAAAAGACAAAGCCAGAAAAAGACAGAAACTCAGAAATAGAGAAAAGACAAAGTCAGAAATAAAGAAAAGACAAAGTCAGAAAAAGACAGAAAGTCATAAACACAGAAAAGACATAAAGTCAGAAACACAGAAAAGACAAAGTCAGAAAAAGACAGAAAGTCAGAAATCGAGAAAAGACAAAGTCAGAGAAATAGAGAAAAGACAAAGTCATAGAAATAGAGAAAAGACAAAGTCAGAAATAGAGAAAAGACAGATAGTCAGAAACACAGAAAAGACAAAGTCAGAGAAATAGAGAAAAGACAAAGTCAGAGAAATAGATAAAAGACAAAGTCAGAAATAGAGAAAAGACAGAATGTCAGAAGCACAGAAAAGACATACTCAGAGAAATAGAGAAAAGACAAAGTCAGAGAAATAGAGAAAAGACAAAGTCAGAAATAGAGAAAAGACAGATAGTCAGAAACACAGAAAAGACAAAGTCAGAGAAATAGAGAAAAGACAAAGTCAGAGAAATAGATAAAAGACAAAGTCAGAAATAGAGAAAAGACAGAATGTCAGAAGCACAGAAAAGACATACTCAGAGAAATAGAGAAAAGACAAAGTCAGAGAAATAGAGAAAAGACAAAGTCAGAAATAGAGAAAAGACAGAAAGTCAGAAACACAGAAAACACAAAGTCAGAAAAAGACTGAAAGTCAGAAACACAGAAAAGACAGAAAGTCAGAAAAAGACAGAAAGTCAGAACCACAGAAAAGACAGAAAGTCAGAAAAAGACAGAAAGTCAGAACCACAGAAAAGACAGAGTCAGAAATAGAGAAAAGACTGAAAGTCAGAAACACAGAAAAGACAAAGTCAGAGAATTAGAGAAAAGACAAAGTCAGAAATAGAGAAAAGACAGAAAGTAGGAAACACAGTAAAGACAAACTCAGAGAAATAGAGAAAAGACAAAGTCAGAGAAATAGAGAAAAGACAGATAGTCAGAAATAGAGAAAAGACAGAAAGTCAGAAAAACAGTAAAGACAAACTCAGGGAAATAGAGAAACGACAAAGTCAGAAAAAGACAGAAAGTCAGAAACACAGAAAAGACAGAATGTCATAAAAACAGAAAAGACAAAGTCAGAAAATGACTGATACTCAGAAATAGAGAAAAGACAATCTCAGAGAAATAGAGAAAAGACAAAGTCAGAGAAATAGAGAAAAGACAAAGTCAAAGAAATAGAGAAAAGCCAAAGTCAGAAATAGAGAAAAGACAGAAAGTCAGAAACACCGAAAAGACAAAGTCAGAGAAATAGAGAAAAGACAAAGTCAGAGAGATAGAGAAAAGACAAAGTCAGAAATAGAGAAAGGGCAGAAAGTCAGAAACACAGAATAGACAAAGTCAGAAAAAGATTGAAAGTCAGAAACAGAGAAAAGACAGAAAGTCAGAAAAAGACAGAAAGTCAGAAACATAGAAAAGACAAAGTCAGAAAAAGACAGAAAGTCAGAAATTCAGAAAAGACAAAGTCAGAAAAAGACAGAAAGTCAGAAACACAGAAAAGACATAAAGTCAGAAACACAGAAAAGACAAAGTCAGAAAAAGACAGAAAGTCAGAAATAGAGAAAAGACAAACTCAGAGAAACACAGAAAAGACAAAGTTAGAGAAATAGAGAAAAGAAAAAGTCAGAGAAATACATAAAAGACAAAGTCAGAAATAGAGAAAAGACAGATAGTCTGAAGCACAGAAAAGACAAACTCAGAGAAATAGAGAAAAGACAAAGTCAGAGAAATAGAGAAAAGACAAAGTCAGAAAATAGAGAAAAGACAGAAAATCAGAAACACAGAAAACACAAAGTCAGAAAAAGACTGAAAGTCAGAAACACAGAAAAGACAGAAAGTCAGAAAAAGACAGAAAGTCAGAACCACAGAAAAGACAGAAAGTCAGAACCACAGAAAAGACAGAAAGTCAGAAAAAGACAGAAAGTCAGAACCACAGAAAAGACAGAGTCAGAAATAGAGAAAAGACTGAAAGTCACAAACACAGAAAAGACAGAAAGTCAGAGAAATAGAGAAAAGACGAAGTCACAAATAGAGAAAAGAAAGAAAGTCAGAAACTCAGTAAAGACAAACTCAGAGAAATAGAGAAAAGACAAAGTCAGAAATAGAGAAAGGACAGAAAGTCAGAAACACAGAATAGACAGAAAGTCAGAAAAAGATTGAAAGTCAGAAACACAGAAAAGACAGAAAGTCAGAAAAAGACAGAAAGTCAGAAACACAGAAAAGACAAAGTCAGAAAAAGACAGAAAGTCAGAAATTCAGAAAAGACAAAGTCGGAAAAAGACAGAAAGTCAGAAACACAGAAAAGACAGAAAGTCAGAAACACAGAAAAGACAAAGTCAGAAAAAGACAGAAAGTCAGAAATAGAGAAAAGACAAAGTCAGAGAAATAGAGAAAAGACAAAGTCAGAGAAATAGATAAAAGACAAAGACAGAAATAGAGAAAAGACAGATGGTCAGAAGCACAGAAAAGACATACTCAGAGAAATAGAGAAAAGCCAAAGTCAGAGAAATAGAGAAAAGACAAAGTCAGAAATAGAGAAAAGACAGAAAGTCAGAAACACAGAAAAGACAAAGTTAGAGAAATAGAGAAAAGACCAAGTCAGAAATAGAGAAAAGACAGAAAGTCAGAAACACAGTAAAGACAAACTCAGGGAAACAGAGAAAAGACAAAGTCAGAGAAAGTCAGAAACACAGAAAAGACAAAGTCAGAGAAAGAGAAAAGACAAAGTCAGAGAAATAGAGAAAAGACAAAGTCAGAGAAATAGAGAAAAGACAAAGTCAGAGAAATAGAGAAAAGACAAAGTCAGAAATAGAGAAAAGGCAGAACGTCAGAAACACAGAAAAGATTGAAAGTCAGAAACACAGAAAAGACAAAGCCAGAAAAAGACAGAAACTCAGAAATAGAGAAAAGACAAAGTCAGAAATAAAGAAAAGACAAAGTCAGAAAAAGACAGAAAGTCATAAACACAGAAAAGACATAAAGTCAGAAACACAGAAAAGACAAAGTCAGAAAAAGACAGAAAGTCAGAAATCGAGAAAAGACAAAGTCAGAGAAATAGAGAAAAGACAAAGTCATAGAAATAGAGAAAAGACAAAGTCAGAAATAGAGAAAAGACAGATAGTTAGAAACACAGAAAAGACAAAGTCAGAGAAATAGAGAAAAGGCAAAGTCAGAGAAATAGATAAAAGACAAAGTCAGAAATAGAGAAAAGACAGAATGTCAGAAGCACAGAAAAGACATACTCAGAGAAATAGAGAAAAGACAAAGTCAGAGAAATAGAGAAAAGACAAAGTCAGAAATAGAGAAAAGACAGAAAGTCAGAAACACAGAAAACACAAAGTCAGAAAAAGACTGAAAGTCAGAAACACAGAAAAGACAGAAAGTCAGAAAAAGACAGAAAGTCAGAACCACAGAAAAGACAGAAAGTCAGAAAAAGACAGAAAGTCAGAACCACAGAAAAGACAGAGTCAGAAATAGAGAAAAGACTGAAAGTCAGAAACACAGAAAAGACAAAGTCAGAGAATTAGAGAAAAGACAAAGTCAGAAATAGAGAAAAGACAGAAAGTAGGAAACACAGTAAAGACAAACTCAGAGAAATAGAGAAAAGACAAAGTCAGAGAAATAGAGAAAAGACCAAGTCAGAAATAGAGAAAAGACAGAAAGTCAGAAACACAGTAAAGACAAACTCAGGGAAATAGAGAAAAGACAAAGTCAGAGAAAGTCAGAAACACAGAAAAGACAAAGTCAGAGAAAGAGAAAAGACAAAGTCAGAGAAATAGTGAAAAGAAAAAGTCAGAGAAATAGAGCAAAGACAAAGTCAGAAAAAGACTGAAAGTCAGAAAAACAGAAAAGACAGAAAGTCAGAAAAAGACAGAAAGTCAGAAACACAGAAAAGACAGAAAGTCAGCAACACAGAAAAGACAAAGTCAGAAAAAGACAGAAACTCAAAAACACAGAAATGACATAAAGTCAGAAACACAGAAAAGACAAAGTCAGAAAAAGACAAAAAGTCAGAAATAGAGAAAAGACAAAGTCAGAGAAATAGAGAAAAGACAAATTCAGAGAAATAGAGAAAAGACAAAGTCAGAAAAAGACAGAAAGTCAGAAATAGAGGAAAGACAAACTCAGAGAAATAGAGAAAAGACAAAGTCAGAGAAATAGAGAAAAGAAAAAGTCAGAAATAGAGAAACGACAGATAGTCAGAAACACAGAAAAGACAAAGTCAGAGAAATAGAGAAAAGACAAAGTCAGAAATAGAGAAAAGACAGAAAGTCAGAAACACAGAAAAGACAAAGTCAGAGAAATAGAGAAAAGACAAAGTCAGAGAAATAGTGAAAAGAAAAAGTCAGAAATAGACAAAAGACAATGTCAGTAAAAGACAGAAAGTCAGAACCACCGAAAAGACAGAGTCAGAAATAGAGAAAAGACTGAAAGTCAGAAACACAGAAAAGACAAAGTCAGAGAAATAGAGAAAAGACAAAGTCAGAAATAGAGAAAAAACAGAAAGTCAGAAACACAGTAAAGACAAACTCAGAGAAATAGAGAAAAGACAAAGTCAGAGAAAGTCAGAAACACAGAAAAGACAAAGTCAGAGAAAGAGAAAAGACAAAGTCAGAGAAATAGTGAAAAGACAAAGTCAGAGAAATGGAGAAAAGACAAAGTCAGAACTAGAGAAAAGACAGAAAGTCAGAAACACAGAAAAGACAAAGTCAGAGAAATAGAGAAAAGAAAAAGTCAGAGAAATAGAGAAAAGACAAAGTCAGAAATAGAGAAAAGACAGAAAGTCAGAAAGACAGAAAAGACAAAGTCAGAGAAATAGAGAAAAGACCAAGTCAGAAATAGAGAAAAGACAGAAAGTCAGAAACACAGTAAAGACAAACTCAGGGAAATAGAGAAAAGACAAAGTCAGAGAAAGAGAAAAGACAAAGTCAGAGAAATAGAGAAAAGACAAAGTTAGAGAAATAGAGAAAAGACAAAGTCAGAACTAGAGAAAAGACAGAAAGTCAGAAACACAGAAAAGAAAAAGTCAGAAAAAGACTGAAAGTCAGAAGCTAAGAAAAGACTGAAAGTCAGAAAAAGACAGAAAGTCAGTAACACAGAAAACACAAAGTCAGAAAAAGACAGAAAGTCAGAAATTCAGAAAAGACAAAGTCAGAAAAAGACAGAAAGTCAGAAACACAGAAAAGACAAAGTCAGAAAAAGACAGAAAGTCAGAAACACAGAAAAGACAATGTCAGAAAAAGAGAAAAGACAAAGTTAGAAATAGAGAAACGACAAAGTCAGAGAAAAAGAGAAAAGACAAAGTCAGAAATAGAGAAAAGACAGAAAGTGAGAAACACAGAAAAGACAGAAAGTCAGAAAACAGAAAAGACAAAGTCAGAAAAAGACAGAAAGTCAGAAATAGAGAAAAGACAAACTCAGAGAAATAGAGAAAAGACAAAGTCAGAGAAATAGAGAAAAGACAAAGTCAAAGAAATAGAGAAAAGCCAAAGTCAGAAATAGAGAAAAGACAGAAAGTCAGAAACACCGAAAAGACAAAGTCAGAGAAATAGAGAAAAGACAAAGTCAGAGAGATAGAGAAAAGACAAAGTCAGAAATAGAGAAAGGGCAGAAAGTCAGAAACACAGAATAGACAAAGTCAGAAAAAGATTGAAAGTCAGAAACAGAGAAAAGACAGAAAGTCAGAAAAAGACAGAAAGTCAGAAACATAGAAAAGACAAAGTCAGAAAAAGACAGAAAGTCAGAAATTCAGAAAAGACAAAGTCAGAAAAAGACAGAAAGTCAGAAACACAGAAAAGACATAAAGTCAGAAACACAGAAAAGACAAAGTCAGAAAAAGACAGAAAGTCAGAAATAGAGAAAAGACAAACTCAGAGAAACACAGAAAAGACAAAGTTAGAGAAATAGAGAAAAGAAAAAGTCAGAGAAATACATAAAAGACAAAGTCAGAAATAGAGAAAAGACAGATAGTCTGAAGCACAGAAAAGACAAACTCAGAGAAATAGAGAAAAGACAAAGTCAGAGAAATAGAGAAAAGACAAAGTCAGAAAATAGAGAAAAGACAGAAAATCAGAAACACAGAAAACACAAAGTCAGAAAAAGACTGAAAGTCAGAAACACAGAAAAGACAGAAAGTCAGAAAAAGACAGAAAGTCAGAACCACAGAAAAGACAGAAAGTCAGAACCACAGAAAAGACAGAAAGTCAGAAAAAGACAGAAAGTCAGAACCACAGAAAAGACAGAGTCAGAAATAGAGAAAAGACTGAAAGTCACAAACACAGAAAAGACAGAAAGTCAGAGAAATAGAGAAAAGACGAAGTCACAAATAGAGAAAAGAAAGAAAGTCAGAAACACAGTAAAGACAAACTCAGAGAAATAGAGAAAAGACAAAGTCAGAAATAGAGAAAGGACAGAAAGTCAGAAACACAGAATAGACAGAAAGTCAGAAAAAGATTGAAAGTCAGAAACACAGAAAAGACAGAAAGTCAGAAAAAGACAGAAAGTCAGAAACACAGAAAAGACAAAGTCAGAAAAAGACAGAAAGTCAGAAATTCAGAAAAGACAAAGTCGGAAAAAGACAGAAAGTCAGAAACACAGAAAAGACAGAAAGTCAGAAACACAGAAAAGACAAAGTCAGAAAAAGACAGAAAGTCAGAAATAGAGAAAAGACAAAGTCAGAGAAATAGAGAAAAGACAAAGTCAGAGAAATAGATAAAAGACAAAGACAGAAATAGAGAAAAGACAGATGGTCAGAAGCACAGAAAAGACATACTCAGAGAAATAGAGAAAAGCCAAAGTCAGAGAAATAGAGAAAAGACAAAGTCAGAAATAGAGAAAAGACAGAAAGTCAGAAACACAGAAAAGACAAAGTTAGAGAAATAGAGAAAAGACCAAGTCAGAAATAGAGAAAAGACAGAAAGTCAGAAACACAGTAAAGACAAACTCAGGGAAACAGAGAAAAGACAAAGTCAGAGAAAGTCAGAAACACAGAAAAGACAAAGTCAGAGAAAGAGAAAAGACAAAGTCAGAGAAATAGAGAAAAGACAAAGTCAGAGAAATAGAGAAAAGACAAAGTCAGAGAAATAGAGAAAAGACAAAGTCAGAAATAGAGAAAAGGCAGAACGTCAGAAACACAGAAAAGATTGAAAGTCAGAAACACAGAAAAGACAAAGCCAGAAAAAGACAGAAACTCAGAAATAGAGAAAAGACAAAGTCAGAAATAAAGAAAAGACAAAGTCAGAAAAAGACAGAAAGTCATAAACACAGAAAAGACATAAAGTCAGAAACACAGAAAAGACAAAGTCAGAAAAAGACAGAAAGTCAGAAATCGAGAAAAGACAAAGTCAGAGAAATAGAGAAAAGACAAAGTCATAGAAATAGAGAAAAGACAAAGTCAGAAATAGAGAAAAGACAGATAGTTAGAAACACAGAAAAGACAAAGTCAGAGAAATAGAGAAAAGGCAAAGTCAGAGAAATAGATAAAAGACAAAGTCAGAAATAGAGAAAAGACAGAATGTCAGAAGCACAGAAAAGACATACTCAGAGAAATAGAGAAAAGACAAAGTCAGAGAAATAGAGAAAAGACAAAGTCAGAAATAGAGAAAAGACAGAAAGTCAGAAACACAGAAAACACAAAGTCAGAAAAAGACTGAAAGTCAGAAACACAGAAAAGACAGAAAGTCAGAAAAAGACAGAAAGTCAGAACCACAGAAAAGACAGAAAGTCAGAAAAAGACAGAAAGTCAGAACCACAGAAAAGACAGAGTCAGAAATAGAGAAAAGACTGAAAGTCAGAAACACAGAAAAGACAAAGTCAGAGAATTAGAGAAAAGACAAAGTCAGAAATAGAGAAAAGACAGAAAGTAGGAAACACAGTAAAGACAAACTCAGAGAAATAGAGAAAAGACAAAGTCAGAGAAATAGAGAAAAGACCAAGTCAGAAATAGAGAAAAGACAGAAAGTCAGAAACACAGTAAAGACAAACTCAGGGAAATAGAGAAAAGACAAAGTCAGAGAAAGTCAGAAACACAGAAAAGACAAAGTCAGAGAAAGAGAAAAGACAAAGTCAGAGAAATAGTGAAAAGAAAAAGTCAGAGAAATAGAGCAAAGACAAAGTCAGAAAAAGACTGAAAGTCAGAAAAACAGAAAAGACAGAAAGTCAGAAAAAGACAGAAAGTCAGAAACACAGAAAAGACAGAAAGTCAGCAACACAGAAAAGACAAAGTCAGAAAAAGACAGAAACTCAAAAACACAGAAATGACATAAAGTCAGAAACACAGAAAAGACAAAGTCAGAAAAAGACAAAAAGTCAGAAATAGAGAAAAGACAAAGTCAGAGAAATAGAGAAAAGACAAATTCAGAGAAATAGAGAAAAGACAAAGTCAGAAAAAGACAGAAAGTCAGAAATAGAGGAAAGACAAACTCAGAGAAATAGAGAAAAGACAAAGTCAGAGAAATAGAGAAAAGAAAAAGTCAGAAATAGAGAAACGACAGATAGTCAGAAACACAGAAAAGACAAAGTCAGAGAAATAGAGAAAAGACAAAGTCAGAAATAGAGAAAAGACAGAAAGTCAGAAACACAGAAAAGACAAAGTCAGAGAAATAGAGAAAAGACAAAGTCAGAGAAATAGTGAAAAGAAAAAGTCAGAAATAGACAAAAGACAATGTCAGTAAAAGACAGAAAGTCAGAACCACCGAAAAGACAGAGTCAGAAATAGAGAAAAGACTGAAAGTCAGAAACACAGAAAAGACAAAGTCAGAGAAATAGAGAAAAGACAAAGTCAGAAATAGAGAAAAAACAGAAAGTCAGAAACACAGTAAAGACAAACTCAGAGAAATAGAGAAAAGACAAAGTCAGAGAAAGTCAGAAACACAGAAAAGACAAAGTCAGAGAAAGAGAAAAGACAAAGTCAGAGAAATAGTGAAAAGACAAAGTCAGAGAAATGGAGAAAAGACAAAGTCAGAACTAGAGAAAAGACAGAAAGTCAGAAACACAGAAAAGACAAAGTCAGAGAAATAGAGAAAAGAAAAAGTCAGAGAAATAGAGAAAAGACAAAGTCAGAAATAGAGAAAAGACAGAAAGTCAGAAAGACAGAAAAGACAAAGTCAGAGAAATAGAGAAAAGACCAAGTCAGAAATAGAGAAAAGACAGAAAGTCAGAAACACAGTAAAGACAAACTCAGGGAAATAGAGAAAAGACAAAGTCAGAGAAAGAGAAAAGACAAAGTCAGAGAAATAGAGAAAAGACAAAGTTAGAGAAATAGAGAAAAGACAAAGTCAGAACTAGAGAAAATACAGAAAGTCAGAAACACAGAAAAGAAAAAGTCAGAAAAAGACTGAAAGTCAGAAGCTAAGAAAAGACTGAAAGTCAGAAAAAGACAGAAAGTCAGTAACACAGAAAACACAAAGTCAGAAAAAGACAGAAAGTCAGAAATTCAGAAAAGACAAAGTCAGAAAAAGACAGAAAGTCAGAAACACAGAAAAGACAAAGTCAGAAAAAGACAGAAAGTCAGAAACACAGAAAAGACAATGTCAGAAAAAGAGAAAAGACAAAGTTAGAAATAGAGAAACGACAAAGTCAGAGAAAAAGAGAAAAGACAAAGTCAGAAATAGAGAAAAGACAGAAAGTGAGAAACACAGAAAAGACAGAAAGTCAGAAAACAGAAAAGACAAAGTCAGAAAAAGACAGAAAGTCAGAAATAGAGAAAAGACAAACTCAGAGAAATAGAGAAAAGACAAAGTCAGAGAAATAGAGAAAAGACAAAGTCAGAAATAGAGAAAAGACAGAAAGTCAGAAACACAGAAAAGACAAAGTCTGAGAAAAAGAGTAAAGACAAAGTGAGAAATAGAGAAAAGACAGAAAGTCAGAAACATAGAAAAGACAAAGTCAGAGAAATAGAGAAAAGACAAAGTCAGAAATACAGAAAAGACAGAAAGTCAGAAACACAGAAAAGACAAAGTCAGAGAAATAGAGAAAAGACAAAGTCAGAGAAATAGAGAAAAGACAAAGTCAGAGAAATAGAGAAAAGACAAAGTCAATGAAATAGAGAAAAGACAAAGTCACAAATAGAGAAAAGACAGAAAGTCAGAAACACCGAAAAGACAAAGTCAGAGAAATAGAGAAAAGACAAAGTCAGAGAAATAGAGAGAAGACAAAGTCAGAAATAGAGAAAGGACAGAAAGTCAGAAGCACAGAACAGACAAAGTCAGAAAAAGATTGAAAGTCAGAAACACAGAAAAGACAGAAAGTCAGAAAAAGACAGAAAGTCAGAAACACAGAAAAGACAAAGTCAGAAAAAGACAGAAAGTCAGAAATTCAGAAAAGACAAAGTCAGAAAAAGACAGAAAGTCAGAAACACAGAAAAGACATAAAGTCAGAAACACAGAAAAGACAAAGTCAGAAAAAGACAGAAAGTCAGAAATAGAGAAAAGACAAACTAAGAGAAATAGAGAAAAGACAAAGTCAGAGAAATAGAGAAAAGACAAAGTCAGAAATAGAGAAAAGACAGATAGTCAGAAACACAGAAAAGACAAAGTCTGAGAAAAAGAGGAAAGACAAAGTGAGAAATAGAGAAAAGACAGAAAGTCAGAAACATAGAAAAGACAAAGTCAGAGAAATAGAGAAAAGACAAAGTCAGAAATACAGAAAAGACAGAAAGTCAGAAACACAGAAAAGACAAAGTCAGAGAAATAGAGAAAAGACAAAGTCAGAGAAATAGAGAAAAGACAAATTCAGAGAAATAGAGAAAAGACAAAGTCAGTAAAAGACAGAAAGTCAGAAATAGAGGAAAGACAAACTCAGAGAAATAGAGAAAAGACAAAGTCAGAAATAGAGAAACGACAGATATTCAGAAACACAGAAAAGACAAAGTCAGAGAAATAGAGAAAAGACAAAGTCAGAAATAGAGAAAAGACAGAAATTCAGAAACACAGAAAAGACAAAGTCAGAGAAATAGAGAAAAGACAAAGTCAGAGAAATAGTGAAAAGAAAAAGTCAGAAATAGACAAAAGACAAAGTCAGAAAAAGACTGAAAGTCAGACACACAGAAAAGACAGAAAGTCAGAAAAAGACAGAAATTCAGAAACACAGAAAAGACAGAAAGTCAGAAAAAGACAGAAAGTCAGAACCACAGAAAAGACAGAAAGTCAGAAAAAGACAGAAAGTCAGAACCACAGAAAAGACAGAGTCAGAAATAGAGAAAAGACTGAAAGTCAGAAACACAGAAAAGACAAAGTCAGAGAATTAGAGAAAAGACAAAGTCAGAAATAGAGAAAAGACAGAAAGTAGGAAACACAGTAAAGACAAACTCAGAGAAATAGAGAAAAGACAAAGTCAGAGAAATAGAGAAAAGACCAAGTCAGAAATAGAGAAAAGACAGAAAGTCAGAAACACAGTAAAGACAAACTCAGGGAAATAGAGAAAAGACAAAGTCAGAGAAAGTCAGAAACACAGAAAAGACAAAGTCAGAGAAAGAGAAAAGACAAAGTCAGAGAAATAGTGAAAAGAAAAAGTCAGAGAAATAGAGCAAAGACAAAGTCAGAAAAAGACTGAAAGTCAGAAAAACAGAAAAGACAGAAAGTCAGAAAAAGACAGAAAGTCAGAAACACAGAAAAGACAGAAAGTCAGCAACACAGAAAAGACAAAGTCAGAAAAAGACAGAAACTCAAAAACACAGAAATGACATAAAGTCAGAAACACAGAAAAGACAAAGTCAGAAAAAGACAAAAAGTCAGAAATAGAGAAAAGACAAAGTCAGAGAAATAGAGAAAAGACAAATTCAGAGAAATAGAGAAAAGACAAAGTCAGAAAAAGACAGAAAGTCAGAAATAGAGGAAAGACAAACTCAGAGAAATAGAGAAAAGACAAAGTCAGAGAAATAGAGAAAAGAAAAAGTCAGAAATAGAGAAACGACAGATAGTCAGAAACACAGAAAAGACAAAGTCAGAGAAATAGAGAAAAGACAAAGTCAGAAATAGAGAAAAGACAGAAAGTCAGAAACACAGAAAAGACAAAGTCAGAGAAATAGAGAAAAGACAAAGTCAGAGAAATAGTGAAAAGAAAAAGTCAGAAATAGACAAAAGACAATGTCAGTAAAAGACAGAAAGTCAGAACCACCGAAAAGACAGAGTCAGAAATAGAGAAAAGACTGAAAGTCAGAAACACAGAAAAGACAAAGTCAGAGAAATAGAGAAAAGACAAAGTCAGAAATAGAGAAAAAACAGAAAGTCAGAAACACAGTAAAGACAAACTCAGAGAAATAGAGAAAAGACAAAGTCAGAGAAAGTCAGAAACACAGAAAAGACAAAGTCAGAGAAAGAGAAAAGACAAAGTCAGAGAAATAGTGAAAAGACAAAGTCAGAGAAATGGAGAAAAGACAAAGTCAGAACTAGAGAAAAGACAGAAAGTCAGAAACACAGAAAAGACAAAGTCAGAGAAATAGAGAAAAGAAAAAGTCAGAGAAATAGAGAAAAGACAAAGTCAGAAATAGAGAAAAGACAGAAAGTCAGAAAGACAGAAAAGACAAAGTCAGAGAAATAGAGAAAAGACCAAGTCAGAAATAGAGAAAAGACAGAAAGTCAGAAACACAGTAAAGACAAACTCAGGGAAATAGAGAAAAGACAAAGTCAGAGAAAGAGAAAAGACAAAGTCAGAGAAATAGAGAAAAGACAAAGTTAGAGAAATAGAGAAAAGACAAAGTCAGAACTAGAGAAAATACAGAAAGTCAGAAACACAGAAAAGAAAAAGTCAGAAAAAGACTGAAAGTCAGAAGCTAAGAAAAGACTGAAAGTCAGAAAAAGACAGAAAGTCAGTAACACAGAAAACACAAAGTCAGAAAAAGACAGAAAGTCAGAAATTCAGAAAAGACAAAGTCAGAAAAAGACAGAAAGTCAGAAACACAGAAAAGACAAAGTCAGAAAAAGACAGAAAGTCAGAAACACAGAAAAGACAATGTCAGAAAAAGAGAAAAGACAAAGTTAGAAATAGAGAAACGACAAAGTCAGAGAAAAAGAGAAAAGACAAAGTCAGAAATAGAGAAAAGACAGAAAGTGAGAAACACAGAAAAGACAGAAAGTCAGAAAACAGAAAAGACAAAGTCAGAAAAAGACAGAAAGTCAGAAATAGAGAAAAGACAAACTCAGAGAAATAGAGAAAAGACAAAGTCAGAGAAATAGAGAAAAGACAAAGTCAGAAATAGAGAAAAGACAGAAAGTCAGAAACACAGAAAAGACAAAGTCTGAGAAAAAGAGTAAAGACAAAGTGAGAAATAGAGAAAAGACAGAAAGTCAGAAACATAGAAAAGACAAAGTCAGAGAAATAGAGAAAAGACAAAGTCAGAAATACAGAAAAGACAGAAAGTCAGAAACACAGAAAAGACAAAGTCAGAGAAATAGAGAAAAGACAAAGTCAGAGAAATAGAGAAAAGACAAAGTCAGAGAAATAGAGAAAAGACAAAGTCAATGAAATAGAGAAAAGACAAAGTCACAAATAGAGAAAAGACAGAAAGTCAGAAACACCGAAAAGACAAAGTCAGAGAAATAGAGAAAAGACAAAGTCAGAGAAATAGAGAGAAGACAAAGTCAGAAATAGAGAAAGGACAGAAAGTCAGAAGCACAGAACAGACAAAGTCAGAAAAAGATTGAAAGTCAGAAACACAGAAAAGACAGAAAGTCAGAAAAAGACAGAAAGTCAGAAACACAGAAAAGACAAAGTCAGAAAAAGACAGAAAGTCAGAAATTCAGAAAAGACAAAGTCAGAAAAAGACAGAAAGTCAGAAACACAGAAAAGACATAAAGTCAGAAACACAGAAAAGACAAAGTCAGAAAAAGACAGAAAGTCAGAAATAGAGAAAAGACAAACTAAGAGAAATAGAGAAAAGACAAAGTCAGAGAAATAGAGAAAAGACAAAGTCAGAAATAGAGAAAAGACAGATAGTCAGAAACACAGAAAAGACAAAGTCTGAGAAAAAGAGGAAAGACAAAGTGAGAAATAGAGAAAAGACAGAAAGTCAGAAACATAGAAAAGACAAAGTCAGAGAAATAGAGAAAAGACAAAGTCAGAAATACAGAAAAGACAGAAAGTCAGAAACACAGAAAAGACAAAGTCAGAGAAATAGAGAAAAGACAAAGTCAGAGAAATAGAGAAAAGACAAATTCAGAGAAATAGAGAAAAGACAAAGTCAGTAAAAGACAGAAAGTCAGAAATAGAGGAAAGACAAACTCAGAGAAATAGAGAAAAGACAAAGTCAGAAATAGAGAAACGACAGATATTCAGAAACACAGAAAAGACAAAGTCAGAGAAATAGAGAAAAGACAAAGTCAGAAATAGAGAAAAGACAGAAATTCAGAAACACAGAAAAGACAAAGTCAGAGAAATAGAGAAAAGACAAAGTCAGAGAAATAGTGAAAAGAAAAAGTCAGAAATAGACAAAAGACAAAGTCAGAAAAAGACTGAAAGTCAGACACACAGAAAAGACAGAAAGTCAGAAAAAGACAGAAATTCAGAAACACAGAAAAGACAGAAAGTCAGAAACACGGGAAAGACAAAGTCAGAAAAAGACAGAAACTCAGAAATAGAGAAAAGACAAACTCAGAGAAATAGAGAAAAGACGAAGTTAGAAATAGAGAAAAGACAAAGTCAGAAAAAGACAGAAACTCAGAAATAGAGAAAAGACCAAGTCAGAGAAATAGAGAAAAGGCAAAGTCAGAAATAGAGAAAAGACAGAAAGTCAGAAACACAGAAAACACAACGTCAGAAAAAGACTGAAAGTCAGAAACACAGAAAAGACAGAAAGTCAGAAAAAGACAGAAAGTCAGAACCACAGAAAAGACAGAATGTCAGTAAAAGACAGAAAGTCAAAACCACCGAAAAGACAGAGTCAGAAATAGAGAAAAGACTGAAAGTCAGAAACACAGAAAAGACAAAGTCAGAGAAATAGAGAAAAGACAAAGTCAGAAATAGAGAAAAGACAGAAAGTCAGAAACACAGTAAAGACAAACTCAGAGAAATAGAGAAAAGACAAAGTCAGAGAAAGTCAGAAACACAGAAAAGACAAAGTCAGAGAAAGAGTGAAAAGACAAAGTCAGAGAAATGGAGAAAAGACAAAGTCAGAACTAGAGAAAAGACAGAAAGTCAGAAACACAGAAAAGACAAAGTCAGAGAAATAGAGAAAAGAAAAAGTCAGAGAAATAGAGAAAAGCCAAAGTCAGAAATAGAGAAAAGACAGAAAGTCAGAAAGACAGAAAAGACAAAGTCAGAGAAACAGAGAAAAGACCAAGTCAGAAATAGAGAAAAGACAGAAAGTCAGAAACACAGTAAAGACAAACTCAGGGAAATAGAGAAAAGACAAAGTCAGAGAAAGAGAAAAGACAAAGTCAGAGAAATAGAGAAAAGACAAAGTTAGAGAAATAGAGAAAAGACAAAGTCAGAACTAGAGAAAAGACAGAAAGTCAGAAACACAGAAAAGACAAAGTCAGAGAAATAGAGAAAAGACAAAGTCAGAGAAATAGAGAAAAGCCAAGGACAGAAATAGAGAAAAGACTGAAAGTCAGAAACACAGAAAAGAAAAAGTCAGAAAAAGACTGAAAGTCAGAAGCTAAGAAAAGACTGAAAGTCAGAAAAAGACAGAAAGTCAGTAACACAGAAAACACAAAGTCAGAAAAAGACAGAAAGTCAGAAATTCAGAAAAGACAAAGTCAGAAAAAGACAGAAAGTCAGAAACACAGAAAAGACAAAGTCAGAAAAAGACAGAAAGTCAGAAACACAGAAAAGACAATGTCAGAAAAAGAGAAAAGACAAAGTTAGAAATAGAGAAACGACAAAGTCAGAGAAATAGAGAAAAGACAAAGTCAGAAATAGAGAAAAGACAGAAAGTGAGAAACACAGAAAAGACAAAGTCAGAAAAAGACAGAAAGTCAGAAATAGAGAAAAGGCAAACTCAGAGAAATAGAGAAAAGACAAAGTCAGAGAAATAGAGAAAAGACAAAGTCAGAAATAGAGAAAAGACAGAAAGTCAGAAACACAGAAAAGACAAAGTCTGAGAAAAAGAGTAAAGACAAAGTGAGAAATAGAGAAAAGACAGAAAGTCAGAAACATAGAAAAGACAAAGTCAGAGAAATAGAGAAAAGACAAAGTCAGAAATACAGAAAAGACAGCAAGTCAGAAACACAGAAAAGACAAAGTCAGAGAAATAGAGAAAAGACAAAGTCAGAGAAATAGAGAAAAGACAAAGTCAGAGAAATAGAGAAAAGACAAAGTCAATGAAATAGAGAAAAGACAAAGTCACAAATAGAGAAAAGACAGAAAGTCAGAAACACCGAAAAGACAAAGTCAGAGAAATAGAGAAAAGACAAAGTCAATGAAATAGAGAAAAGACAAAGTCACAAATAGAGAAAAGACAGAAAGTCAGAAACACCGAAAAGACAAAGTCAGAGAAATAGAGAAAAGACAAAGTCAGAGAAATAGAGAGAAGACAAAGTCAGAAATAGAGAAAGGACAGAAAGTCAGAAGCACAGAACAGACAAAGTCAGAAAAAGATTGAAAGTCAGAAGCACAGAAAAGACAGAAAGTCAGAAAAAGACAGAAAGTCAGAAACACAGAAAAGACAAAGTCAGAAAAAGACAGAAAGTCAGAAATTCAGAAAAGACATAGTCAGAAAAAGACAGAAAGTCAGAAACACAGAAAAGACATAAAGTCAGAAACACAGAAAAGACAAAGTCAGAGAAATAGAGAAAAGACAAAGTCAGAGAAATAGATAAAAGAGAAAGTCAGAAATAGAGAAAAGACAGATGGTCAGAAGCACAGAAAAGACATACTCAGAGAAATAGAGAAAAGCCAAAGTCAGAGAAATAGAGAAAAGACAAAGTCAGAAATAGAGAAAAGACAGAAAGTCAGAAACACAGTAAAGACAAAGTCAGAGAAATAGAGAAAAGACAAACTCAGAGAAATAGAGAAAAGACAAAGTCAGAGAAATAGAGAAAAGACAAAGTCAATGAAATAGAGAAAAGACAAAGTCACAAATAGAGAAAAGACAGAAAGTCAGAAACACCGAAAAGACAAAGTCAGAGAAATAGAGTAAAGACAAAGTCAGAGAAATAGAGAGAAGACAAAGTCAGAAATAGAGAAAGGACAGAAAGTCAGAAGCACAGAACAGACAAAGTCAGAAAAAGATTGAAAGTCAGAAACACAGAAAAGACAGAAAGTCAGAAAAAGACAGAAAGTCACAAACACAGAAAAGACAAAGTCAGAAAAAGACAGAAAGTCAGAAATTCAGAAAAGACAAAGTCAGAAAAAGACAGAAAGTCAGAAACACAGAAAAGACATAAAGTCAGAAACACAGAAAAGACAAAGTCAGAAAAAGACAGAAAGTCAGAAATAGAGAAAAGACAAACTCAGAGAAATAGAGAAAAGACAAAGTCAGAGAAATAGAGAAAAGACAAAGTCAGAAATAGAGAAAAGACAGATAGTCAGAAACACAGAAAAGACAAAGTCAGAGAAATAGAGAAAAGACAAAGTCAGAAAAAGTCTGAAAGTCAGACACACAGAAAAGACAGAAAGTCAGAAAAAGACAGAAAGTCAGAAACACAGGAAAGACAGAAAGTCAGAAACACAGAAAAGACAAAGTCAGAAAAAGAGAAAAGACAAAGTCAGAAATAGAGAAAAGACAAAGTCAGAGAAACAGAGAAACGACAAAGTCAGAGAAATAGAGAAAAGACAAAGTCAGAAATAGAGAAAAGACAGAAAGTCAGAAACACAGAAAAGACAGAAAGTCAGAAACACAGAAATGACAAAGGCAGAAAAAGACAGAAAACCAGAAATAGAGAAAAGACAAACCCAGAGAAATAGAGAAAAGACAAAGTCGGAGAAATAGAGAAAGGACAAAGTCAGAGTAATAGAGAAAAGACAGAAAGTCAGAAACACAGAAAATACAAAGTCAGAGAAATAGAGAAAAGACAAAGTCAGAGAAATAGAGAAAAGACAGAAAGTCAGAAATAGAGAAAAGACAGAAAGTCTGAAACACAGAAAAGACAAAGTCAGAGAAAGAGAGAAAAGACCAAGTCAGAGAAATAGAGAAAAGCCAAAGACAGAAATAGAGAAAAGACTGAAAGTCAGAAACACAGAAAAGACAAAGTCGGAAAAAGACTGAAAGTCAGAAACTAAGAAAAGACTGAAAGTCAGAAAAAGACAGAAAGTCAGAAACACAGAAAACACAAAGTCAGAAAAAGACAGAAAGTCAGAAATTCAGAAAAGACAAAGTCAGAAAAAGACAGAAAGTCAGAAACACAGAAAAGACAAAGTCAGAAAAAGACAGAAAGTCAGAAACACAGAATAGACAAAGTCAGAAAAAGACAGAAAGTCAGAAACACAGAAAAGACAGAAAGTCAGAAACACAGAAAAGACAAAGTCAGAAAAAGACAGAATGTCAGAAATAGAGAAAAGACAAACTCAGAGAAATAGAGAAAAGACAACGTCAGAAAAAGACAGAAAGTCAGAAACACAGAAAAGACAATGTCAGAAAAAGAGAAAAGACAAAGTTAGAAATAGAGAAACGACAAAGTCAGAGAAATAGAGAAAAGACAAAGTCAGAAATAGAGAAAAGACAGAAAGTCAGAAACACAGAAAAGACAGAAAGTCAGAAAACAGAAAAGACAAAGTCAGAAAAAGACAGAAAGTCAGAAATAGAGGAAAGACAAAATCAGAGAAATAGAGAAAAGACAAAGTCAGAGAAATAGAGAAAAGACAAAGTCAGAAATAGAGAAAAGACAGAAAGTCAGAAACACAGAAAAGACAAAGTCTGAGAAAAAGAGTAAAGACAAAGTGAGAAATAGAGAAAAGACAGAAAGTCAGAAACATAGAAAAGACAAAGTCAGAGAAATAGAGAAAAGACAAAGTCAGAAATACAGAAAAGACAGAAAGTCATAAACACAGAAAAGACAAAGTCAGAGAAATAGAGAAAAGACAAACTCAGAGAAATAGAGAAAAGACAAAGTCAGAGAAATAGAGAAAAGACAAAGTCAGAGAAATAGAGAGAAGACAAAGTCAGAAATAGAGAAAGGACAGAAAGTCAGAAGCACAGAATAGACAAAGTCAGAAAAAGATTGAAAGTCAGAAACACAGAAAAGACAGAAAGTCAGAAAAAGACAGAAAGTCAGAAACACAGAAAAGACAAAGTCAGAAAATGACAGAAAGTCAGAAATTCAGAAAAGACAAAGTCAGAAAGAGACTGAAAGTCAGAAACACAGAAAAGACATAAAGTCAGAAACACAGAAAAGACAAAGTCAGAAAAAGACAGAAAGTCAGAAATAGAGAAAAGACAAACTCAGTTAAATGGAGAAAAGACAAAGTCAGAGAAATAGAGAAAAGACAAAGTCAGAAATAGAGAAAAGACAGATAGTCAGAAACACAGAAAAGACAAAGTCAGAGAAATAGAGAAAAGACAAAGTCAGAGAAATAGAGAAAAGACAAAGTCAGAGAAATAGAGAAAAGACAAAGTCAATGAAATAGAGAAAAGACAAAGTCACAAATAGAGAAAAGACAGAAAGTCAGAAACACCGAAAAGACAAAGTCAGAAGAATAGAGAAAAGACAAAGTCAGAGAAATAGAGAGAAGACAAAGTCAGAAATAGAGAAAGGACAGAAAGTCAGAAGCACAGAACAGACAAAGTCAGAAAAAGATTGAAAGTCAGAAACACAGAAAAGAGAGAAAGTCAGAAAAAGACAGAAAGTCAGAAATTCTGAAAAGACAAAGTCAGAAAAAGACAGAAAGTCAGAAACACAGAAAAGACATAAAGTCAGAAACACAGAAAAGACAAAGTCAGAAAAAGACAGAAAGTCAGAAATACAGAAAAGACAAAGTCACATCGAGAGAAAAGACAGAAAGTCAGAAACACAGAATAGACAAAGTCAGAGAAATAGAGAAAAGACAAAGTCAGAGAAATAGAGAAAAGACAAAGTCAGAAATAGAGAAAAGACAGAAAGTCAGAAACACAGAAAAGACAAAGTCAGAGAAATAGAGAAAAGACCAAGTCATAGAAATAGAGCAAAGCCAAAGTCAGAGAAATAGAGAAAAGACCAAGTCAGAAATAGAGAAAAGACAGAAAGTCAGAAACACAGTAAAGACAAACTCAGGGAAATGGAGAAAAGACAAAGTCAGAGAAATAGAGAAAAGACAAAGTCAGAAATAGAGAAAAGACAGATAGTCAGAAACACAGAAAAGACAAAGTCAGAGAAATAGAGAAAAGACAAAGTCAGAGAAATAGATAAAAGAGAAAGTCAGAAAAAGAGAAAAGACAGATGGTCAGAAGCACAGAAAAGACATACTCAGAGAAATAGAGAAAAGCCAAAGTCAGAGAAATAGAGAAAAGACAAAGTCAGAAATAGAGAAAAGACAGAAAGTCAGAAACACAGTAAAGACAAAGTCAGAGAAATAGAGAAAAGACAAACTCAGAGAAATAGAGAAAAGACAAAGTCAGAGAAATAGAGAAAAGACAAAGTCAATGAAATAGAGAAAAGGCAAAGTGACAAATAGAGAAAAGACAGAAAGTCAGAAACACCGAAAAGACAAAGTCAGAGAAATAGAGAAAAGACAAAGTCAGAGAAATAGAGAGAAGACAAAGTCAGAAATAGAGAAAGGACAGAAAGTCAGAAGCACAGAACAGACAAAGTCAGAAAAAGATTGAAAGTCAGAAACACAGAAAAGACAGAAAGTCAGAAGAAGACAGAAAGTCAGAAACACAGAAAAGACAAAGTCAGAAAAAGACAGAAAGTCAGAAATTCAGAAAAGACAAAGTCAGAAAAAGACAGAAAGTCAGAAACACAGAAAAGACATAAAGTCAGAAACACAGAAAAGACAAAGTCAGAAAAAGACAGAAAGTCAGAAATAGAAAAAAGACAAACTCAGAGAAATAGAGAAAAGACAAAGTCAGGGAAATAGAGAAAAGACAAAGTCAGAAATAGAGAAAAGACAGATAGTCAGAAACACAGAAAAGACAAAGTCAGAGAAATAGAGAAAAGCCAAAGTCAGAGAAATAGATAAAAGACAAAGCCAGAAATAGAGAAAAGACAGATGGTCAGAAGCACAGAAAAGACATACTCAGAGAAATAGAGAAAAGCCAAAGTCAGAGAAATAGAGAAAAGACAAAGTCAGAAATAGAGAAAAGACAAATTCAGAGAAATAGAGAAAAGACGAAGTCAGAAATAGAGAAAAGACAAAGTCAGAAAAAGACAGAAGCTCAGAAAGAGAGAAAAGACAAACTCAGAGAAATGGAGAAAAGGCAAAGTCAAAAATAGAGAAAAGACAAAATCAGAAAAAGACAGAGAGTCAGAAACACAGAAAAGACAAAGTCAGAGAAACACAGAAAAGACAAAGACAGAAAAAGACAGAAAGTCAGAAATTCAGAAAAGACAAAGTCAGAAAAAGACAGAAAGTCAGAAACACAGAAAAGACAGAAAGTCAGAAACACAGAAAAGACAAAGTCAGAAAAAGACACAAACTCAGAAATAGAGAAAAGACAAAGTCAGAAATAGAGAAAAGACAAAGTCAGAAAAAGACAGAAAGTCAGAAACACAGAAAAGACAAAGTCAGAAAATGACTGATACTCAGAAATAGAGAAAAGACAATCTCAGAGAAATAGAGAAAAGACAAAGTCAGAGAAATAGTGCAAAGACAAAGTCAGAAAAAGACAGAAAGTCAGAAAAACAGAAAAGACAGAAAGTCAGAAAAAGACAGAAAGTCAGAAACACAGAAAAGAAAAAGTCAGAAAATACAGAAATTCAGAAATTCAGAAAAGACAAAGTCAGAAAAAGACAGAAAGTCAGAAACACAGAAAAGACAAAGTCAGAAAAAGACAGAAATTCAGAAATAGAGAAAAGACAAACTCAGAGAAATAGAGAAAAGACGAAGTCAGAAATAGAGAGAAGACAAAGTCAGAAAAAGACAGAAGCTCAGAAAGAGAGAAAAGACAAACTCAGAGAAATGGAGAAAAGGCAAAGTCAAAAATAGATAAAAGACTAAGTCAGAAAAAGACAGAGAGTCAGAAACACCGAAAAGACAAAGTCAGAGAAACACAGAAAAGACAAAGTCAGAAAAAGACAGAAAGTCAGAAATTCAGAAAAGACAAAGTCAGATAAAGAGAAGAGACCAAGTCAGAAATAGAGAAACGACAAAGTCAGAGGAATAGAGAAAAGACAAAGTCAAAAATAGAGAAAAGACAGAAAGTCAGAGACACAGAAAAGACAAAGTCAGAGAAATAGAGAAAAGACAAAGTCAAAGAAATAGAGAAAAGACAAAGTCAGAAAAAGACAGAAACTCAGAAATAGAGAAAAGACAAACTCAGAGAAATAGAGAAAAGACAAAGTCAGAAATAGAGAAAAGACAGAAAGTCAGAAACACCGAAAAGACAAAGTCAGAGAAATAGAGAAAAGACAAAGTCTGAGAAATTGAGAAAAGACAAAGTCAGAAATAGAGAAAGGACAGAAAGTCAGGAACACAGAATAGAAAAAGTCAGAAAAAGATTGAAAGTCAGAAACACAGGAAAGACAGAAAGTCAGAAACACAGAAAAGACAGAAAGTCAGAAACACAGAAAAGACAAAGTCAGAGGAATAGAGAAAAGACAAAGTCAAAAATAGAGAAAAGACAGAAAGTCAGAGACACAGAAAAGACAAAGTCAAAGAAATAGAGAAAAGACAAAGTCAGAAAAAGACAGAAACTCAGAAATAGAGAAAAGACAAACTCAGAGAAATAGAGAAAAGACAAAGTCAGAATCAGAGAAAAGACAGAAAGTCAGAAACACCGAAAAGACAAAGTCAGAGAAATAGAGAAAAGACAAAGTCTGAGAAATTGAGAAAAGACAAAGTCAGAAATAGAGAAAGGACAGAAAGTCAGGAACACAGAATAGACAAAGTCAGAAAAAGATTGAAAGTCAGAAACACAGGAAAGACAGAAAGTCAGAAACACAGAAAAGACAGAAAGTCAGAAACACAGAAAAGACAAAGTCAGAGGAATAGAGAAAAGACAAAGTCAGAAATAGAGAAAAGACAGAAAGTCAGAAACACAGAAAAGACAAATTCAGAGAAATAGAGAAAAGACGAAGTCAGAAATAGAGAAAAGACAGAAAGTCAGAGACACAGAAAAGACAAAGTCAGAGAAATAGAGAAAAGACAAAGTCAAAGAAATAGAGAAAAGACAAAGTCAGAAAAAGACAGAAACTCAGAAATAGAGAAAAGACAAACTCAGAGAAATAGAGAAAAGACAAAGTCAGAAATAGAGAAAAGACAGAAAGTCAGAAACACCGAAAGGACAAAGTCAGAGAAATAGAGAAAAGACAAAGTCTGAGAAATTGAGAAAAGACAAAATCAGAAATAGAGAAAGGACAGAAAGTCAGGAACGCAGAATAGACAAAGTCAGAAAAAGATTGAAAGTCAGAAACACAGGAAAGACAGAAAGTCAGAAACACAGAAAAGACAAAGTCAGAAATAGAGAAAAGACAGAAAGTCAGAAACACAGAAAAGACAGTCAGAAAAAGACAAAGTCAGAAACTAAGAAAAGACTGAAAGTCAGAAAAAGACAGAAAGTCAGAAACACAGAAAAGACAAAGTCAGAAAAAGACAGAAAGTCAGAAATTCAGAAAAGACAAAGTCAGAAAAAGACAGAAAGTCAGAAACACAGAAAAGACAGAAAGTCAGAAACACAGAAAAGACAAAGTCAGAAAAAGACAGAAAATCAGAAATAGAGAAAAGACAAAGTCAGAAATAGAGAAAAGACAAAGTCAGAAAAAGACAGAAAGTCAGAAACACAGAAAAGACAAAGTCAGAAAATGACTGATACTCAGAAACAGAGAAAAGACAATCTCAGAGAAATAGAGAAAAGACAAAGTCAGAGAAATAGTGCAAAGACAAAGTCAGAAAAAGACAGAAAGTCAGAAAAACAGAAAAGACAGAAAGTCAGAAAAAGACAGAAAGTCAGAAACACAGAAAAGACAAAGTCAGTAAAAGACAGAAATTCAGAAATTCAGAAAAGACAAAGTCAGAAAAAGACAGAAAGTCAGAAACACAGAAAAGACAAAGTCAGAAAAAGACAGAAATTCAGAAATAGAGATTGGACAAACTCTGAGAAATAGAGAAAAGACGAAGTCAGAAATAGAGAGAAGACAAAGTCAGAAAAAGATAGAGCTCAGAAAGAGAGAAAAGACAAACTCAGAGAAATGGAGAAAAGGCAAAGTCAGAAATAGAGAAAAGACTAAGTCAGAAAAAGACAGAAAGTCAGAAACACAGAAAAGACAGAAAGTCAGAAAAAGACAGAAAGTCAGAAACACAGAAAAGACAGAAAGTCAGAAAAAGACAGAAAGTCAGAACCACAGAAAAGACAGAGTCAGAAATAGAGAAAAGACAGAAAGTCAGAAACACAGTAAAGACAAACTCAGAGAAATAGAGAAAAGACAAAGTCAGAGAAAGTCAGAAACACAGAAAAGACAAAGTCAGAGAAATAGAGAAAAGACAAAGTCAGAGAAATAGTGAAAAGACAAAGTCAGAGATAGAGAAAAGACAAAGTCAGAAAAAGACTGAAAGTCAGACACACAGAAAAGACAGAAAGTCAGAAAAAGACAGAAATTCGGAAACACAGGAAAGACAGAAAGTCAGAAACACAGAAAAGACAGAAAGTCAGAAACACAGAAAAGACAAAGTCAGAGAAATAGAGAAAAGACCAAGTCAGAGAAATAGAGCAAAGCCAAAGACAGAAATAGAGAAAAGACAGAAAGTCAGAAACACAGAAAAGACAGTCAGAAAAAGAGAGAAAGTCAGAAACACAGAAAAGACCAAGTCAGAAAAAGACAGAAAGTCAGAAATTCAGAAAAGACAAAGTCAGAAAAAGACAGAAAGTCAGAAACACAGAAAAGACAGAAAGTCAGAAACACAGAAAAGACAAAGTCAGAAAAAGACAGAAACTCAGAAATAGAGAAAAGACAAAGTCAGAAATAGAGAAAAGACAAAGTCAGAAAAAGACAGAAAGTCAGAAACACAGAAAAGACAAAGTCAGAAAATGACTGATACTCAGAAATAGAGAAAAGGCAATCTCAGAGAAATAGAGAAAAGACAAAGTCAGAAATAGTGCAAAGACAAAGTCAGAAATAGACAGAAAGTCAGAAAAACAGAAAAGACAGAAAGTCAGAAAAAGACAGAAAGTCAGAAACACAGAAAAGACAAAGTCAGAAAAAGACAGAAATTCAGAAATTCAGAAAAGACAAAGTCAGCAAAAGACAGAAAGTCAGAAATTCAGAAAAGACAAAGTCAGAAAAAGACAGAAAGTCAGACACACGGAAAAGACAAAGTCAGAAAAAGACAGAAACTCAGAAATAGAGAAAAGACAAACTCAGAGAAATAGAGAAAAGACGAAGTCAGAAATAGAGAAAAGACAAAGTCAGAAAAAGACAGAAGCTCAGAAAGAGACAAAAGACAAACTCAGAGAAATGGAGAAAAGGCAAAGTCAGAAATAGAGAAAAGACTAAGTCAGAAAAAGACAGAAAGTCAGAAACACAGAAAAAACAAAGTCAGATAAAGAGAAAAGACCAAGTCAGAAATAGATAAACGACAAAATCGGAGGAATAGAGAAAAGACAAAGTCAGAAATAGAGAAAAGACAGAAAGTCAGAAACACAGAAAAGACAAAGTCAGAGAAATAGAGAAAAGACGAAGTCAGAAATAGAGAAAAGACAGAAAGTCAGAAACACGGAAAAGACAAATTCAGGGAAATAGAGAAAAGACAAAGTCAGAGAAATAGAGAAAAGACAAAGTCAGAAATAGAGAAAGGACAGAAAGTCAGAAACACAGAATAGACAAAGTCAGAAAAAGATTGAAAGTCAGAAACACAGAAAAGACAGAAAGTCAGAAAAAGACAGAAAGTCAGAAACACAGAAAAGACAAAGTCAGAAAAAGACAGAAAGTCAGAAATTCAGAAAAGACAAAGTCAGAAAAAGACAGAAAGTCAGAAACACAGAAAAGACAGAAAGTCAGAAACACAGAAAAGACAAAGTCAGAAAAAGACAGAAAGTCAGAAATAGAGAAAAGACAAACTCAGAGAAATAGAGAAAAGACAAAGTCAGAAATAGAGAAAAGACAGATGGTCAGAAACACAGAAAAGACAAAGTCAGTGAAATAGAGAAAAGAAAAAGTCAGAGAAATAGAGAAAAGACAAAGTCAGAAATATTTTTTTTTAGAAATACAGCACTTTAACAGGCCCTTCGGCCTACCGAGTCTGTGCCGACCATCAACCAACCATTTATACTAATCCGACACGAATCCTATATTCCAATAACATCCCCACCTGTCCCTATATATTTCCCGACCTCGGGGCAATATATAATGGCCAATTAACCTACCAATCTGCAAGTCTTTGGCATGTGGGAGGAAACCGGAGCACCCGGAGGAAACCCACGCAGACACAGGGAGAACTTGCAAACACCGCACAGGCAGTACCCAGAATCGAACCCGGGTCTCTGGAGCTGTGAGGCTGCAGTGCTAACCACTGCGCCACTGTGAAAAGACAGAAAGTCAGAAACACAGAAAAGACAAAGTCAGAAATAGACTGAAAGTCAGAAACACAGAAAAGACAGAAAGTCAGAAAAAGACAGAAAGTCAGAACCACAGAAAAGACAGAAAGTCAGAAAAAGACAGAAAGTCAGAACCACAGAAAAGACATAGTCAGAAATAGAGAAAAGACTGAAAGTCAGAAACACAGAAAAGACAAAGTCAGAGAAATAGAGAAAAGACAGGAAGTCAGAAACACAGTCAAGACAAACTCAGAGAAATAGAGAAAAGACAAAGTCAGAGAAAGTCAGAAACACAGAAAAGACAAAGTCAGAGAAATAGAGAAAAGACAATGTCAGAGAAATAGTGAGAAGAAAAAGTCAGAAATAGACAAAAGACAAAGTCAGAGAAAGACTGAAAGTCAGACACACAGAAAAGACAGAAAGTCAGAAAAAGACAGAAAGTCAGAAACACAGAAAAGACAGAAAGTCAGAAACACGGAAAAGACAAAGTCAGAAAAAGACAGAAACTCAGAAATAGAGAAAAGACAAACTCAGAGTTAGAAATAGAGAAAGGACAAAGTCAGAAAAGGACAGAAACTCAGAAATAGAGAAAAGACAGACTCAGAGAAATAGAGAAAAGACAGTCAGAAATAGAGAAAAGACAGAAAGTCAGAAACACAGAATAGACAAAGTCAGAAAAAGATTGAAAGTCAGAAACACAGAAAAGACAGAAAGTCAGAAAAAGACAGAAAGTCAGAAACACAGAAGAGACAAAGTCAGAAAAAGACAAAAAGTCAGAAATTCAGAAAAGGCAAAGTCACAAAAAGACAGAAAGTCATAAACACAGAAAAGACATAAAGTCAGAAACACAGAAAAGACAAAGTCAGAAAAAGACAAAAAGTCAGAAATAGAGAAAAGACAAACTCAGAGAAATAGAGAAAAGACAAAGTCAGAGAAATAGAGAAAAGACAAAGTCAAAAATAGAGAAAAGACAGATAGTCAGAAACACAGAAAAAGCAAAGTCAGAGAAATAGAGAAAAGACAGTCAGAGAAAGACAGAAACACAGAAAAGACAAAGTCAGAGAAATAGAGAAAAGACAAAGTCAGAGAAATAGTGAAAAGAAAAAGTCAGAAATAGACAAAAGACAAAGTCAGAAAAAGACTGAATGTCAGACACACAGAAATGACAGAAAGTCAGAAAAACACAGAAAGTCAGAAACACAGAAAAGACAGAAAGTCAGAAACACGGAAAAGACAAAGTCAGAAAAAGACAGAAACTCAGAAATAGAGAAAAGACACACTCAGAGTTAGAAATAGAGAAAAGAAAAAGTCAGAAAAAGACAAAAACTCAGAAATAGAGAAAAGACAAACTCAGAGAAATAGAGAAAAGACAAAGTCAGAAATAGAGAAAAGACAGAAACTCAGAAACACCGAAAAGACAAAGTCAGAGAAATAGAGAAAAGACAAACTCAGAGAAATAGAGAAAAGACAAAGTCAGAAATAGAGAAAAGACAGAAAGTCAGAATCACAGAATAGACAAAGTCAGAAAAAGACAGAAAGTCAGAAAAAGACAGAAAGTCAGAAATTCAGAATAGGCAAAGTCAGAAAAAGACAGAAAGTCAGAAACACAGAAAAGACAGAAAGTCAGAAACACAGAAAAGGCAAAGTCAGAAAAAGACAGAAACTCAGAAATAGAGAAAAGACAAACTCAGAGTTAGAAATAGAGAAAGGACAAAGTCAGAAAAGGACAGAAACTCAGAAATAGAGAAAAGACAGACTCAGAGAAATTGAGAAAAGACAGTCAGAAATAGAGAAAAGACAGAAAGTCAGAAACACAGAATAGACAAAGTCAGAAAAAGATTGAAAGTCAGAAACACAGAAAAGACAGAAAGTCAGAAAAAGACAGAAAGTCAGAAACACAGAAGAGACAAAGTCAGAAAAAGACAAAAAGTCAGAAATTCAGAAAAGGCAAAGTCACAAAAAGACAGAAAGTCATAAACACAGAAAAGACATAAAGTCAGAAACACAGAAAAGACAAAGTCAGAAAAAGACAAAAAGTCAGAAATAGAGAAAAGACAAACTCAGAGAAATAGAGAAAAGACAAAGTCAGAGAAATAGAGAAAAGACAAAGTCAAAAATAGAGAAAAGACAGATAGTCAGAAACACAGAAAAAACAAAGTCAGAGAAATAGAGAAAAGACAAAGTCAGAGAAATAGATAAAAGACAAAGTCAGAGAAATAGTGAAAAGACAAAGTCAGAAATAGAGAAAAGACAAAGTCAGAAAAAGACTGAAAGTCAGACACACAGTAAAGACAAACTCAGAGAAATAGAGAAAAGACAAAGTCAGAGAAAGACAGAAACACAGAAAAGACAAAGTCAGAGAAATAGAGAAAAGACAAAGTCAGAGAAATAGTGAAAAGAAAAAGTCAGAAATAGACAAAAGACAAAGTCAGAAAAAGACTGAATGTCAGACACACAGAAATGACAGAAAGTCAGAAAAACACAGAAGGTCAGAAACACAGAAAAGACAGAAAGTCAGAAACACGGAAAAGACAAAGTCAGAAAAAGACAGAAACTCAGAAATAGAGAAAAGACAAACTCAGAGTTAGAAATAGAGAAAAGAAAAAGTCAGAAAAAGACAAAAACTCAGAAATAGAGAAAAGACAAACTCAGAGAAATAGAGAAAAGACAAAGTCAGAAATAGAGAAAAGACAGAAACTCAGAAACACCGAAAAGACAAAGTCAGAGAAATAGAGAAAAGACAAACTCAGAGAAATAGAGAAAAGACAAAGTCAGAAATAGAGAAAAGACAGAAAGTCAGAATCACAGAATAGACAAAGTCAGAAAAAGACAGAAAGTCAGAAAAAGACAGAAAGTCAGAAATTCAGAATAGGCAAAGTCAGAAAAAGACAGAAAGTCAGAAACACAGAAAAGACAGAAAGTCAGAAACACAGAAAAGGCAAAGTCAGAAAAAGACAGAAAATCAGAAATAGAGAAAAGACAAACTCAGAGAAATAGAGAAAAGACAAAGTCAGAGAAATAGAGAAAAGACAAAGTCAGAAATAGAGAAAAGACAAAGTAAGAAAAAGACTGAAAGTCAGACACACAGTAAAGACAAACTCAGAGAAATAGAGAAAAGACAAAGTCAGAGAAAGACAGAAACACAGAAAAGACAAAGTCAGAGAAATAGAGAAAAAACAAAGTCAGAGAAATAGTGAAAAGAAAAAGTCAGAAATAGACAAAAGGCAAAGTCAGAAAAAGACAGAAAGTCAGAAACACAGAAAAGACAGAAAGTCAGAAACACAGAAAAGACAAAGTCAGAAAAAGACAGAAAGTCAGAACTAGAGAAAAGACAAACTCAGAGAAATAGAGAAAAGACAAAGTCAGAGAAATAGAGAAAAGACAAAGTCAGAAATACAGTAAAGACAGATAGTCAGAAACACAGAAAAAACAAAGTCAGAGAAATAGAGAAAAGACAAAGTCAGAGAAATAGATAAAAGACAAAGTCAGAGAAATAGTGAAAAGACAAAGTCAGAAATAGAGAAAAGGCAAAGTCAGAAAAAGACTGAAAGTCAGACACACAGAAATGACAGAAAGTCAGAAAAAGACAGAAAGTCGGAAACACAGGAAAGACAGAATGTCAGAAACACAGAAAAGACAAAGTCAGAAAAAGAGAAAAGACAAAGTCAGAAATAGAGAAAAGACAAACTCAGAGAAATAGAGAAACGACAAAGTCAGAGAAATAGATAAAAGACAAAGTCAGAGAAATAGTGAAAAGACAAAGTCAGATATAGAGAAAAGACAAAGTCAGAAATAGACTGAAAGTCAGACACACAGTAAAGACAAACTCAGAGAAATAGAAAAAGACAAAGTCAATGAAAGACAGAAACACAGAAAAGACAACTTCAGAGAAATAGAGAAAAGACAAAGTCAGAGAAATAGTGAAAAGAAAAAGTCAGAAATAGACAAAAGGCAAAGTCAGAAAAAGACAGAAAGTCAGAAACACAGAAAAGACAGAAAGTCAGAAACACAGAAAAGACAAAGTCAGAAAAAGACAGAAAGTCAGAAATAGAGAAACGACAAACTCAGAGAAATAGAGAAAAGACAAAGTCAGAGAAATAGAGAAAAGACAAAGTCAGAAATAGAGAAAAGACAGATAGTCAGAAAAACAGAAAAAACAAAGTCAGAGAAATAGAGAAAAGACAAAGTCAGAGAAATAGATAAAAGACAAAGTCAGAGAAATAGTGAAAAGACAAAGTCAGAAATAGAGAAAAGACAAAGTCAGAAAAAGACTGAAAGTCAGACACACAGAAAAGACAGAAAGTCAGAAAAAGACAGAAAGTCGGAAACACAGGAAAGACAGAAAGTCAGAAACACAGAAAAGACAAAGTCAGAAAAAGAGAAAAGACAAACTCAGAGAAATAGAGAAACGACAAAGTCAGAGAAATAGAGAAAAGACAAAGTCAGAAATAGAGAAAAGAGAGAAAGTCAGAAACACAGAAAAGACAGAAAGTCAGAAACACAGAAATGACAAAGTTAGAAAAAGACAGAAAGCAAGAAATAGAGAAAAGACAAACTCAGAAAAATAGAGAAAAGACAAAGTCAGAGAAATAGAGAAAAGACAAAGTCAGAAATAGAGAAAAGTCAGAAAGTCAGAAACACCGAAAAGACAAAGTCAGAGAAATAGAGAAAAGACAAAGTCTGAGAAATTGAGAAAAGACAAAGTCAGAAATAGAGAAAGGACAGAAAGTCAGAAACACAGAATAGACAAAGTCAGAAAAAGATTGAAAGTCATAAACACAGAAAAGACAAAGTCAGAAAAAGACAGATAGTCAGAAACACAGAAAAGACAAAATCAGAAAAAGACAGAAAGTCAGAAACACAGAAAAGACAAAGTCAGAAAAAGACTGAAAGTCAGAAACACAGAAAAGACAGAAAGTCAGAAAAAGACAGAAAGTCAGAAACACAGAAAAGACAGAGTCAGAAATAGAGAAAAGACAGAAAGTCAGAAACACTGTCAAGACAAACTCAGAGAATAAGAGAAAAGACAAAGTCTGAGAAAGTCAGAAACACAGAAAAGACAAAGTCAGAGTAATAGAGAAAAGACAAAGTCAGAGAAATAGTGAAAAGACAAAGTCAGAAATAGAGAAAAGACAAAGTCAGAAAAAGACTGAAAGTCAGACACACAGAAAAGACAGAAAGACAGAAAAAGACAGAAAGTCGGAAACACAGGAAAGACAGAAAGTCAGAAACACAGAAAAGACAAAGTCAGAAAAAGAGAAAAGACACAGTCTGAAATAGAGAAAAGACAAACTCAGAGAAATAGAGAAATGACAAATTCAGAAATAGAGAAAAGACAGAAAGTCAGAAACACAGAATAGACAAAGTCAGAAAAAGATTGAAAGTCAGAAACACAGAAAAGACAGAAAGTCAGAAAAAGACAGAAAGTCAGAAACACAGAAAAGACAAAGTCAGAAAAAGACAGAAAGTCAGAAATTCAGAAAAGGCAAAGTCAGAAAAAGACAGAAAGTCAGAAACACAGAAAAGACAGAAAGTCAGAAACACAGAAAAGGCAAAGTCAGAAAAAGACAGAAAGTCAGAAATAGAGAAAAGACAAACTCAGAGAAATAGAGAAAAGACAAAGTCACAGAAATAGAGAAAAGACAAAGTCAGAAATAGAGAAAAGACAAAGTCAGAAAAAGACTGAAAGTCAGACACACAGTAAAGACAAACTCAGAGAAATAGAGAAAAGACAAAGTCAGAGAAAGACAGAAACACAGAAAAGACAAAGTCAGAGAAATAAAGAAAGGACAAAGTCAGAGAAATAGTGAAAAGAAAAAGTCAGAAATAGACAAAAGACAAAGTCAGAAAAAGACAGAAAGTCAGAAACACAGAAAAGACAGAAAGTCAGAAACACAGAGAAGACAAAGTCAGAAAAAGACAGAAAGTCAGAAATAGAGAAAAGACAAACTCAGAGAAATAGAGAAAAGACAAAGTCAGAGAAATAGAGAAAAGACAAAGTCAGAAATAGAGAAAAGACAGATAGTCAGAAACACAGAAAAAACAAAGTCAGAGAAATAGAGAAAAGACAAAGTCAGAGAAATAGATAAAAGACAAAGTCAGAGAAATAGTGAAAAGACAAAGTTAGAAATAGAGAAAAGGCAAAGTCAGAAAAAGACTGAAAGTCAGACACACAGAAAAGACAGAAAGTCAGAAAAAGACAGAAAGTCAGAACCACAGAAAAGACAGAAAGTCAGAAAAAGACAGAAAGTCAGAACCACAGAAAAGACAGAGTCAGAAATAGAGAAAAGACTGAAAGTCAGAAACACAGAAAAGACAAAGTCAGAAAAAGACAGAAAGTCGGAAACACAGGAAAGACAGAAAGTCAGAAACACAGAAAAGACAAAGTCAGAAAAAGAGAAAAGACAAAGTCAGAAATAGAGAAAAGACAAACTCAGAGAAATAGAGAAACGACAAAGTCAGAGAAATAGATAAAAGACAAAGTCAGAGAAATAGTGAAAAGACAAAGTCAGAAATAGAGAAAAGACAAAGTCAGAAATAGGCTGAAAGTCAGACACACAGTAAAGACAAACTCAGAGAAATAGAGAAAAGACAAAGTCAGAGAAAGACAGAAACACAGAAAAGACAAAGTCAGAGAAATAGAGAAAAGACAAAATCAGAGAAATAGTGAAAAGAAAAAGTCAGAAATAGACAAAAGGCAAAGTCAGAAAAAGACAGAAAGTCAGAAACACAGAAAAGACAGAAAGTCAGAAACACAGAAAAGACAAAGTCAGAAAAAGACAGAACGTCAGAAATGGAGAAACGACAAACTCAGAGAAATAGAGAAAAGACGAAGTCAGAGAAATAGAGAAAAGACAAAGTCAGAAATAGAGAAAAGACAGATAGTCAGAAACACAGAAAAAACAAAGTCAGAGAAATAGAGAAAAGACAAAGTCAGAGAAATAGATAAAAGACAAAGTTAGAGAAATAGTGAAAAGACAAAGTCAGAAATAGAGAAAAGACAAAGTCAGAAAAAGACTGAAAGTCAGACACACAGAAAAGACAGAAAGTCAGAAAAAGACAGAAAGTCGGAAACACAGGAAAGACAGAAAGTCAGAAACACAGAAAAGACAAAGTCAGAAAAAGAGAAAAGACAAAGTCAGAAATAGAGAAAAGACAAACTCAGAGAAATAGAGAAACGACAAACTCAGAGAAATAGAGAAAAGACAAAGTCAGAAATAGAGAAAAGACAGAAAGTCAGAAACACAGAAAAGACAGAAAGTCAGAAACACAGAAATGACAAAGTTAGAAAAAGACAGAAAGCCAGAAATAGAGAAAAGACAAACTCAGAGAAATAGAGAAAAGACAAAGTCAGAGATATAGAGAAAAGACAAAGTCAGAAATAGAGAAAAGTCAGAAAGTCAGAAACACCGAAAAGACAAAGTCAGAGAAATAGAGAAAAGACAAAGTCTGAGAAATTGAGAAAAGACAAAGTCTGAAATAGAGAAAGGACAGAAAGTCAGAAACACTGAATAGACAAAGTCAGAAAAAGATTGCAAGTCATAAACACAGAAAAGACAAAGTCAGAAAAAGACAGAAAGTCAGAAACACAGAAAAGACAAAATCAGAAAAAGACAGAAAGTCAGAAACACAGAAAAGACAGTCAGAAAAAGACTGAAAGTCAGAAACACAGAAAAGACAAAGTCAGAAAAAGACTGAAAGTCAGAAACACAGAAAGACAGAAAGTCAGAAAAAGACAGAAAGTCGGAAACACAGGAAAGACAGAAAGTCAGAAACACAGAAAAGACAAAGTCAGAAAAAGAGAAAAGACAAACTCAGAGAAATAGAGAAACGACAAAGTCAGAGAAATAGAGAAAAGACAAAGTCAGAAATAGAGAAAAGAGAGAAAGTCAGAAACACAGAAAAGACAGAAAGTCAGAAACACAGAAATGACAAAGTTAGAAAAAGACAGAAAGCAAGAAATAGAGAAAAGACAAACTCAGAAAAATAGAGAAAAGACAAAGTCAGAGAAATAGAGAAAAGACAAAGTCAGAAATAGAGAAAAGTCAGAAAGTCAGAAACACCGAAAAGACAAAGTCAGAGAAATAGAGAAAAGACAAAGTCTGAGAAATTGAGAAAAGACAAAGTCAGAAATAGAGAAAGGACAGAAAGTCAGAAACACAGAATAGACAAAGTCAGAAAAAGATTGAAAGTCATAAACACAGAAAAGACAAAGTCAGAAAAAGACAGATAGTCAGAAACACAGAAAAGACAAAATCAGAAAAAGACAGAAAGTCAGAAACACAGAAAAGACAAAGTCAGAAAAAGACTGAAAGTCAGAAACACAGAAAAGACAGAAAGTCAGAAAAAGACAGAAAGTCAGAAACACAGAAAAGACAGAGTCAGAAATAGAGAAAAGACAGAAAGTCAGAAACACTGTCAAGACAAACTCAGAGAATAAGAGAAAAGACAAAGTCTGAGAAAGTCAGAAACACAGAAAAGACAAAGTCAGAGTAATAGAGAAAAGACAAAGTCAGAGAAATAGTGAAAAGACAAAGTCAGAAATAGAGAAAAGACAAAGTCAGAAAAAGACTGAAAGTCAGACACACAGAAAAGACAGAAAGACAGAAAAAGACAGAAAGTCGGAAACACAGGAAAGACAGAAAGTCAGAAACACAGAAAAGACAAAGTCAGAAAAAGAGAAAAGACACAGTCTGAAATAGAGAAAAGACAAACTCAGAGAAATAGAGAAATGACAAATTCAGAAATAGAGAAAAGACAGAAAGTCAGAAACACAGAATAGACAAAGTCAGAAAAAGATTGAAAGTCAGAAACACAGAAAAGACAGAAAGTCAGAAAAAGACAGAAAGTCAGAAACACAGAAAAGACAAAGTCAGAAAAAGACAGAAAGTCAGAAATTCAGAAAAGGCAAAGTCAGAAAAAGACAGAAAGTCAGAAACACAGAAAAGACAGAAAGTCAGAAACACAGAAAAGGCAAAGTCAGAAAAAGACAGAAAGTCAGAAATAGAGAAAAGACAAACTCAGAGAAATAGAGAAAAGACAAAGTCACAGAAATAGAGAAAAGACAAAGTCAGAAATAGAGAAAAGACAAAGTCAGAAAAAGACTGAAAGTCAGACACACAGTAAAGACAAACTCAGAGAAATAGAGAAAAGACAAAGTCAGAGAAAGACAGAAACACAGAAAAGACAAAGTCAGAGAAATAAAGAAAGGACAAAGTCAGAGAAATAGTGAAAAGAAAAAGTCAGAAATAGACAAAAGACAAAGTCAGAAAAAGACAGAAAGTCAGAAACACAGAAAAGACAGAAAGTCAGAAACACAGAGAAGACAAAGTCAGAAAAAGACAGAAAGTCAGAAATAGAGAAAAGACAAACTCAGAGAAATAGAGAAAAGACAAAGTCAGAGAAATAGAGAAAAGACAAAGTCAGAAATAGAGAAAAGACAGATAGTCAGAAACACAGAAAAAACAAAGTCAGAGAAATAGAGAAAAGACAAAGTCAGAGAAATAGATAAAAGACAAAGTCAGAGAAATAGTGAAAAGACAAAGTTAGAAATAGAGAAAAGGCAAAGTCAGAAAAAGACTGAAAGTCAGACACACAGAAAAGACAGAAAGTCAGAAAAAGACAGAAAGTCAGAACCACAGAAAAGACAGAAAGTCAGAAAAAGACAGAAAGTCAGAACCACAGAAAAGACAGAGTCAGAAATAGAGAAAAGACTGAAAGTCAGAAACACAGAAAAGACAAAGTCAGAAAAAGACAGAAAGTCGGAAACACAGGAAAGACAGAAAGTCAGAAACACAGAAAAGACAAAGTCAGAAAAAGAGAAAAGACAAAGTCAGAAATAGAGAAAAGACAAACTCAGAGAAATAGAGAAACGACAAAGTCAGAGAAATAGATAAAAGACAAAGTCAGAGAAATAGTGAAAAGACAAAGTCAGAAATAGAGAAAAGACAAAGTCAGAAATAGGCTGAAAGTCAGACACACAGTAAAGACAAACTCAGAGAAATAGAGAAAAGACAAAGTCAGAGAAAGACAGAAACACAGAAAAGACAAAGTCAGAGAAATAGAGAAAAGACAAAATCAGAGAAATAGTGAAAAGAAAAAGTCAGAAATAGACAAAAGGCAAAGTCAGAAAAAGACAGAAAGTCAGAAACACAGAAAAGACAGAAAGTCAGAAACACAGAAAAGACAAAGTCAGAAAAAGACAGAACGTCAGAAATGGAGAAACGACAAACTCAGAGAAATAGAGAAAAGACGAAGTCAGAGAAATAGAGAAAAGACAAAGTCAGAAATAGAGAAAAGACAGATAGTCAGAAACACAGAAAAAACAAAGTCAGAGAAATAGAGAAAAGACAAAGTCAGAGAAATAGATAAAAGACAAAGTTAGAGAAATAGTGAAAAGACAAAGTCAGAAATAGAGAAAAGACAAAGTCAGAAAAAGACTGAAAGTCAGACACACAGAAAAGACAGAAAGTCAGAAAAAGACAGAAAGTCGGAAACACAGGAAAGACAGAAAGTCAGAAACACAGAAAAGACAAAGTCAGAAAAAGAGAAAAGACAAAGTCAGAAATAGAGAAAAGACAAACTCAGAGAAATAGAGAAACGACAAACTCAGAGAAATAGAGAAAAGACAAAGTCAGAAATAGAGAAAAGACAGAAAGTCAGAAACACAGAAAAGACAGAAAGTCAGAAACACAGAAATGACAAAGTTAGAAAAAGACAGAAAGCCAGAAATAGAGAAAAGACAAACTCAGAGAAATAGAGAAAAGACAAAGTCAGAGATATAGAGAAAAGACAAAGTCAGAAATAGAGAAAAGTCAGAAAGTCAGAAACACCGAAAAGACAAAGTCAGAGAAATAGAGAAAAGACAAAGTCTGAGAAATTGAGAAAAGACAAAGTCTGAAATAGAGAAAGGACAGAAAGTCAGAAACACTGAATAGACAAAGTCAGAAAAAGATTGCAAGTCATAAACACAGAAAAGACAAAGTCAGAAAAAGACAGAAAGTCAGAAACACAGAAAAGACAAAATCAGAAAAAGACAGAAAGTCAGAAACACAGAAAAGACAGTCAGAAAAAGACTGAAAGTCAGAAACACAGAAAAGACAAAGTCAGAAAAAGACTGAAAGTCAGAAACACAGAAAGACAGAAAGTCAGAAAAAGACAGAAAGTCAGAACCACAGAAAAAACAGAAAGTCAGAACCACAGAAAAGACAGAGTCAGAAATATAGAAAAGACAGAAAGTCAGAAACACAGTCAAGACAAACTCAGAGAAATAGAGAAAAGACAAAGTCTGAGAAAGTCAGAAACACAGAAAAGACAAAGTCAGAGAAATAGAGAAAAGACAAAGTCAGAGAAATAGTGAAAAGACAAAGTCAGAAATAGAGAAAAGACAAAGTCAGAAAAAGACTGAAAGTCAGACACACAGAAAAGACAGAAAGACAGAAAAAGACAGAAAGTCGGAAACACAGGAAAGACAGAAAGTCAGAAACACAGAAAAGACAAAGTCAGAAAAAGAGAAAAGACAAAGTCAGAAATAGAGAAAAGACAAACTCAGAGAAAGAGAGAAATGACAAAGTCAGAGAAATAGAGAAAAGACAAAGTCAGAAATAGAGAAAAGACAGAAAGTCAGAAACACAGAAAAGACAGAAAGTCAGAAACACAGAAATGACAAAGTCAGGAAAAGACAGAAAGCCAGAAATAGAGAAAAGACAAACTCAGAGAAATAGAGAAAAGACAAAGTCAGAGAAATAGAGAAAAGACAAAGTCAGAAATAGAGAAAAGACAGAAAGTCAGAAACACCGAAAAGTCAAAGTCAGAGAAATAGAGAAAAGACAAAGTTTGAGAAATTGAGAAAAGACAAAGTCAGAAATAGAGAAAGGACAGAAAGTCAGAAACACAGTATAGACAAAGTCAGAAAAAGAATGAAAGTCAGAAACACAGAAAAGACAGAAAGTCAGAAAAAGACAGAAAGTCAGAAACACAGAAAAGACAAAGTCAGAAAAAGACAGAAAGTCAGAAACACAGAAAAGACAGAAAGTCAGAAAAAGACAGAAAGTCAGAACCACAGAAAAGACAGAAGGTCAGAAAAAGACAGAAAGTCACAACCACAGAAAAGACAGAGTCAGAAATAGAGAAAAGACAGAAAGTCAGAAACACAGCAAAGACAAAGTCAGAAAAAAACAGAAAGTCAGAAATTCAGAAAAGACAAAGTCAGAAAAAGACAGAAAGTCAGAAACACAGAAAAGACAGAAAGTCAGAAACACAGAAAAGACAAAGTCAGAAAAAGACAGAAAGTCAGAAATAGAGAAAAGACAAACTCAGAGAAACAGAGAAAAGACAAGGTCATAGAAATAGAGAAAAGACAAAGTCAGAAATAGAGAAAAGACAGATATTCAGAAACACAGAAAAGACAAAGCCAGAGCAATAGAGAAAAGACAAAGTCAAAGAAATAGATAAAAGACAAGGTCAGAAATAGAGAAAAGACAGATAGTCAGAAGCACAGAAAAGACAAACTCAGAGAAATAGAGAAAAGACAAAAACAGAGAAATAGAGAAAAGACAAAGTCAGAAATAGAGAAAAGACAGAAAGTCAGAAACACAGAAAAGACAAAGTCAGAAAAAGACTGAAAGTCAGAAACACAGAAAAGACAGAAAGTCAGAAAAAGACAGAAAGTCAGAACCACAGAAAAGACAGAAAGTCAGAAAAAGACAGAAAGTCAGAAACACAGAAAAGACAGAGTCAGAAATAGAGAAAAGACTGAAAGTCAGAAACACAGAATAGACAAAGTCAGAAAAAGATTGCAAGTCATAAACACAGAAAAGACAAAGTCAGAAAAAGACTGAAAGTCAGAAACACAGAAAGACAGAAAGTCAGAAAAAGACAGAAAGTCAGAACCACAGAAAAAACAGAAAGTCAGAACCACAGAAAAGACAGAGTCAGAAATATAGAAAAGACAGAAAGTCAGAAACACAGAAAAGACAAAATCAGAAAAAGACAGAAAGTCAGAAACACAGAAAAGACAGTCAGAAAAAGACTGAAAGTCAGAAACACAGAAAAGACAAAGTCAGAAAAAGACTGAAAGTCAGAAACACAGAAAGACAGAAAGTCAGAAAAAGACAGAAAGTCAGAACCACAGAAAAAACAGAAAGTCAGAACCACAGAAAAGACAGAGTCAGAAATATAGAAAAGACAGAAAGTCAGAAACACAGTCAAGACAAATTCAGAGAAATAGAGAAAAGACAAAGTCTGAGAAAGTCAGAAACACAGAAAAGACAAAGTCAGAGAAATAGAGAAAAGACAAAGTCAGAGAAATAGTGAAAAGACAAAGTCAGAAATAGAGAAAAGACAAAGTCAGAAAAAGACTGAAAGTCAGACACACAGAAAAGACAGAAAGACAGAAAAAGACAGAAAGTCGGAAACACAGGAAAGACAGAAAGTCAGAAACACAGAAAAGACAAAGTCAGAAAAAGAGAAAAGACAAAGTCAGAAATAGAGAAAAGACAAACTCAGAGAAAGAGAGAAATGACAAAGTCAGAGAAATAGAGAAAAGACAAAGTCAGAAATAGAGAAAAGACAGAAAGTCAGAAACACAGAAAAGACAGAAAGTCAGAAACACAGAAATGACAAAGTCAGGAAAAGACAGAAAGCCAGAAATAGAGAAAAGACAAACTCAGAGAAATAGAGAAAAGACAAAGTCAGAGAAATAGAGAAAAGACAAAGTCAGAAATAGAGAAAAGACAGAAAGTCAGAAACACCGAAAAGTCAAAGTCAGAGAAATAGAGAAAAGACAAAGTTTGAGAAATTGAGAAAAGACAAAGTCAGAAATAGAGAAAGGACAGAAAGTCAGAAACACAGTATAGACAAAGTCAGAAAAAGAATGAAAGTCAGAAACACAGAAAAGACAGAAAGTCAGAAAAAGACAGAAAGTCAGAAACACAGAAAAGACAAAGTCAGAAAAAGACAGAAAGTCAGAAACACAGAAAAGACAGAAAGTCAGAAAAAGACAGAAAGTCAGAACCACAGAAAAGACAGAAGGTCAGAAAAAGACAGAAAGTCACAACCACAGAAAAGACAGAGTCAGAAATAGAGAAAAGACAGAAAGTCAGAAACACAGCAAAGACAAAGTCAGAAAAAAACAGAAAGTCAGAAATTCAGAAAAGACAAAGTCAGAAAAAGACAGAAAGTCAGAAACACAGAAAAGACAGAAAGTCAGAAACACAGAAAAGACAAAGTCAGAAAAAGACAGAACGTCAGAAATGGAGAAACGACAAACTCAGAGAAATAGAGAAAAGACGAAGTCAGAGAAATAGAGAAAAGACAAAGTCAGAAATAGAGAAAAGACAGATAGTCAGAAACACAGAAAAAACAAAGTCAGAGAAATAGAGAAAAGACAAAGTCAGAGAAATAGATAAAAGACAAAGTTAGAGAAATAGTGAAAAGACAAAGTCAGAAATAGAGAAAAGACAAAGTCAGAAAAAGACTGAAAGTCAGACACACAGAAAAGACAGAAAGTCAGAAAAAGACAGAAAGTCGGAAACACAGGAAAGACAGAAAGTCAGAAACACAGAAAAGACAAAGTCAGAAAAAGAGAAAAGACAAAGTCAGAAATAGAGAAAAGACAAACTCAGAGAAATAGAGAAACGACAAACTCAGAGAAATAGAGAAAAGACAAAGTCAGAAATAGAGAAAAGACAGAAAGTCAGAAACACAGAAAAGACAGAAAGTCAGAAACACAGAAATGACAAAGTTAGAAAAAGACAGAAAGCCAGAAATAGAGAAAAGACAAACTCAGAGAAATAGAGAAAAGACAAAGTCAGAGATATAGAGAAAAGACAAAGTCAGAAATAGAGAAAAGTCAGAAAGTCAGAAACACCGAAAAGACAAAGTCAGAGAAATAGAGAAAAGACAAAGTCTGAGAAATTGAGAAAAGACAAAGTCTGAAATAGAGAAAGGACAGAAAGTCAGAAACACAGAATAGACAAAGTCAGAAAAAGATTGCAAGTCATAAACACAGAAAAGACAAAGTCAGAAAAAGACAGAAAGTCAGAAACACAGAAAAGACAAAATCAGAAAAAGACAGAAAGTCAGAAACACAGAAAAGACAGTCAGAAAAAGACTGAAAGTCAGAAACACAGAAAAGACAAAGTCAGAAAAAGACTGAAAGTCAGAAACACAGAAAGACAGAAAGTCAGAAAAAGACAGAAAGTCAGAACCACAGAAAAAACAGAAAGTCAGAACCACAGAAAAGACAGAGTCAGAAATATAGAAAAGACAGAAAGTCAGAAACACAGTCAAGACAAACTCAGAGAAATAGAGAAAAGACAAAGTCTGAGAAAGTCAGAAACACAGAAAAGACAAAGTCAGAGAAATAGAGAAAAGACAAAGTCAGAGAAATAGTGAAAAGACAAAGTCAGAAATAGAGAAAAGACAAAGTCAGAAAAAGACTGAAAGTCAGACACACAGAAAAGACAGAAAGACAGAAAAAGACAGAAAGTCGGAAACACAGGAAAGACAGAAAGTCAGAAACACAGAAAAGACAAAGTCAGAAAAAGAGAAAAGACAAAGTCAGAAATAGAGAAAAGACAAACTCAGAGAAAGAGAGAAATGACAAAGTCAGAGAAATAGAGAAAAGACAAAGTCAGAAATAGAGAAAAGACAGAAAGTCAGAAACACAGAAAAGACAGAAAGTCAGAAACACAGAAATGACAAAGTCAGGAAAAGACAGAAAGCCAGAAATAGAGAAAAGACAAACTCAGAGAAATAGAGAAAAGACAAAGTCAGAGAAATAGAGAAAAGACAAAGTCAGAAATAGAGAAAAGACAGAAAGTCAGAAACACCGAAAAGTCAAAGTCAGAGAAATAGAGAAAAGACAAAGTTTGAGAAATTGAGAAAAGACAAAGTCAGAAATAGAGAAAGGACAGAAAGTCAGAAACACAGTATAGACAAAGTCAGAAAAAGAATGAAAGTCAGAAACACAGAAAAGACAGAAAGTCAGAAAAAGACAGAAAGTCAGAAACACAGAAAAGACAAAGTCAGAAAAAGACAGAAAGTCAGAAACACAGAAAAGACAGAAAGTCAGAAAAAGACAGAAAGTCAGAACCACAGAAAAGACAGAAGGTCAGAAAAAGACAGAAAGTCACAACCACAGAAAAGACAGAGTCAGAAATAGAGAAAAGACAGAAAGTCAGAAACACAGCAAAGACAAAGTCAGAAAAAAACAGAAAGTCAGAAATTCAGAAAAGACAAAGTCAGAAAAAGACAGAAAGTCAGAAATAGAGAAAAGACAAACTCAGAGAAACAGAGAAAAGACAAGGTCATAGAAATAGAGAAAAGACAAAGTCAGAAATAGAGAAAAGACAGATATTCAGAAACACAGAAAAGACAAAGCCAGAGCAATAGAGAAAAGACAAAGTCAAAGAAATAGATAAAAGACAAAGTCAGAAATAGAGAAAAGACAGATAGTCAGAAGCACAGAAAAGACAAACTCAGAGAAATAGAGAAAAGACAAAAACAGAGAAATAGAGAAAAGACAAAGTCAGAAATAGAGAAAAGACAGAAAGTCAGAAACACAGAAAAGACAAAGTCAGAAAAAGACTGAAAGTCAGAAACACAGAAAAGACAGAAAGTCAGAAAAAGACAGAAAGTCAGAACCACAGAAAAGACAGAAAGTCAGAAAAAGACAGAAAGTCAGAAACACAGAAAAGACAGAGTCAGAAATAGAGAAAAGACTGAAAGTCAGAAACACAGAATAGACAAAGTCAGAAAAAGATTGCAAGTCATAAACACAGAAAAGACAAAGTCAGAAAAAGACTGAAAGTCAGAAACACAGAAAGACAGAAAGTCAGAAAAAGACAGAAAGTCAGAACCACAGAAAAAACAGAAAGTCAGAACCACAGAAAAGACAGAGTCAGAAATATAGAAAAGACAGAAAGTCAGAAACACAGAAAAGACAAAATCAGAAAAAGACAGAAAGTCAGAAACACAGAAAAGACAGTCAGAAAAAGACTGAAAGTCAGAAACACAGAAAAGACAAAGTCAGAAAAAGACTGAAAGTCAGAAACACAGAAAGACAGAAAGTCAGAAAAAGACAGAAAGTCAGAACCACAGAAAAAACAGAAAGTCAGAACCACAGAAAAGACAGAGTCAGAAATATAGAAAAGACAGAAAGTCAGAAACACAGTCAAGACAAACTCAGAGAAATAGAGAAAAGACAAAGTCTGAGAAAGTCAGAAACACAGAAAAGACAAAGTCAGAGAAATAGAGAAAAGACAAAGTCAGAGAAATAGTGAAAAGACAAAGTCAGAAATAGAGAAAAGACAAAGTCAGAAAAAGACTGAAAGTCAGACACACAGAAAAGACAGAAAGACAGAAAAAGACAGAAAGTCGGAAACACAGGAAAGACAGAAAGTCAGAAACACAGAAAAGACAAAGTCAGAAAAAGAGAAAAGACAAAGTCAGAAATAGAGAAAAGACAAACTCAGAGAAAGAGAGAAATGACAAAGTCAGAGAAATAGAGAAAAGACAAAGTCAGAAATAGAGAAAAGACAGAAAGTCAGAAACACAGAAAAGACAGAAAGTCAGAAACACAGAAATGACAAAGTCAGGAAAAGACAGAAAGCCAGAAATAGAGAAAAGACAAACTCAGAGAAATAGAGAAAAGACAAAGTCAGAGAAATAGAGAAAAGACAAAGTCAGAAATAGAGAAAAGACAGAAAGTCAGAAACACCGAAAAGTCAAAGTCAGAGAAATAGAGAAAAGACAAAGTTTGAGAAATTGAGAAAAGACAAAGTCAGAAATAGAGAAAGGACAGAAAGTCAGAAACACAGTATAGACAAAGTCAGAAAAAGAATGAAAGTCAGAAACACAGAAATGACAGAAAGTCAGAAAAAGACAGAAAGTCAGAAACACAGAAAAGACAAAGTCAGAAAAAGACAGAAAGTCAGAAACACAGAAAAGACAGAAAGTCAGAAAAAGACAGAAAGTCAGAACCACAGAAAAGACAGAAGGTCAGAAAAAGACAGAAAGTCACAACCACAGAAAAGACAGAGTCAGAAATAGAGAAAAGACAGAAAGTCAGAAACACAGCAAAGACAAAGTCAGAAAAAAACAGAAAGTCAGAAATTCAGAAAAGACAAAGTCAGAAAAAGACAGAAAGTCAGAAACACAGAAAAGACAGAAAGTCAGAAACACAGAAAAGACAAAGTCAGAAAAAGACAGAAAGTCAGAAATAGAGAAAAGACAAACTCAGAGAAACAGAGAAAAGACAAGGTCATAGAAATAGAGAAAAGACAAAGTCAGAAATAGAGAAAAGACAGATATTCAGAAACACAGAAAAGACAAAGCCAGAGCAATAGAGAAAAGACAAAGTCAAAGAAATAGATAAAAGACAAAGTCAGAAATAGAGAAAAGACAGATAGTCAGAAGCACAGAAAAGACAAACTCAGAGAAATAGAGAAAAGACAAAAACAGAGAAATAGAGAAAAGACAAAGTCAGAAATAGAGAAAAGACAGAAAGTCAGAAACACAGAAAAGACAAAGTCAGAAAAAGACTGAAAGTCAGAAACACAGAAAAGACAGAAAGTCAGAAAAAGACAGAAAGTCAGAACCACAGAAAAGACAGAAAGTCAGAAAAAGACAGAAAGTCAGAAACACAGAAAAGACAGAGTCAGAAATAGAGAAAAGACTGAAAGTCAGAAACACAGAAAAGACAAAGTCAGAAAAAGACTGAAAGTCAGAAACACAGGAAAGACAAAGTCAGAAAAAGACTGAATGTCAGAAACACAGAAAAGACAGAAAGTCAGAAAAAGACATAAAGTCAGAACCACAGAAAAGACAGAGTCAGAAATAGAGAAAAGACAGAAAGTCAGAAACACAGTAAAGACAAACTCATAGAAATAGAGAAAAGACAAATTCAGAGAAAGTCAGAAACACAGAAAAGACAAAGTCAGAAAAAGAGAAAAGACAAAGTCAGAAATAGAGAAAAGACAAACTCAGAGAAATAGAGAAATGACAAAGTCAGAGAAATAGAGAAAAGACAAAGTCAGAAATAGAGAAAAGACAGAAAGTCAGAAACACAGAAAAGATAGAAAGTCAGAAACACAGAAATGACAAAGTCAGAAAAAGACAGAAAGCCAGATATAGAGAAAAGACAAACTCAGAGAAATAGAGAAAAGACAAAGTCAGAAATAGAGAAAAGACAGAAAGTCAGAAACACCGAAAAGACAAAGTCAGAGAAATAGAGAAAAGACAAAGTTTGAGAAATTGAGAAAAGACAAAGTCAGAAATAGAGAAAGGACAGAAAGTCAGAAACACAGTATAGACAAAGTCAGAAAAAGATTGAAAGTCAGAAACACAGAAAAGACAGAAAGTCAGAAAAAGACAGAAAGTCAGAACCACAGAAAAGACAGAAAGTCAGAAAAAGACAGAAAGTCAGAACCACAGAAAAGACAAAGTCAGAAAAAGACTGAAAGTCAGAAACACAGCAAAGATAAAGTCAGAAAAAGACAGAAAGTCAGAAATTCAGAAAAGACAAAGTCAGAAAAAGACAGAAAGCCAGATATAGAGAAAAGACAAACTCAGAGAAATAGAGAAAAGACAAAGTCAGAAATAGAGAAAAGACAGAAAGTCAGAAACACCGAAAAGACAAAGTCAGAGAAATAGAGAAAAGACAAAGTTTGAGAAATTGAGAAAAGACAAAGTCAGAAATAGAGAAAGGACAGAAAGTCAGAAACACAGTATAGACAAAGTCAGAAAAAGACTGAAAGTCAGAAACACAGAAAAGACAGAAAGTCAGAAAAAGACAGAAAGTCAGAAACACAGAAAAGACAAAGTCAGAAAAAGACAGAAAGTCAGAAACACAGAAAAGACAAAGTCAGAAAAAGACAGAAAGTCAGAAACACACAAAAGACAAAGTCAGAAAAAGACTGAAAGTCAGAAACACAGAAAAGACAGAAAGTCAGAAAAAGACAGAAAGTCAGAACCACAGAAAAGACAGAAAGTCAGAAAAAGACAGAAAGTCAGAACCACAGAAAAGACAAAGTCAGAAAAAGACTGAAAGTCAGAAACACAGCAAAGATAAAGTCAGAAAAAGACAGAAAGTCAGAAATTGAGAAAAGACAAAGTCAGAAAAAGACAGAAAGTCAGAAACACAGAAAAGACAGAAAGTCAGAAACACAGAAAAGACAAAGTCAGAAAAAGACAGAAAGTCAGAAATAGAGAAAAGACAAACTCAGAGAAATAGAGAAAAGACAAGGTCAGAGAAATAGATAAAAGACAAAGTCAGAAATAGAGAAAAGACAGATAGTCAGAAGCACAGAAAAGACAAACTCAGCGAAATAGAGAAAAGACAAAAACAGAGAAATAGAGAAAAGACTGAAAGTCAGAAATAGAGAAAAGACAGAAAGTTAAAAACACAGAAAAGAAAAAGTCAGAGAAAGACTGAAAGTCAGAAACACAGAAAAGACAGAAAGTCAGAAAAAGACAGAAAGTCAGAACCACAGAAAAGACAGAAAGTCAGAAAAAGACAGAAAGTCAGAACCACAGAAAAGACAGAGTCAGAAATAGAGAAAAGACTGAAAGTCAGAAACACAGAAAAGACAAAGTCAGAAAAAGACTGAAAGTCAGAAACACAGGAAAGACAAAGTCAGAAAAAGACTGAAAGTCAGAAACACAGAAAAGACAGAAAGTCAGAAAAAGACAGAAAGTCAGAACCACAGAAAAGACAGAAAGTCAGAAGAAGACAGAAAGTCAGAACCACAGAAAAGACAGATTCAGAAATAGAGAAAAGACAGAAAATCAGAAACACAGTAAAGACAAACTCATAGAAATAGAGAAAAGACAAATTCAGAGAAAGTCAGAAACACAGAAAAGACAAAGTCAGAAAAAGAGAAAAGACAAAGTCAGAAATAGAGAAAAGACAAACTCAGAGAAATAGAGAAATGACAAAGTCAGAGAAATAGAGAAAAGACAAAGTCAGAAATAGAGAAAAGACAGAAAGTCAGAAACACAGAAAAGATAGAAAGTCAGAAACACAGAAATGACAAAGTCAGAAAAAGACAGAAAGCCAGATATAGAGAAAAGACAAACTCAGAGAAATAGAGAAAAGACAAAGTCAGAAATAGAGAAAAGACAGAAAGTCAGAAACACCGAAAAGACAAAGTCAGAGAAATAGAGAAAAGACAAAGTTTGAGAAATTGAGAAAAGACAAAGTCAGAAATAGAGAAAGGACAGAAAGTCAGAAACACAGTATAGACAAAGTCAGAAAAAGATTGAAAGTCAGAAACACAGAAAAGACAGAAAGTCAGAAAAAGACAGAAAGTCAGAAACACAGAAAAGACAAAGTCAGAAAAAGACAGAAAGTCAGAAACACAGAAAAGACAAAGTCAGAAAAAGACAGAAAGTCAGAAACACACAAAAGACAAAGTCAGAAAAAGACTGAAAGTCAGAAACACAGAAAAGACAGAAAGTCAGAAAAAGACAGAAAGTCAGAACCACAGAAAAGACAGAAAGTCAGAAAAAGACAGAAAGTCAGAACCACAGAAAAGACAAAGTCAGAAAAAGACTGAAAGTCAGAAACACAGCAAAGATAAAGTCAGAAAAAGACAGAAAGTCAGAAATTCAGAAAAGACAAAGTCAGAAAAAGACAGAAAGTCAGAAACACAGAAAAGACAGAAAGTCAGAAACACAGAAAAGACAAAGTCAGAAAAAGACAGAAAGTCAGAAATAGAGAAAAGACAAACTCAGAGAAATAGAGAAAAGACAAGGTCAGAGAAATAGATAAAAGACAAAGTCAGAAATAGAGAAAAGACAGATAGTCAGAAGCACAGAAAAGACAAACTCAGCGAAATAGAGAAAAGACAAAAACAGAGAAATAGAGAAAAGACTGAAAGTCAGAAATAGAGAAAAGACAGAAAGTTAAAAACACAGAAAAGAAAAAGTCAGAGAAAGACTGAAAGTCAGAAACACAGAAAAGACAGAAAGTCAGAAAAAGACAGAAAGTCAGAACCACAGAAAAGACAGAAAGTCAGAAAAAGACAGAAAGTCAGAACCACAGAAAAGACAGAGTCAGAAATAGAGAAAAGACTGAAAGTCAGAAACACAGGAAAGACAAAGTCAGAAAAAGACTGAAAGTCAGAAACACAGAAAAGACAGAAAGTCAGAAAAAGACAGAAAGTCAGAACCACAGAAAAGACAGAAAGTCAGAAGAAGACAGAAAGTCAGAACCACAGAAAAGACAGATTCAGAAATAGAGAAAAGACAGAAAATCAGAAACACAGTAAAGACAAACTCATAGAAATAGAGAAAAGACAAATTCAGAGAAAGTCAGAAACACAGAAAAGACAGTCAGAGAAATAGAGAAAAGACAAAGTCAGAGAAATCGTGAAAAGACAACGTCAGAAATAGAGAAAAGACTGAAAGTCAGAAACACAGAAAAGACAAAGTCAGAAAAAGACTGAAAGTCAGAAACACAGGAAAGACAAAGTCAGAAAATAACTGAAAGTCAGAAACACAGAAAAGACAAAGTCAGAAAAAGACAGAAAGTCAGAAATAGAGAAAAGACAAACTCAGAGAAACAGAGAAAAGACAAGGTCAGAGAAATAGAGAAAAGACACAGTCAGAAATAGAGAAAAGACAGATAGTCAGAAGCACAGAAAAGACAAACTCAGAGAAATAGAGAAAAGACAAAAACAGAGAAATAGAGAAAAGACAAAGTCAGAAATAGAGAAAAGACAGAAAGTCAGAAACACAGAAAAGACAAAGTCAGAAAAAGACTGAAAGTCAGAAACACAGAAAAGACAGAAAGTCAGAAAAAGACAGAAAGTCAGAACCACAGAAAAGACAGAAAGTCAGAAAAAGACAGAAAGTCAGAACCACAGAAAAGACAGAGTCAGAAATAGAGAAAAGACTGAAAGTCAGAAACACAGAAAAGACAAAGTCAGAAAAAGACTGAAAGTCAGAAACACAGGAAAGACAAAGTCAGAAAAAGACAGAAAGTCAGAAACACAGAAAAGACAGAAAGTCAGAAAAAGACAGAAAGTCAGAACCACAGAAAAGACAGAAAGTCAGAAGAAGACAGAAAGTCAGAACCACAGAAAAGACAGAGTCAGAAATAGAGAAAAGACAGAAAGTCAGAAACACAGTAAAGACAAACTCATAGAAATAGAGAAAAGACAAATTCAGAGAAAGTCAGAAACACAGAAAAGACAAAGTCAGAAAAAGAGAAAAGACAAAGTCAGAAATAGAGAAAAGACAAACTCAGTGAAATCGAGAAATGACAAAGTCAGAGAAATAGAGAAAAGACAAAGTCAGAAATAGAGAAAAGACAGAAAGTCAGAAACACAGAAAAGACAGAAAGTCAGAAACACAGAAATGACAAAGTCAGAAAAAGACAGAAAGACAGAAATAGAGAAAAGACAAACTCAGAGAAATAGTGAAAAGACAAAGTCAGAAATAGAGAAAAGACAGAAAGTCAGAAACACCGAAAAGACAAAGTCAGAGAAATAGAGAAAAGACAAAGTTTGAGAAATTGAGAAAAGACAAAGTCAGAAATAGAGAAAGGACAGAAAGTCAGAAACACAGTATAGACAAAGTCAGAAAAAGATTGAAAGTCAGAAACACAGAAAAGACAAAGTCAGAAAAAGACAGAAAGTCAGAAACACAGAAAAGACAAAGTCAGAAAAAGACAGAAAGTCAGAAACACAGAAAAGACAAAGTCAGAAAAAGACAGAAAGTCAGAAACACAGAAAAGACAAAGTCAGAAAAAGACTGAAAGTCAGAAACACACAAAAGACAAAGTCAGAAAAAGACTGAAAGTCAGAAACACAGAAAAGACAGAAAGTCAGAAAACGACAGAAAGTCAGAACCACAGAAAAGACAGAAAGACAGAAAAAGACAGAAAGTCAGAACCACAGAAAAGACAGAAAGTCAGAAGAAGACAGAAAGTCAGAACCACAGAAAAGACAGAGTCAGAAATAGAGAAAAGACAGAAAGTCAGAAACACCGAAAAGACAAAGTCAGAGAAATAGAGAAAAGACAAAGTTTGAGAAATTGAGAAAAGACAAAGTCAGAAATAGAGAAAGGACAGAAAGTCAGAAACACAGTATAGACAAAGTCAGAAAAAGATTGAAAGTCAGAAACACAGAAAAGACAGAAAGTCAGAAAAAGACAGAAAGTCAGAACCACAGAAAAGACAGAAAGTCAGAAAAAGACAGAAAGTCAGAACCACAGAAAAGACAAAGTCAGAAAAAGACTGAAAGTCAGAAACACAGCAAAGATAAAGTCAGAAAAAGACAGAAAGTCAGAAATTCAGAAAAGACAAAGTCAGAAAAAGACAGAAAGCCAGATATAGAGAAAAGACAAACTCAGAGAAATAGAGAAAAGACAAAGTCAGAAATAGAGAAAAGACAGAAAGTCAGAAACACCGAAAAGACAAAGTCAGAGAAATAGAGAAAAGACAAAGTTTGAGAAATTGAGAAAAGACAAAGTCAGAAATAGAGAAAGGACAGAAAGTCAGAAACACAGTATAGACAAAGTCAGAAAAAGACTGAAAGTCAGAAACACAGAAAAGACAGAAAGTCAGAAAAAGACAGAAAGTCAGAAACACAGAAAAGACAAAGTCAGAAAAAGACAGAAAGTCAGAAACACAGAAAAGACAAAGTCAGAAAAAGACAGAAAGTCAGAAACACACAAAAGACAAAGTCAGAAAAAGACTGAAAGTCAGAAACACAGAAAAGACAGAAAGTCAGAAAAAGACAGAAAGTCAGAACCACAGAAAAGACAGAAAGTCAGAAAAAGACAGAAAGTCAGAACCACAGAAAAGACAAAGTCAGAAAAAGACTGAAAGTCAGAAACACAGCAAAGATAAAGTCAGAAAAAGACAGAAAGTCAGAAATTGAGAAAAGACAAAGTCAGAAAAAGACAGAAAGTCAGAAACACAGAAAAGACAGAAAGTCAGAAACACAGAAAAGACAAAGTCAGAAAAAGACAGAAAGTCAGAAATAGAGAAAAGACAAACTCAGAGAAATAGAGAAAAGACAAGGTCAGAGAAATAGATAAAAGACAAAGTCAGAAATAGAGAAAAGACAGATAGTCAGAAGCACAGAAAAGACAAACTCAGCGAAATAGAGAAAAGACAAAAACAGAGAAATAGAGAAAAGACTGAAAGTCAGAAATAGAGAAAAGACAGAAAGTTAAAAACACAGAAAAGAAAAAGTCAGAGAAAGACTGAAAGTCAGAAACACAGAAAAGACAGAAAGTCAGAAAAAGACAGAAAGTCAGAACCACAGAAAAGACAGAAAGTCAGAAAAAGACAGAAAGTCAGAACCACAGAAAAGACAGAGTCAGAAATAGAGAAAAGACTGAAAGTCAGAAACACAGAAAAGACAAAGTCAGAAAAAGACTGAAAGTCAGAAACACAGGAAAGACAAAGTCAGAAAAAGACTGAAAGTCAGAAACACAGAAAAGACAGAAAGTCAGAAAAAGACAGAAAGTCAGAACCACAGAAAAGACAGAAAGTCAGAAGAAGACAGAAAGTCAGAACCACAGAAAAGACAGATTCAGAAATAGAGAAAAGACAGAAAATCAGAAACACAGTAAAGACAAACTCATAGAAATAGAGAAAAGACAAATTCAGAGAAAGTCAGAAACACAGAAAAGACAAAGTCAGAAAAAGAGAAAAGACAAAGTCAGAAATAGAGAAAAGACAAACTCAGAGAAATAGAGAAATGACAAAGTCAGAGAAATAGAGAAAAGACAAAGTCAGAAATAGAGAAAAGACAGAAAGTCAGAAACACAGAAAAGATAGAAAGTCAGAAACACAGAAATGACAAAGTCAGAAAAAGACAGAAAGCCAGATATAGAGAAAAGACAAACTCAGAGAAATAGAGAAAAGACAAAGTCAGAAATAGAGAAAAGACAGAAAGTCAGAAACACCGAAAAGACAAAGTCAGAGAAATAGAGAAAAGACAAAGTTTGAGAAATTGAGAAAAGACAAAGTCAGAAATAGAGAAAGGACAGAAAGTCAGAAACACAGTATAGACAAAGTCAGAAAAAGATTGAAAGTCAGAAACACAGAAAAGACAGAAAGTCAGAAAAAGACAGAAAGTCAGAAACACAGAAAAGACAAAGTCAGAAAAAGACAGAAAGTCAGAAACACAGAAAAGACAAAGTCAGAAAAAGACAGAAAGTCAGAAACACACAAAAGACAAAGTCAGAAAAAGACTGAAAGTCAGAAACACAGAAAAGACAGAAAGTCAGAAAAAGACAGAAAGTCAGAACCACAGAAAAGACAGAAAGTCAGAAAAAGACAGAAAGTCAGAACCACAGAAAAGACAAAGTCAGAAAAAGACTGAAAGTCAGAAACACAGCAAAGATAAAGTCAGAAAAAGACAGAAAGTCAGAAATTCAGAAAAGACAAAGTCAGAAAAAGACAGAAAGTCAGAAACACAGAAAAGACAGAAAGTCAGAAACACAGAAAAGACAAAGTCAGAAAAAGACAGAAAGTCAGAAATAGAGAAAAGACAAACTCAGAGAAATAGAGAAAAGACAAGGTCAGAGAAATAGATAAAAGACAAAGTCAGAAATAGAGAAAAGACAGATAGTCAGAAGCACAGAAAAGACAAACTCAGCGAAATAGAGAAAAGACAAAAACAGAGAAATAGAGAAAAGACTGAAAGTCAGAAATAGAGAAAAGACAGAAAGTTAAAAACACAGAAAAGAAAAAGTCAGAGAAAGACTGAAAGTCAGAAACACAGAAAAGACAGAAAGTCAGAAAAAGACAGAAAGTCAGAACCACAGAAAAGACAGAAAGTCAGAAAAAGACAGAAAGTCAGAACCACAGAAAAGACAGAGTCAGAAATAGAGAAAAGACAGAAAGTCAGAAACACAGGAAAGACAAAGTCAGAAAAAGACTGAAAGTCAGAAACACAGAAAAGACAGAAAGTCAGAAAAAGACAGAAAGTCAGAACCACAGAAAAGACAGAAAGTCAGAAGAAGACAGAAAGTCAGAACCACAGAAAAGACAGATTCAGAAATAGAGAAAAGACAGAAAATCAGAAACACAGTAAAGACAAACTCATAGAAATAGAGAAAAGACAAATTCAGAGAAAGTCAGAAACACAGAAAAGACAGTCAGAGAAATAGAGAAAAGACAAAGTCAGAGAAATCGTGAAAAGACAACGTCAGAAATAGAGAAAAGACTGAAAGTCAGAAACACAGAAAAGACAAAGTCAGAAAAAGACTGAAAGTCAGAAACACAGGAAAGACAAAGTCAGAAAATAACTGAAAGTCAGAAACACAGAAAAGACAAAGTCAGAAAAAGACAGAAAGTCAGAAATAGAGAAAAGACAAACTCAGAGAAACAGAGAAAAGACAAGGTCAGAGAAATAGAGAAAAGACACAGTCAGAAATAGAGAAAAGACAGATAGTCAGAAGCACAGAAAAGACAAACTCAGAGAAATAGAGAAAAGACAAAAACAGAGAAATAGAGAAAAGACAAAGTCAGAAATAGAGAAAAGACAGAAAGTCAGAAACACAGAAAAGACAAAGTCAGAAAAAGACTGAAAGTCAGAAACACAGAAAAGACAGAAAGTCAGAAAAAGACAGAAAGTCAGAACCACAGAAAAGACAGAAAGTCAGAAAAAGACAGAAAGTCAGAACCACAGAAAAGACAGAGTCAGAAATAGAGAAAAGACTGAAAGTCAGAAACACAGAAAAGACAAAGTCAGAAAAAGACTGAAAGTCAGAAACACAGGAAAGACAAAGTCAGAAAAAGACAGAAAGTCAGAAACACAGAAAAGACAGAAAGTCAGAAAAAGACAGAAAGTCAGAACCACAGAAAAGACAGAAAGTCAGAAGAAGACAGAAAGTCAGAACCACAGAAAAGACAGAGTCAGAAATAGAGAAAAGACAGAAAGTCAGAAACACAGTAAAGACAAACTCATAGAAATAGAGAAAAGACAAATTCAGAGAAAGTCAGAAACACAGAAAAGACAAAGTCAGAAAAAGAGAAAAGACAAAGTCAGAAATAGAGAAAAGACAAACTCAGAGAAATCGAGAAATGACAAAGTCAGAGAAATAGAGAAAAGACAAAGTCAGAAATAGAGAAAAGACAGAAAGTCAGAAACACAGAAAAGACAGAAAGTCAGAAACACAGAAATGACAAAGTCAGAAAAAGACAGAAAGACAGAAATAGAGAAAAGACAAACTCAGAGAAATAGTGAAAAGACAAAGTCAGAAATAGAGAAAAGACAGAAAGTCAGAAACACCGAAAAGACAAAGTCAGAGAAATAGAGAAAAGACAAAGTTTGAGAAATTGAGAAAAGACAAAGTCAGAAATAGAGAAAGGACAGAAAGTCAGAAACACAGTATAGACAAAGTCAGAAAAAGATTGAAAGTCAGAAACACAGAAAAGACAAAGTCAGAAAAAGACAGAAAGTCAGAAACACAGAAAAGACAAAGTCAGAAAAAGACAGAAAGTCAGAAACACAGAAAAGACAAAGTCAGAAAAAGACAGAAAGTCAGAAACACAGAAAAGACAAAGTCAGAAAAAGACTGAAAGTCAGAAACACACAAAAGACAAAGTCAGAAAAAGACTGAAAGTCAGAAACACAGAAAAGACAGAAAGTCAGAAAACGACAGAAAGTCAGAACCACAGAAAAGACAGAAAGACAGAAAAAGACAGAAAGTCAGAACCACAGAAAAGACAAAGTCAGAAAAAGACTGAAAGTCAGAAACACAGCAAAGATAAAGTCAGAAAAAGACAGAAAGTCAGAAATTCAGAAAAGACAAAGTCAGAAAAAGACAGAAAGTCAGAAACACAGAAAAGACAGAAAGTCAGAAACACAGAAAAGACAAAGTCAGAAAAAGACAGAAAGTCAGAAATAGAGAAAAGACAAACTCAGAGAAATAGAGAAAAGACAAGGTCAGAGAAATAGATAAAAGACAAAGTCAGAAATAGAGAAAAGACAGATAGTCAGAAGCACAGAAAAGACAAACTCAGCGAAATAGAGAAAAGACAAAAACAGAGAAATAGAGAAAAGACTGAAAGTCAGAAATAGAGAAAAGACAGAAAGTTAAAAACACAGAAAAGAAAAAGTCAGAGAAAGACTGAAAGTCAGAAACACAGAAAAGACAGAAAGTCAGAAAAAGACAGAAAGTCAGAACCACAGAAAAGACAGAAAGTCAGAAAAAGACAGAAAGTCAGAACCACAGAAAAGACAGAGTCAGAAATAGAGAAAAGACTGAAAGTCAGAAACACAGGAAAGACAAAGTCAGAAAAAGACTGAAAGTCAGAAACACAGAAAAGACAGAAAGTCAGAAAAAGACAGAAAGTCAGAACCACAGAAAAGACAGAAAGTCAGAAGAAGACAGAAAGTCAGAACCACAGAAAAGACAGATTCAGAAATAGAGAAAAGACAGAAAATCAGAAACACAGTAAAGACAAACTCATAGAAATAGAGAAAAGACAAATTCAGAGAAAGTCAGAAACACAGAAAAGACAGTCAGAGAAATAGAGAAAAGACAAAGTCAGAGAAATCGTGAAAAGACAACGTCAGAAATAGAGAAAAGACTGAAAGTCAGAAACACAGAAAAGACAAAGTCAGAAAAAGACTGAAAGTCAGAAACACAGGAAAGACAAAGTCAGAAAATAACTGAAAGTCAGAAACACAGAAAAGACAAAGTCAGAAAAAGACAGAAAGTCAGAAATAGAGAAAAGACAAACTCAGAGAAACAGAGAAAAGACAAGGTCAGAGAAATAGAGAAAAGACACAGTCAGAAATAGAGAAAAGACAGATAGTCAGAAGCACAGAAAAGACAAACTCAGAGAAATAGAGAAAAGACAAAAACAGAGAAATAGAGAAAAGACAAAGTCAGAAATAGAGAAAAGACAGAAAGTCAGAAACACAGAAAAGACAAAGTCAGAAAAAGACTGAAAGTCAGAAACACAGAAAAGACAGAAAGTCAGAAAAAGACAGAAAGTCAGAACCACAGAAAAGACAGAAAGTCAGAAAAAGACAGAAAGTCAGAACCACAGAAAAGACAGAGTCAGAAATAGAGAAAAGACTGAAAGTCAGAAACACAGAAAAGACAAAGTCAGAAAAAGACTGAAAGTCAGAAACACAGGAAAGACAAAGTCAGAAAAAGACAGAAAGTCAGAAACACAGAAAAGACAGAAAGTCAGAAAAAGACAGAAAGTCAGAACCACAGAAAAGACAGAAAGTCAGAAGAAGACAGAAAGTCAGAACCACAGAAAAGACAGAGTCAGAAATAGAGAAAAGACAGAAAGTCAGAAACACAGTAAAGACAAACTCATAGAAATAGAGAAAAGACAAATTCAGAGAAAGTCAGAAACACAGAAAAGACAAAGTCAGAAAAAGAGAAAAGACAAAGTCAGAAATAGAGAAAAGACAAACTCAGAGAAATCGAGAAATGACAAAGTCAGAGAAATAGAGAAAAGACAAAGTCAGAAATAGAGAAAAGACAGAAAGTCAGAAACACAGAAAAGACAGAAAGTCAGAAACACAGAAATGACAAAGTCAGAAAAAGACAGAAAGACAGAAATAGAGAAAAGACAAACTCAGAGAAATAGTGAAAAGACAAAGTCAGAAATAGAGAAAAGACAGAAAGTCAGAAACACCGAAAAGACAAAGTCAGAGAAATAGAGAAAAGACAAAGTTTGAGAAATTGAGAAAAGACAAAGTCAGAAATAGAGAAAGGACAGAAAGTCAGAAACACAGTATAGACAAAGTCAGAAAAAGATTGAAAGTCAGAAACACAGAAAAGACAAAGTCAGAAAAAGACAGAAAGTCAGAAACACAGAAAAGACAAAGTCAGAAAAAGACAGAAAGTCAGAAACACAGAAAAGACAAAGTCAGAAAAAGACAGAAAGTCAGAAACACAGAAAAGACAAAGTCAGAAAAAGACTGAAAGTCAGAAACACACAAAAGACAAAGTCAGAAAAAGACTGAAAGTCAGAAACACAGAAAAGACAGAAAGTCAGAAAACGACAGAAAGTCAGAACCACAGAAAAGACAGAAAGACAGAAAAAGACAGAAAGTCAGAACCACAGAAAAGACAAAGTCAGAAAAAGACTGAAAGTCAGAAACACAGCAAAGATAAAGTCAGAAAAAGACAGAAAGTCAGAAATTCAGAAAAGACAAAGTCAGAAAAAGACAGAAAGTCAGAAACACAGAAAAGACAGAAAGTCAGAAACACAGAAAAGACAAAGTCAGAAAAAGACAGAAAGTCAGAAATAGAGAAAAGACAAACTCAGAGAAATAGAGAAAAGACAAGGTCAGAGAAATAGAGAAAAGACAACGTCAGAAATAGAGAAAAGGCAGATAGTCAGAAACACAGAAAAGACAAAGCCAGAGCAATAGAGAAAAGACAAAGTCAAAGAAATAGATAAAAGACAAAGTCAGAAATAGAGAAAAGACAGATAGTCAGAAGCACAGAAAAGACAAACTCAGCGAAATAGAGAAAAGACAAAAACAGAGAAATAGAGAAAAGACAAAGTCAGAAATAGAGAAAAGACAGAAAGTCAGAAACACAGAAAAGACAGAGTCAGAAAAAGACTGAAAGTCAGAAACACAGAAAAGACAGAAAGTCAGAAAAAGACAGAAAGTCAGAACCACAGAAAAGACAGAAAGTCAGAAAAAGACAGAAAGTCAGAACCACAGAAAAGACAGAGTCAGAAATAGAGAAAAGACTGAAAGTCAGAAACACAGAAAAGACAAAGTCAGAAAAAGACTGAAAGTCGGAAACACAGGAAAGACAAAGTCAGAAAAAGACTGAAAGTCAGAAACACAGAAAAGACAGAAAGTCAGAAAAAGACAGAAAGTCAGAACCACAGAAAAGACAGAAAGTCAGAAGAAGACAGAAAGTCAGAACCACAGAAAAGACAGAGTCAGAAATAGAGAAAAGACAGAAAGTCAGAAACACAGTAAAGACAAACTCATAGAAATAGAGAAAAGACAAATTCAGAGAAAGTCAGAAACACAGAAAACACAGTCAGAGAAATAGAGAAAAGACAAAGTCAGAGAAATCGTGAAAAGACAACGTCAGAAATAGAGAAGAGACAAAGTCAGAAAAAGACTGAAAGTCAGACACACAGAAAAGACAGAAAGTCAGAAAAAGACAGAAAGTCGGAAACACAGGAAAGACAGAAAGTCAGAAACACAGAAAAGACAAAGTCAGAAAAAGAGAAAAGACAAAGTCAGAAATAGAGAAAAGACAAACTCAGAGAAACACAGAAAAGACAAAGTCAAAGAAATAGAGAAAAGACCAAGTCAGAGAAATAGAGAAAAGCCAAAGACAGAAATAGAGAAAAGACAGAAAGTCAGAAACACAGAAAAGACAGTCAGAAAAAGACTGAAAGTCAGAAACTAAGAAAAGACTGAAAGTCAGAAAAAGACAGAAAGTCAGAAACACAGAAAAGACAGTCAGAAAAAGACAGAAAGCCAGAAATACAGAAACGACAAATTCAGAGAAATAGAGAAAAGACAAAGTCAGAGAAATAGAGAAAAGACAAAGTCAGAGAAATAGAGAAAAGACAAAGTCAGAACTAGAGAAAAGACAGAAAGTCAGAAACACAGAAAAGACAAAGTCAGAGAAATAGAGAAAAGACAAAGTCAGAGAAATAGAGAAAAGACCAAGTCAGAGAAATAGAGAAAAGCCAAAGACAGAAATAGAGAAAAGACAGAAAGTCAGAAACACAGAAAAGACAGTCAGAAAAAGACTGAAAGTCAGAAACTAAGAAAAGACTGAAAGTCAGAAAAAGACAGTAAGTCAGAAACACAGAAAAGACAAAGTCAGAAAAAGACAGAAAGTCAGAAATTCAGAAAAGACAAAGTCAGAAAAAGACAGAAAGTCAGAAACACAGAAAAGACAGAAAGTCAGAAACACAGAAAAGACAAAGTCAGAAAAAGACAGAAACTCAGAAATAGAGAAAAGACAAAGTCAGAAATAGAGAAAAGTCAAAGTCAGAAAAAGACAGAAAGTCAGAAACACAGAAAAGACAGAATGTCATAAACACAGAAAAGACAAAGTCAGAAAATGACTGATACTCAGAAATAGAGAAAAGACAAAGTCAGAAATAGAGAAAAGACAAAGTCACAAAAAAGACAGAAACTCAGAAATAGAGAAAAAACAAACTCAGAGAAATAGAGAAAAGACAAAGTCAGAAATAGAGAAAAGACAAAGTCAGAAAAAGACAGAAAGTCAGAAACACAGAAAAGACAAAGTCAGAAAAAGAGAAACGACAAAGTCAGAGAAATAGAGAAAAGACAAAGTCAGAAAAAGAGAAAAGACAGAAAGTCAGAATCACAGAAAAGACAGAACGTCAGAAACACAGAAAAGACAAAGTCAGAAAAAGACAGAAAGTCAGAAATAGAGAAAAGACAAACTCAGATAAATAGAGAAAAGACAAAGTCAGAGAATTAGAGAAAAGACAAAGTCAGAAATAGAGAAAAGACAGATAGTCAGAAACACAGAAAAGGCAAAGTCAGAGAAATAGAGTAAAGACAAAGTGAGAAATAGAGAAAAGACAAAGTCAGAGAAATAGAGAAAAGACCAAGTCAGAGAAATAGAGAAAAGCCAAAGACAGAAATAGAGAAAAGACAGAAAGTCAGAAACACAGAAAAGACAGTCAGAAAAAGACTGAAAGTCAGAAACTAAGAAAAGACTGAAAGTCAGAAAAAGACAGAAAGTCAGAAACACAGAAAAGACAGTCAGAAAAAGACAGAAAGTCAGAAATTCAGAAAAGACAAAGTCAGAAAAAGACAGAAAGTCAGAAACACAGAAAAGACAGAAAGTCAGAATTTCAGAAAAGACAAAGTCAGAAAAAGACAGAAAGTCAGAAACACAGAAAAGACAGAAAGTCAGAAACACAGAAAAGACAAAGTCAGAAAAAGACAGAAACTCAGAAATAGAGAAAAGACAAAGTCAGAAATAGAGAAAAGTCAAAGTCAGAAAAAGACTGATACTCAGAAATAGAGAAAAGACAATCTCAGAGAAATAGAGAAAAGACAAAGTCAGAAATAGAGAAAAGACAAAGTCACAAAAAAGACAGAAACTCAGAAATAGAGAAAAAACAAACTCAGAGAAATAGAGAAAAGACAAAGTCAGAAATAGAGAAAAGACAAAGTCAGAAAAAGACAGAAAGTCAGAAACACAGAAAAGACAAAGTCAGAAAAAGAGAAACGACAAAGTCAGAGAAATAGAGAAAAGACAAAGTCAGAAAAAGAGAAAAGACAGAAAGTCAGAATCACAGAAAAGACAGAACGTCAGAAACACAGAAAAGACAAAGTCAGAAAAAGACAGAAAGTCAGAAATAGAGAAAAGACAAACTCAGATAAATAGAGAAAAGACAAAGTCAGAGAATTAGAGAAAAGACAAAGTCAGAAATAGAGAAAAGACTGAAAGTCAGAAACACAGAAAAGACAGAAAGTCAGAAAAAGACAGAAATTCAGAAACGCAAAAAAGACAGAAATTCAGAAACACAGAAAAGACAAAGTCAGAAAAAGACAGAAAGTCAGAAATAGAGAAAAGACAAACTCAGAGAAATAGAGAAAAGACAGAAAGTCAGAAACACTGAAAAGACAGAAAGTCAGAAACACAGAAAAGACAGAAAGTCAGAAACACCGAAAAGACAGAAAGGCAGAAACACAGAAAGACAAAGTCAGAAAAAGACAGAAAGTCAGAAATAGAGAAAAGACAAAGTCTGAAATACAGTAGAAAGAAAGTCAGAGGAATAGAGAAAAGGCCGAAAGAGACACAGAAAAAGAAGGGAAAAAGTGGAGGGAAAGAACTGAAACACAAAGAAATTGCAGGCAGCAAAGAGACAGACAGAACGCCAGTGAGAAAGGCACACAGAGAATCACAGAGAGATTGAGAGAGAGAAGGACAAAGAAATCCATTGAGACAGTAAGACACACAATCATTCAGAGACAAACAGAGAGAGAGACAAACACAATGTGAGAGAGAGAGGGTGTGATGGAGTAACATAGCGGGAGAGAGAGAACCAGAGAGAGAGAAAAAAAGAGAGAGAGAGAGAAACGGAGAGAGCGAAACAGAGAGCGAGAATCGAGAGAGAGAAACACACAGAGAGAGAAACTGAGAGAGAGAGAGATTGAGAGAGAGGAGCTTGCGAGAGAGAGAGAGAAGGAAACAGAGAGAGAGAGAAACACAGAGAGAGAAACTGAGAGAGAAAGAGATTGAGAGAGAGAGAGATTGAGGAACAGAGAGAGAGAAACACACAGAGAGAGAAACACAGGGAGAGAGAGATTGAGAGAGAGAGAGATTGAGAGAGAGAGAGAGAGAGAGAAACAGAGAGAGAGAGAATCACAGAGAGAGAAACTGAGAGAGAGATTGAGAGAGAGAGAGATTGAGGAACAGAGAGAGAGAAACACACAGAGAGAGAAACACAGAGAGAGAGAGAGACACAGAGAGAGAGAGAGAGAGAATCACACAGAGTGATTGAGAGAGAGCGACAGAGAGAGAGAGAGAGAGAGAGAAACACACAGACAGAGAAACAGAGAGAGAGAGAGAGATTGAGGAACAGAGAGGGAGAGAGAGAACCAGAGAGAGAGAAACACAGAGAGAGAGAAACTGAGAGAGAGAGAGATTGAGAGAGAGAGAGATTGAGAGAGAGAGATTGAGAGAGAGAGATAGACAGAGAGAGAGAGAGAAACACACAGAGAGAGAAACTGAGGGAGAGAGAGATAGAGAGAGAGAGAGATTGAGAGAGAGAGAGATGGGAGAGAGAGAGAGGGAGAGAGAAACACACAAAGAGAGAAACACAGAGAGAGAGAAACTGAGAGAGATTGAGAGTGAGATTGAGGAACAGAGAGAGAGAAACACACACAGAGAGAAACACAGAGAGAGAGAGAAACACAGAGAGAGAGAGAAACTCACAGAGAGATTGAGAGAGAGAGATAGAAACACACAGACAGAGAAACAGAGAGAGAGAGAGAGAGATTGAGGAACAGAGAGAGAGAAACAGAGAGAAATAGACACAGAGAGATTGAAAAAGAGATTGAAAGTGAGAGATTGAGTCAAAAGGAGAGAGAAAGGCAGAGGGGGACAATAAAGATGTGATACTCACCATCCCACATGGTCTGCGCTCCATCATTGGACTCTCACACCTTGCCTCCATCAGCTCATCCATGGGGAAAAGATCCTGGAGAGGGAGATTGGGGTGGGAATTGGAGACAAGGATCAGGACTGGGACAGAGAGAGCGGGGGATTCAGACTGGACTCTCTCTCTCACACACACACACACTGTAATCAGCTTGCAATTCACCTGGGCACAGAGATTGAGATACAGAAACTCACCTGAACAAACCAGCCGCATGGAAATAAAGAATGGAGGCTGATGTTGTCCTAATATATCCCAGAACCTGTCACTCAAAACAGACAGTCCACCCCAAATACAGCTCACACGACCATCTATCAGCTTCCTTCATCTGGACACTGCCTCCCAGCTATGGGACAGTCCAAGGTGAGTCTCTGTGTAAACAGGGAATGGGGGAGAGAGGGATATTCCAGCCATATCCCAAATGGACCATTCCAGACAGAAACCTGTCTGTCTGTCTCTCTCTCTCCCTCCCCCAAAAACCTCATTAACAGAACAGAAATACTGCTGTAATTTAAAACATGGAGAGGCTGGTTTGGATAATGGCCTTTTAACACTAATTGTATTAAATGTCTTCCACTATTCACCTCCAGTGAACAGAAAGTTCAGAAAATGACTGACAATGTCTCACTGCAGTTACCTTGAAATTCTGGCAATGAGTTTTTGCTGGAGAGGCCTGTTTGACTGCAGTATAAAGAGGCAGTTTTTATTCAGATTTTCAATTCCACTGTGTTTCACACCAAACTGGAGCCCGGTTAATGATGCAGCCAAGAGAACATTCTGACAAAGAGTTTTTACTGCTGCAGTAAAGTGTCACTTGTTTCCCTTTGCTTCCAGACTGTTTCTATCCTCTGCTCTCCTGGGGGATTCAGAGGGATTTTTGTTCATTGTTTGTCCAAATTCAGGAGGTTCCAGATCCTCTGCAGCTGCTGTCCTGGAGAAATTAATTCCGCTGTATTCAAAATCTTTCCCTCATTTTGGAGATATGAGGAGGGACTGATTACACTTGCAGACGGGAGAAACAAATAGGCAAGTTTGAAAGGTTTCTGAAAGCAGATTCAATATAAACTTTCAAAAGACAACTGGATCAAAATTTCAACTACTCTTAGTTATAGTAGAGAAGATACCAGCATAGAAAGAGAAGTGTGTGAGAGAATGTCATAACGTTAGTGATCAAGAACTCAACACAACTTATATTTAGAGTTTTTATTTATAAATGACTGAGTATTATTTGCTCCTGTTGTTTTATTTATACATTACCTTTAATCACTCAATATAACTTTCGAAACAGGAATGAGTTTCATGTTACAAGTGTTTACATAGTAGAAAAATAGCCATTTTACAACAGTCGCATTAAATTATTTTATTCAGCGTCTCAAGTTTACAATAAAGTAAATTCCTCAGATTTGTGGAAACTTTTAAAGTCAGCAAGAGATTCTCCCATCAGTAATGGCTCAGCATCTCCATCTGCTGGTGTCCCTGTCTCACTGCAGTTAATGTCCCTCTCTCACCATCTCCATCTGCTGGTGTCCCTGTCTCACTGCAGTTAATGTCCCTCTCTCACCATCTCCATCTGCTGGTGTCCCTGTCTCACTGCAGTTAATGTCCCTCTCTCACCATCTCCATCTGCTGGTGTCCCTGTCTCACTGCAGTTGCTGCCCTACTCACCATCTCCATCTGCTGGTGTCCCTCTCTCACTGCAGTGACTGTCCCTCTCTCTCCATCTCCATCTGCTGGTGTCCCTGTCTTACTGCAGCTACAGTCCCACTCTCACCATCTCCATCTGCTGGTATCCCGGCTTCACTGCAGTTTCTGCCCCTTATCACCACCTCACAATCACTGCGTTTTGCAGCTTTGTCCACTGGTGGTGTTTGGTGGCAACAGCAACCACAAGGTGGCGCAGTACTCGCACATGCGCAAACGTACACTATTCCAGTGAAAGGTCAGGGTCTGCCCACGCTCAGGCAGCTGCTCGGACTAAAGATGGCGCCGGTCAAATAATCACAGAGGCGGGTGGAGGGTGGGAGGTGGAGCTGGGGGTCTGGGGTGGGAGGGGGAATGGGATTTAGTTCCAGTGTTTGAAACCCTTCAGCTCTTTCTATGATTTCACTAATTTAACAATGAGATTGAGAGGGTATTTCACCCCCTTCTTCAGCTCCTGTCTGAATTTAGTCTGGGTCACAATGTAAATACATGTGTTGGTGCAGGAACTGAGAATCTGCAGCATCTTTGATGTTTGTTCTGTGATAAAGAGAGGGTCAGTGTCGGAGGAATAATAATAAATATCTGTAATTCGAGTATAAATCATAAACACAACCAGTGTCACCCATAACAGGATAAAACTGCCGGATATACTGAAGAGTAAAATAATTGATTTCCTGCGATTCTCCATCTCTGGGTCCTTGTGATTCTCTCCATTGTTGTGGCGCCGGAATTCCCTGCGGACTTTACTGGAGAATAAAATGCGTCTGACAGTCAGAACATTGAGCAGCAAGATCAGAAAGACCGGGACACAAGGGGTTAAAATGAGGTTAACCAATTCAAATGCCCCCCATATGGGGGAATTAAAGAAGCTCAGTTTATAACCACAACCCATGGGAACATTATCAATAATGTATTGTTGTTCCTGTGTAAAGTACCAGGGGAGAGACTCTAAACAACCCAGCACACTCACTGTTCCCACAACCACAGCCGCCGTTTTCTCGCTGCAATATTTTGTTTTCAGCTTCTCACAACAAATGGCCACAAATCGATCAAAGGTGAAAGTGACTGTGAGCCAGACAGAAACAACTGTGGATGCAGAAAGCAGAACGATAATGAGAGAACACACAGGAGTAATTCTCAGGAATGAATATGGGAAATAAATTCCAATAATCCAGTACAATATGGGTTCAGTGATAACGACCAGGAGATCAGACACTGCCATTCCCACCAGGTAGACACTGATACATTTGGAGAGACCGCACTTTCCTCGGGACAGGATCACAATCGCCACCAAGTTAACTGGAAGAGAGAGAGAAAAGGAAGCAGAGAAATTACTGATCAGACATGGAGACAAAGCAGCAGTTTGACAGGCTCTGGGCTGAAATTTCCAGCTTTGTTGCTGCATCGAGCAGTGAAAACTGATTCATTGACCGGGGCAGTGCTTTGTCACAGTGAAATGTTTGTAAACACCGTTATTAATAATGAATTGGGAAATTGATGCAGAAAGTGAATAAAGTCAGCACCAGATCTACTGGAAGTACTGAGTGAGGATGCAGTGTCAGTGGGGAAATGAGAAGGGGTTTTCCAGAGATGGAATCCAATGGGTTAATTGGGAATTTGTCTCCAGACTGTTGGTTGGGAAGGTTTGGGGAGAGCGGGATGTGTAGCTGGTTTGTTGCTCTGGGTTCAGGGAACCGACAGAGACTGTTATCAAATGGGAAAACGGCAGCGCTGTGTTAGAGTATCAGCAAAGATATAGAATGGCAGAGCAGGCTCTAAGGGCTGAATGGCCTCCTCCTGCTCCCATGTTACTGTATTCCTATCTGGTTGGACGTGGCAGCTGGAGGTGGAGACAGTGAGTGAGATTGGGTGGGAGAGAAGGAAAAGGACATGTTGGAGCAGGAGGGGAGACTGGAGCAGATGGTTTGGGAAAGTGGATAACCTGAAGCAATGGATGAGGAGACTGAGGATTCAATACAGTGAGAGGAGAGGCTGAGATTCACAGGGAGAGACTGCAGCAGAGTGTTAGAGGAAATCTAATCTATAGATCCCAGTAATACAACTCAATCCACATATCTCAAACTCTACCAATATTTCAGTCTGCATCCCTATCTTTGTCTGTTTGCGTACACAACAGTGAATACATTGAATAAATAGATCTTACATTCTGCCTTTCAATCCACCCCAACAATCTCTCTCTCTCCAACCTTGTCCCTCTCAACAGCACTCTCTCTATCTGCATATCTATGCCCCTCTCCCTCTGTCTCCCTCTTAGTGTCAGAGATAGCAGGAGGGAGAGACAGAGAGAGTCACAGAGAACAACCCTAGCTTCTCCAATCTATCCACGTAACTGAAGTCCCTCATCCCTGGAACCATTCTTGTGAATCTTTTTTGCACCCTCTCTAATTCTTCATTCTTCCATTCTTCATTCACATTCATCCTGAAGTACGGTGTCCAGAATTGGTCAATGCTCCAGTTGAAGGCAAACCAGCGTTTTACAAAGGTCATAATTTCCTTGCTTTTGTATTCAATGTCTCTATTTATAATCTCAGGACACGTTCTGCCGTTTAACCACTTTCTGAACCTGCCCTGCCTCCTTCGGTGATTGGTGCACAAATACCCCCCAGATGTGTCTGCTCCTGCATCTCCTTTAGATTTCGATCCTTTACTTTATGTCGTCTCTCCTCCTTTTTCCTAAACGTGGAGGCGGATGATGTGGGCATGGTTCTTAATGAATACATTGCGACTACCTTCACAAAAGAGGGGACACAGACATTGTAGTCAATGAGGAGGGGTTTGAAATATTGAATGTGATAAACAGTGAGAGAGGAAATATTAAGGGGCTTAGCATCTTTGAAAGCTGATAATTCACCTGGCTCAGGCTGTTAAGAGGTGCAAGGGAGGAAATATCAGAGGCTCTGACCATCATTTCCCAATCTTCTCTGGTCATAGTCATGCTGCCAGAGGACTGGAGGACTGCGTATGTTGTACTATTGATTGACAAGGGAGAAAGTAAAAGACTGAGTAATTACAGGCCACCCAGCCTAATCACAGTGGAGGGCAATTTATTGGGCACAAGGGAATGAAAAATTCCTTTCTAGTACTGTGTGTCTCAGTGTCTCCATGTCTGTGTCTCTGTCACAATTTGAGCACCACCCTTACATTGGTGAGGAGTCCGTCTCTGGAATAAATGTCCCAGTGTTGTGGGAACATAAGATGGCCACCGAGAACCAGCCTAAAATGGCTAACTAATGTTTGTGAATTTCCACAGATATTTGAGAGAGCAGAGAGAGAGAGACAGACAGACAGAAAGAGAGACAAAGAGAGAGACACAGACCAAGACACAGAGAGTGATAGCAAGATATTTGTCATTGGACAGAGGAAGAGGAGGAGGCCATTTGGGCCCTCAACCCTCTTCTGTCATTCAATGAGCTCATGGCTGATGTGTGATCTCACTCCATGTATCTATCTTTGCCCCTTAATACCTTTGGTTGACAAAAATCTATCAAACTCAGATTTAAAAACTAACAGGTGTCTCAGCATCAATTGCCGATTGTGGAAGAGAGTTCCAAACTGATACCACACCTGGTGTTTTGAAGTATTTCTTCATTTCACCCCTGAAATGTTTTTAGACTGCGTTTAGATTTTTAGACTATGCCCCCAAGTTCCTGACTCCGCAGCCAGTGGGAATTGCTACTCTCTGTCCACCCTTTCAGTTTCCCTTTTTATCTTGAATACATTCATCAAATCACCTCATAACCTTCTAAATTCCAGGGAAAGGACATGTTGGAGCAGGAGGGGATACTGGAGCAGATGGTTTGGGAATGTGTATTAGCTGAAGCAATGGATGAGGAGACTGAGGATTCAATACAGTGAGAGGAGAGGCTGAGATTCACAGGGAGAGACTGCAGCAGAGTGTTAGAGGAAATCTAATCTATAGATCCCTGTAATACAACTCAATTCATACATTCAAACAATAATCCCTGTGGTTATTGGTGTTGGAGAACCGTTCATTGTTTATACAATATAGTCAATATATTTAGTTTGTACAGGCTATTAAATATAAATTTAAATATATTTCTGATATCAGCCTCGCTCTTTATTGAATTCAGCAGTCACTGAGATTTTAAAGTGCAGTATTTAAATAATGAATTACCATAAGTGCTGAACTGATTCTATTCTGTTCATTCAGTCACTAAGTAAGGAATAAGAACTTTCTACAAAACAAAATGAGGACCTGACAGAAATCGACACAGAGGATCAAGTCCAACAGGAAAATGAACACAATCTGACAACAGACAACTTCAACTCACAGTTTCTCTCACTGATTGTTCTGAACATTCCAGCACTTTATGATGGTGAATTATTTACACTGCTGCTTCTTTCTCTTTCTCTTTACTTCTGCTTTTCCTTTCCCGTCGGTTTCATTCTCCCTACTCATTTTCTCCTTCCCGGTCTCTCTGGAGTACTCACACCCTGTAAATTGTTACTTAATGCTGCTTTTCACATTTGATTTATTCCTAACATTCTGCGTCTGTGTTCTGTTCACCAGCCCCAGGTTCAATGATACTATTCTCAGAGTCAGTTTGTTCAATGGTGAAACCTCTGTGAATAATTTAATGTATCTACAGAACGCTCAAGTCGCCACCTGTTCACCTACACTCTTCACTTCATCTACAATGCAAGGAATAAACAGGATCGAAAGTACCTTCCAGACAAACCTCGCAATCATTGAAATTCCTTCTCCTGGAAATATAAAGTAATCTGTTAGAATGTGGGATTGTTTAATTCATAAAACACCAACATCAGCGCTGCATCTGATAATCTACAGATAAATGGAAATACTCTTCATTCCAACTGTTCGAGTGAAAACCAGTAAAACATCACATCAATACTTTCTATTTTACGATGTAGTCCAGTGACAGTGAAGGTCCACAGTGAAGCAGAGAAGGAGATGTGAAAGTGTCAGCAGCAAACACAGTTCAGTAGCCAGACCTCTGAAGCAGCGTCAGACACACACACAATGAAATAATATTTGATAACAGTGATAATCAATAAACACATTGAAATCCCAGTTAAACTAAGCCATGTTATTGGTGAGGGAGGACATTGTTCTGTCCCCTTGTAACACTGTGACTGTGAGATGTCTCATTATCAAGCACTGAAAAAAAATCATAAAAATATTCCAGGACCGGTTAGATCCACATCATGAAACTGTTAAAAACTCCTAATGGCCTGATTATTGATCCTCACTGAAACATCTAATTCAAATACATTCAATACACAGAATGATCCAGTAACAATGCCACAGTTACTTAAAACAATACCATTAAATACATAATGCAGTTCCTGCAAGAATGAAACAGTAGACAATAAGGAGATTCCATCAGGAAATTGCTGGAATAGAACAGGCGGCAGTGTAACACACACAGAGGGAAATAATACCCAGGACAGCAGTTCAGTTAACATCGATTTGCACCATTAACAGCTGAGATACCGCTTACCAGGAACTCCAATTGCTGCCAGCACTGGATAGTAAATGTCTTGTATCTGATACATTACTGGATATCCTATTCCTGTGAGAAGCAGAGTCTTCTGTGAGCCTGGAATCCACAGCTCCAGCAGGCACACTGAGCTGATCCATTCCAATGGGTCCTGATTTATACAGGGGATAAGTCTCCACTAACACGGTTATACCCCTGATCATTGTTATTAATTACACTCACCTGAACAAACACATTACATCAGCAGCTTTGACTCTGATGTAAATAATGTGGTGGATAAAACACAATAATTTCAATGTCAATGACATTTTCTGAGTAAGACCTCTCTCGGGAATAAACCTGAAATCTGTACTCATACTGGATGGATGGCAATTATGAGAGGCGTCATTTACATTTTCCATATTATTGCATTGACCTTGTTCACTCCTGGCATTTCTATTGTAAATGTAACTGATCTGTCTGCAGTGGACACTGAATCCAGGGACAAAAGCAATCCCGTTTCACTCTGTTCCTGCCTTTTCCCAGTTAAAATGTGAACTTTGAATCTCTGATTCGGGACCATGTTCAGGGTTGCAGCCCAGAAACTACTGTGAGTGATATTACGGGACAGACACTGTATGCATCCATTTGGGAGGCAGCTGGGTAGTGATAATATCACTGGTCACGGAATCCAGATGCCCAACCTGATGGCCTGGGGACAGGGGTTCAAATTCCACCACGGCAGCTATATAAAACAGAGGGAGCTCCCTTTCTGTGTATAAAGTAGAGGGAGCTCGCTCTCCAGCTATAAAGTGGAAGGAGCTCCCGCTCGATTTATCAAGTGGAGGAAGCGCCCTCTCTATGTATAAAGTAGAGGGAGCTCCCTCTCTATGAATAAAGTAGAGGGAGCTCCCTCTCTATGTATAAAGTAGAAGGAGCGCCCTCTCTATGAATAAAGTAGAGGGAGCTCCCTCCCTATGTATAAAGTGGAGGGAGCGCCCTCTCTATGTATAAAGTGGTGGGAGCTCCCTCTCTCTGTATAAAGTGGAGGGAGCTCCCTCTTTACTTATAAAGTTGGGGGCGGTGAAGGAAAGAGGAGAGAGGGAAACGAAAACAAATGGGGAAATGGAGAGAGAGGGACAAAGTGGAAGACAGTGAGAGACAGAAGAGATATTGAAATGAGACCTTGACGGAACCCCAGTAACAATCCCCATTGTCTGCCCAGTCTGGTATTTGGGGTGTAATGTGAGGGTTTTAGGGATGAGTGTTAGATGAGTGTTTGATGTTTTCAAACTGCATTGACATTCCCAACAAAAGCAAGAGTTAAAGTTTCAAAATTGACCAAACCAATGGCTTAAAGCATTGCTGTCCATGTACAGAGGGACGGAGAGATGGAGGGAGTGAAACACAGACAGACAGAGACACAGACAGAGTGGGACAGAGAAAGGGAGAGAGAGACAGAGCTCGCATGATAGAAAAAAAAGGAGAAACAGAGACAGAGGGAGAGAGACAGAAAGGGAGGCAGGCAAATGCAGAGTGAGACAGACAGAAAGGGAGGCAGGCAGATGCAGAGGGAGAGAGACAGGGAGAAAGCGAGGGAGACAGATACAGAGGGAGAGAGACAGATGCAGAGGGAGAAAGGGACAGAGAGAGAGAGGGAGAAAGACAAACAGAGGGAGAAACAGAGACAGAAAGAGAGACAGAGAGAGAGAGGGAGTGCGAGATTATCGGAAAAACTTTACATCTAGTAATGTTGAAAAAAGATAGAATTAAAAAGTAAAACTGGCTGTGTGCAAGTACCAATTTTGAAAGGAATGATCAGGGGTTTACTGTGAGTGTTTTGGGGCAAGTGTTGGATCAGTGATTGTTATTTTCAAATAGAAGTGACATTTAATATTATTGAAAAATATAGTATTAAACGCTGACAAACGTTCGAAGCAGGGGAAATGGGATACAGTGTGTGAGGGGACTTTGACAGAACCTCAGTAAACAATCCCCATTATCTGAACAGTCCTGTATTGGGGGTTTAGTGTGAGAGTTTAGGGGGCGAGTGTTGAACAGTGTTTGATATTTTCAAACTGCAGTGACGTTCCAAGCAAGGACAAGATTTACAGGTTCAAAAGTAACCAAGAAATGAATAAAAACATTTCTGTCCATGGAGAGAGAGATGGTGTTAGAGCCAGAGTCATGGAAAGAGGCAGAGAAAGAGGGAGAGGACGAGGGAGAGAGAGAGAGAAAGAAAAATGTGAAGAAACTGAGATGAGAGGGAGAGACAGAGAGAGGATGAGACAAGTTGTAACAATCATTAACAATCCTCATTATCTGCCCAGTCCTGTTTTTGGAGGTTAGTGTGAGTGTTTTAGGGGTGAATGTTGGATCAGTGTTTCATATTTTCAAACTGCAGTGACATTCCCAACAAGGCTGTTAAAGTATATAAGAGCAGGGAGGTTATGCTGGAAGTGTATAACTCATTGCCTAAGTACCAAAATGAGACCTCCCAGGGCAGGTACAGTGTGAGTTTAGAAACAGAGTAAAGCAGTGGCTTTGGAGAAGGAGGGAGAGACGGGCAGAAAGTGTGAGGAGATACGGGGAGGCAGTCCGAATGTAAGAGAAACTTTAGATGTCACCACATGAAAAAATAAATAATTAAAAATATAAATGGGCTGCTCACTGAAAATACTGTCCGCACACAACAACTAAAGTCACACACCATCCTAACTTGAAACTATATCGCCATCCCGTCACTGTTACTTGGTCAAAATCCTGGAACTCCCTTCCTAACAGCACTGTGGGTGTACCTATCCCACATGGACTGCAGCGGTTCAAGAAGGAGGCACAACACCACCTTCTCAATGGCAATTATGAATGGTTAATAAATGCTGTGCTGTCCTGGCCAATAACGCAAAAAACCAACAAATAAATGAGGCAAATAAAAAGTTGATAGCGAGTCACTTAAGGAGATATTAGACGAGACGAACAAAAACGTGGTCAAAGAGGTTGGTTTGAGGGAGCGTCTTCAAGTGGGTAAGAGAATTAGTGAGACAGAGAGGTTTAGGAAAGGAATTCCAGAGTTAGGGCCTTGGCAGCTTGAAGGCACGGCCACCAATGTTGGAACAATTCAAATTGGGGATAGCAGAGATAGGGTGGGGTCATTTGTGGAAGACAGTTCCAATCTTCTACCACACTTGTATGCAGAAGTGTTTCTAAATTTCAGCTTTGAAAGGGCTTTCGACTAATGTTTGATTTTTAGACATTCCCTCCCGTCCGAGACTGTCCCCATCGAATACTCACAAGGCAGGTCCGCACGGGGTTGGATACAGAGTAAAGATCCATCTATCAACGCCAGGCTGTCTGTTCCTCTATCTCTTTCTCCTCATCTCTCACTGCCTGCAACACCCTTTCTCTGCCTCTCTTTCTCCCTCTTCCTATCCTGAGAGCAAGAGGGAGAGATTGAGATTGTGTGCAGAGGGAGATTGAGAGAGAAATGGGAGAGATAGACTTGGAAAGTGAGTAACAGAGAGAAGAAATAGGGTTTCAGAGAGTAGAAGAGAGGGGAAGAGAGAGATAGAGATGGAGAGAGATTACCAGCAAGAGAGTTCACCAGACATTACCTCTCTCTCAGTCCCTTTCACTCCTTTCCAATTTGTTACCATCTCAATCTATTTTTCTCCCTTTAACCCGATGTTTCACACACCATGCCTCTCGCTCGTATGTCTGTGCAGACTGCAGTGATGGATTACATCAAATTATGTTTTACATTTGCTCTTTCAATCTAAGCGAACAATCACTCTGTCTGGGAACAGAGGGGCCTTGGAGTGATTGTCCGCTGATTCCTGAGCGTCACAGGACAGGTGGATAAGGTGGTTAAGAAGGCTTATGGAAGACTTCCCTTTATTGGCCGATGTATAGAATATAAGAGCAGGGAGGTTACGCTTGAACTGTATAAAACACTAGTTAGACCACAGCTAGAGTACTGTGTACAGTTCTGGTCACCACGTTACAGGAAGGATGTGATCACACTAGAGAGGGTGCTGAGGAGATTTACAGAGGATGTTGTCAGGAATGGAGAATTTTAACTATGAGTAAAGATTGGATAGGCTGGAATTGTTTTCATTGGAACAGAGAAGGTTGAAGGGAAGATTTAACTGAGGTGTATAAAATAATGACATGCCTAGATAGAGTGGATAGGAAGGAGCCATTTCCCTTCACATAGGGGTCAATAACCACGGATATAGATTACAAGATTTCCACACCAATATCATGAGGGTGTGATGGCTTCCATGGTGGAATACCTTGCTGGATATTTACAATGGAGCGTTTTCCTTCCTGATCATCAAAACTGGCCGCCTGGGCCCCAACTTCATCCACATTTCTCCCAATCGACCAATATATCACTCTACATAGCTATCTTTCTCTGTTTCCGTCCACAGCAGTGAAGGATTACTTCAAATGAATATATCTTACATTCTCCCTTTCAATCCACCCCAACAATCGCTCTGTCTCCAACCTTGTCCCTCTCAACAGCCTTCTCTCTGCCTGCATATCTAAGCCTCTCTCCCTCTGTCTCCCTCTTAGTGTCAGAGATAGCAGGAGGGAGAGGCAGAGAAAGACACAGAGAGCAACCCCAGCTTTAGTTTAGTTCAATTTAGAGATACAGCACTGAAACAGGCCCTTCGGCCCACCGAGTCTGTGCCGACCATCAACCACCCATTTATACTAATCCTACACTAATCCCACATTACTACTACATCCCCACCTGTCCCTCTATTTCCCTACCACCGACCTATACTAGGGGCAATTTTATAATGGCCAATTAACCTATCAACCTGCAAGTCTTTGGCATATGGGAGGAAACCGGAGCACCCGCAGACACAGGGAGAACTTACAAACTCCACACAGGCAGTGCCCAGTACCCCACCTGGAGCTGTGAGACTGCAGTGCTAACCACTGCGCCACTGTGCCGCCCAATCTATCCACGTAACTGAAGTCCCTCATCCCTGGAACCATTCTTGTGAATCTTTTCTGCACCCTCTCAAATGCCCACACTTCTTCCGAAAGTACGGTGTCCAGAATTGGACAATGCTCAAGTTGAAGGCAGACCAGCGTTTTACAAAGGTCATATTTTCCTTGCTTTTGTATTCAATGTCTCTATTTATAATTTCAGGACCCCTTATGCCGTTTAACCACTTTCTGAACCTGCCCTGCCACCTTCAGT